>NC_051847.1:144580283-144591928 GCF_002237135.1 Teleopsis dalmanni
GCTGAACGGTGATGAAGAAGATGTGAAGCACTTTATTCATCAAATGCAAAAACAAATGATTGAGAGGAATATTTGATCTTCTAGTTAGGATTCCTAAATGATTATAGTTTGTCAGTATACCTATACCAGTATACAATTTTTTCCTATTTAAAAAGGAGTAACATGTATACCTATGTTGCTGAACCCTACCACGCCCATGTCTTTCAGATATTTTGAATGCGTTCTTTGGTACACTGTTTCAGTAACTAATTGCCTGTGCCATTGCATGTAATATCTCTGCAATTAAAACCGTGTTAAATGTAATTTAAACGAAACTCTTTGATATAACCTATTAATTTGGTTACAGTTAATGCATTTGTATTCATTTTACAGATTATAACACATACAGAGCAAGCTATAACTTCCATAACAACAAAAATAGCTAGTTGGATACAACTCTATGTAAGTGATAACACCAAATAATTAGCGTAATGTTATTAAGCCTAATATAAGAGTTAACCAGAGTAATATATACTTATTAAAGTTGTAATTGAAATTCACATAGATTATGTGAAACTAATTTACATGACCGCAAAGTACGCATAGACCTATTGCTTTCTATCTATCTATATTGGATTCTAGCTATACCAGATTAGTAGATTTTGTAGTGGTTTTTTTTTGCGAATCTAAGCAGTGCTGGAAATTCTATCCCTAAGAAAGATTTTTTAAAGATTTTGTTAAAGTGTCTTTCACCGTAGCAGAATTTAAATCCGGATCCAATAATAATTATAATTACTGCGCTCGCACCATGCTACAACGGCGTTTAAGTTTCATATATGTATTTTAAAATAATGTTTTGTTTAAAAATAATAATTTATAAATAATTGCAGTAGTACAAGTAGTCCAAATATATCATATGCCATGCAAATGGAGTGATATAATTGTAAAAATATTACAATAGACATTCACTAGTAAAAACTGCTTATTTTTCAGGTAGGACTGATTTCCAAAAATGTTTTAATTTTTTCAAAATTAATTCACGAAATTTATGTATTCTTTATTTTGTTTAATAATGATAAAACTCTTATTGTAGAGTAATATAATTTTTGTTTACAGCAATCCGGCATGTTTATTGTTTTAGATTAGTTTTTGCCCAGTGATCAGGTGTTTAGATGGAACCAAGTCACTTCATTTGGAGCATTTTTTAAAATTTTAATATTTTTAACAGTCAAAGGAGAAGAAATAAGGAGTGTGTTGAGATCTTGCTTTCAGTTTTTTTTTTGTATGCTATAAAAAAATCTTTCTGAAATTAGAACCACGAATAAGCCATCCTTACTAAATCTGTTTAAGAAAATTATAAGTAAATTTTAAGTTTTTTATTTGAAATTACTTATTTATTTGTTATGTACAAATATATAATGCTGAGTTGTTATATTTTCTCAACGAACTAAGCGTTGTTTAGATATTCCAGTTTCAATCCGTTTTACTTTTGAATGTTAACGCGTTCCTACATAATATTAACATAATTCATAGCTTTAAGTCCATCTCAGTCTTAATAAAGTTTCTGCACTAAAAATTTTTTAACCGCTTTAATATTAACAAAAGTTAAAAAAACTCTTTAGTTTTCGTTAAAATTATTTACCTTTTATTAGTTTTACGAGTACTTATTTCACACTTTGTGTTGACATTGTTTTAAAATTATCTACGTTTTGGATTTTAAAACTTTTTTATATAAAAACTTATTTCAACTATTTTGTAATCTTGTTATGAATTCTGTTCTTTAATTACTTTAGATACTACGGTATCATTAAAAGAATAAAACTAATTGCTTGCTATATATTTATTAATAAAATTTTTACAAATATTTTAAATAAATAATAAGTTACTTTTATTATGAGATAAGATCCTATGCACTTTTTTCCAACACTTATTCTTCAAGATACACTAACATAACAAATATATATTATTAATTAAAAATTGCAATATCCAAAAACCTAAGTGTCGCTATTTTTATTAAAATCTATTTTTTCCACTTATCTTTTTTTAACAATTTCTTTATCTCCAATTATCAAGATTGTTTGCTGGAATGTGCATAAAATAATGTGAAATATGCAAGAAAAACTATTTTTTCTAAAGCCTGATTATATTTTAATTTACGTTTAAAAAGTCGCTTAAATTTATGTGATTGGCTAAAATATATCCAATTATATATATATTTAATTAAAAAATTTTATAACTATATATTAAAAATTATTTTGGTGCAAAATTTTAAAACTTTTATTTGGCTTTAATTGTTTCCTAAACAAATAACTATAAAAATATAATAAATACAACATTTTTACAAATATAATTTCGAAAAATATTAATTATTTAAATAAATATATATACAATAACAATAATAAATATAATACAAAATGTCACGTGAAAATTCGCCACGCCACAGTATACGACGTCGAGACCAAACGCATAATCATCAACAACCACCCATAATGGAACATGCGGAACGTGGAAATGCAGCAAATGCTGGTGGGGCTCATTCCAGTTCCGCTTCAAATATAACCACAGCCATTTCTGAAGATGGCGAAAATCCAATTTTGCCACCATTAAGCGGATCGGGACCAAGTAGGCAACGTTCATTGCGTGATCGCTTAAAGGATGGCATAACAGGAAGTTTTTCATGGCAGTAAGTTCATAATAAAAATTTTATTTTTATTTAATTGATCATTTTTATTATTATTCGATTTTAGTAATTTTTATTAAAATTTGTTTACGTTTTACTTTGTAGTTAAAGTTTTTTGGATTAAAATTTAGTGAAACAAAGTTAAGCGCGTAATGCTAACAGTAGCTAATATATAGTATTAGAAAAAAATACTTTCACTTAGCAATAAAATATATATTTATTTTTATACTTTTATAAACACCCTAGCAAAATTTATTCTATTGTATTTTTATTCAATTAAATAAGCACCAAACTGTTAATTACAGCACTGAGCACTGTAAGATTACATTAGATGCCACTGCAAAGCATGGAAATTATTAACACTTTTTATCAAAAACATAGAAATATTTCTATGTTTTCCCTTTTCATATAAGAAGCAGTGATTTAACTAAAATATGAGTATGTATAATTATTTTTTTTTTAAACTATTTCAATAATTGCTATATATTTATATTTATAAGTATTCCTGGTAGATCAATTTTTTATGCATTTCTATCAATATAGCCAATATAGCCAATAATGGGATTAATGGTTTATAGTATTCAGAAATGAATATATATTTTTTTTCGACTCTAATTTGCGATGGAAATTAATTTCATATGTATCCTGTTAAACGTAATTAGATATATACGTAAGAATCGCAGAGGGGCTTTGAAATTTCTAATCCGGTATATTTTCTATTTGTTAACCGAACATTTATTAGTTTAAGTGACTAATAATTGTCTTATTTCAGTTTTGTTTTTATATATTGCGATAGTTCGAAGTAATTAAAGACAAAAAAATTAAAAAGAAAAAATTTTAAAAATATTGTTTACATATTATATATTGTAGATTACTATATAATAGCAATTATCCCATTGTAATGTATTTGTAGGGTACATATACTGTATTTGGTCCATTAAAACCTTTTTTTTAAAACCAGTTCCAATGTTTTTGGCCAAAACTCACGTATGTTTAATATATATTTTATATATATATTTTTATTTATTTATATATATATATTTTATATAGCGTTTATAATACAGGGAATCAGTTTTAATAAAATATTATTTTGTTTTTTATGAGACTGATTTAAAATTTCATTATCTATATAAATTATAATAGATTCTCCATATTATATATATTAATAAAATGATTTGCAAAGTGCTAACCTAAATTAACGTATTTCTTCAAGCCCGCTATATACTTTTGTTTGCTATTAAGATCTATTGGGTATTATAATTAATAATTTGTTATTATTATTAAAGATGATTATTTAGAAGAGATAAATTATTAATTAAAAGATCTAAGATAGATCTCTTAAGTCTTCACACATTCTCAACTCCATCCAGCTTAGTCTAATGTGATTCCTTTCCTTCTTTCAAGATATTTAGAATTTAAATGTAAAATTTCATCATATATGCTGGATCATGATCATGATAAATACAATTCTTACTCACAAGCCAGTGACTAACCAATTGTATAATTTGTCAAATTTTTTAGATAAAAATCATTGTATTTTTATAGATTAAACTAGAATGGTAACAACTGCATTGTGTATTTTTAGATTAGTGCTATAGTAGCTTTATATGTTAAGCAATATTTTGGCAGTATAAAGCAATACGATTTTTTGTGTGTAATTAGTTATCTATCATGTAAATTCACAATTTAGTAATAAAATAAGTATATTTATTAATAACTTATTAATTTTAATTTTTTTTTTAATATCATTACACTTTGCTGTGATGACTACCTAGTCGTTACATTTTTTTTCAAAAACTTTTAGATTAATAAAATTTGCAGTAAAGCATTTATTGGATGCATTTTTTTTATATTATTTTACAACAATAAATATATTTTATTTATTATTATTATAAAATACCAAATTTCTTTCATATTTGATATATTTTCATAAATTATTATAGTGGTAATGAAACATGGGTAAGTTATAAACTAATGAATGATATATACACATGTATAAAATATCTTCTATGGCAAAATTTAATTAAAAACTTTCAGTTATATTTACAATATTTTATTTAAAATATAATATAGTAATGTGGTTAACTTTAACGAGCAAAGTTATTCTTAAAATACAAGACAATCTGATTCATGGTTGATAACTTGAATAACTCAAAACTAACTTTAAGTTTTATTAAAATATAAAAAAAAATTCTTTAAAAATGAAAGTTTTATTTAAAATACTTACAATTTAAAGTAATAAGCTCGGTAATCGAGTAATATGGTAACATTGTAAAGTGCCAACAACAAAATACGTGTACTCAAAATATAACTTGTTACTGCTATGCTCTGTTAATATTTTATTCCGTTACCAATTTTATCACGCGTGATCGTGAAAACCCCAAGTAATTACAAAGTACAATTTAATAAGTTTGAAACGTAGAAAAAAAACGAAAAACCATTTTTTTTAACTATTTTATTAAACGATTTTAATATTGTATTTAAAAAAATATTAAATAATCATTATAAGATGTTTATAAAAATAAAATGCTTCTCTAATTTGTTTTGCTCTATGCATATAATATATTAATTTCTCACAGTCCCCTTATTTTTCATTCCTATTATATACAGATAAATAATATAGAAAATTGTATTAGAAATAGCAGTATTAAAGACTTTTATTAATTTTTTTTTAATGTCATACTTGTATTAATAAAAAATGTTTTTCTTTAACATTAAGTTAAATTTTTTTTATATTCGTAATATTTTACAACTATTTATACCTACTAAATATTAAAATTTATTATAATTTAATTTATTTTTGAATTTTTTTTATTATTATTAATTTCTTTCTATGTCGCTTATATTTGATAACTATTTACATTTAGGTATTTATTGTAGGAATTTATTATAATTTAATTAATTATTATTTTATTATTACTAGTATTTTTAATTTTTTTTTGTATTCTTAATATTTTATAAATATTTACATTTGATAAGTATCAGAATTTATTATAATTTAATTTATTATTATTTTATTATTACCAGTATTTAAAATTTTTTTTTGTTCTTAATATTTTATAAATATTTACATATATTAAGTATCAGAATTTATTATAATTTAATTTATTATTAATTTATTTTATTATTATTAAATTCTCTTTATGTTGCTAATATTTATAACTTTTTACATCTGTTAAATTATAAAATTTATTTTTTGTAATGTATTATTGGAAGACCTAAGATATGTAATTTCTTACGTCTTTGCAAATCCTTAATTAAATCTTACTTAACCATAGCTAATACTATAATATAATAACTCATTCTTTCAAAACATTTACAACTAAAAAATATAGATCTTTACGTGTACAATTGTTAGTGACAAACCTGTGACAATGCGGAGATTATTTAATTGTTTTAAGCTATATCCAACATCTATTTTTGATGTGTTCAGTTTAATATTACTATAGCGTTGATTAAAAAAACTAAGTAGTTCAGTAATATTGATTATTAAAGAGATTTTAAAACATTTTTTATAAAACTATTGTTTCAGTATTTAGTGCCTTTTTAATTTTCTGACAAAATCAGTTTTTGACTAAATAAGTGAATTTCTGAAAATAAGCTGCCTTACTTAACTACTTCAAAAAGTTAATATTTCAGCTAAAATTCACTAACAAAATTGTTTATAAAAATATTTAGACAAAGCACAAATGTTCTTTCACGTGCCTTTCAGTTTACATACAAAATTAAATACTTCATCCACTCTACTTCAGATTTCTTCCTACTTCAGTCTTCGCCATCTCACACCTTGGAATTCATAGTGAAGTCCTTGGAGTCAGATAAATTTACAAAGCAAAAAGTTGCTTTGCAAAATTTATGTTTTCTGTTAACACTTTTTTAAGGTTTTATGACCGAAAAGTATATTAAAAAATAAATAAAAAAATATATAAAAGAGTGTGTAAAGATAAATTACATTACAATAAATAACTTAAAAATTAATAAGAAAAGACATAGGAGAGGCACGTTTAAAACAACCGGGTTCACCTATAACGTTTACCCAACTAGCAAAGCAGGAAGAAACAAACTCTTGGGCTTTGTTTTTGTTGTGGCCATTAGTGTTTGTTGCTGGCGAATGCTGCGGATATACAATAATTTTTAAAAGTTTGGCATAAAAAAATGTTTCTTAACATGACCGAAATAAAAACGTTAATTTGGGCAGTGTGTTGTGCGGTCACATAATTTCAACCATTTAAACCAGAGTTCAGGTTGGCAAAGTTAACTGTTTGTGCCAGTTAAAAGTGAAGGCGCGAGCAGGTCTAAATCAGTGTCAGTGAACTTTTCTTTAAATGCTTGTACTTTATTTGGCAGTCAGCATTAATTTTTTCCTCTCGTTTGACTTGCAGCAGTTTCAGATATTCAGATATAAAGGCAACAGCATCAGGTGGAAGAAGTCATGGTCAGCTTCACGCTCGATTTTTTGTTTTTTTTTTGGCACAAAGTATAAAGGCATTGTAATTTATGTTTCATTATTTTAATTTTATTATAAATTTTTATCAAACGGGTCAAGAAGGTTCAATGGATAAATACTTTTTACCATTTTTTAAGTGAAAACATAAGTCTTTATGAAAAATTGTTTAAAGTTAATTTTGTATTTGACATTTAAACGAAAAACAAACTTCTTTTAAGATATAGAATAATTAAATTGAGTTGTTCTTTATGTAAGCAGAAGAATATAATATTAATTTTACGTTTATGACAACTTATTAAGTTGTTAGTTTTAACCTACTGACTGATTTCTGCAGACAATAATGTAACCTCCGCCAGATTCAATGGTTCTGGTCGCAAAAATTGTTTTTGTTATTTTATTTTTTTGATTTTTATTCATGTTTATTGCAAATAGTTTTCTTTTAAGATAATTTTATTATTTTATTATAAATTTTTGCTAAATGAGTTAAGAAGGTTCCATGTGTTTAGTATTTTCTTTTTACAATTTATTTAAGTAAAAACATGACATTATTTTGTATTTGACAATTAAACAAAAATTAAAAGTGTTAATAAATTTTATTATTTTAAGAACAAACCTCCTTCAGATGTAAAACTGTTGGAGATTTAAGTATCTATAAGAAACATTTTGCATTTTCAGTGTTAAATATATGCGAACTTATTGGAATTAAAAAATTAAGTTTATTTCAAAGTTAGAGGGATTCGAATAGCAAAGAAAAGATAAGGACAAAAATTTATTTAATTTATTGAAATTTGGCTTACCATAGAACGCTGTTTTGGTATTGCTAAGTACTCATTAACAGTAGAATTTCTTAGTTAGTTTATAGTCTGTACTTAATTTGTTTGGATTGAAGTGCCAGGTTTTGAACTTGTGCCTGTCAAATTAGAAGCAATGACTAGTCGTGTTTTCCCACAAGTAGACAAGGTTGCACAAACTTTCAATGCTTAAGTTACAGGTTTTTTTTGTCACTTTTTTATTTAATTAGTGACACTAACCAAAACACTTATCGATTGGGACTACCTTTAATATATCGGTTGATTAGGTTTGAATTGTTTAGAGTAGACATTCATAAATAAAAAAGAATTTTGTTTTTAGGGTAAATATTTTAATTTTGGGGTCTTTTCTCATAAAAAAATAAAAATTAATTCAAGGATGTTATTTATACAAAATGTTTTTTAAATAATTACAATAAATCTTTGTTTTTTATATAACAATTAGTAATTGTCATTTCAGATTAGAAACCATCCACTTCTTTTGCACTATTTCTTTAAGTTATTAACGGTTTAAAAATTTACAAAAGTAAAAATAACGCTTTCTAGTTTCCAGTTCAAAAATGCTCTTTGCCAAAGTATTTCAAATAAATTTATATTAGATGGGCGATCCAAAGGGCATCCTTTTAGACCTATTGACCTATTTTGTGACCATATAATTAAAACACTCAGAGGTTTAAAACCACTATATACCCTTAACAAAACTTGAAATTCTATTTTGTGGGTGGTCTTGCAATTGACCAAGAACCTCAAAAGGGAGGCCACTAGAGCAGTAAATAACGCCGTACATGTACTGAGGAGATGAGACGCTTTTCATTGTTCTCTCCTTAACTACGACAGATATAATTGAAAGAGGGATTCTTCTAATATGGTTTTCTTATCTGCAATGACCTGTGAGTAAACCTACCACAAGACTGATATCTCTACGTGGCATCTCAATGAGAGTATTGGATTTCTTTCAATACTTTTTTTCAAAAATTTTGAATTCGGAACTACAAGTTTTAATTTCAAAATATTGTATGCGTGACAAAATAAGGCTCTTATATTTAAAGTTCGAATATCTAAGATATTATAATGTATGTATGTACAATTACAGTGGAGTTAGTTGAATACTGAATATATGTGTGAGAAGTGGACACTTCCAATATCAGATTTAAAATACTTATTAAATGTAGTTGAAAAATTTTATTAAGCACTACAATTTGATTTTCAGTTTACTGTGTTCTAATAAAGCTTGCTTATTATAACCTTCATAAATATATTTTTCACTATCAACATGAACACAATGTACATGATATGCTGTTCTAACAGTTACCTAGATTAATTGACAATTTTTTATATTCTTTTGTTTAGTAATCCTCGTATAGCTTTGATCCCAAAAGATTACTATCCGTCATACCGCTGCAAAAGCCCATTGAGTATAAACAATTTTAATCAAAGTTTTTAATGTTTCTACCACAATTACATTTATTTATCACATTGTAATTAATCTTGTTTTTATTAAAAATTTTATATATTACAGAATTAATATCTAAATTGCGCTACCTTTTCCGTATCAATATATGAATACGCGATATAAATATTGATGCACAACGTTGCGTTGATAAATTTACTTTACTTGCTTTAAATTGTCTCGTTTCCTTAAAACTTTCACTGAAATGCTGTGCCTTAAGCCGGTTCCATTAAGGTTTCTGTTATTATTATTGATGGTGTTTTTGTTTGTGGCTTTGATATTAATGCTGCCTAAGTAATTCAACCTTGAAATATCTTTTAACCAACACGTCGACATACACACTCTTAGTCAAGCATTCTGAAACCTACGAACAAACACTTCTGGAAACCGAAACGACTCTCAGGCATAAAAATTTGCAATATTTTTTCATAAACAAAACGTTTTATCTGTAATGTTACGCCAGCAGATTGCAGGGACCGCTGCTGCTGTTGCTGCTGCCACAAAACGTCAATGCAACCGCATATTAATGCTGTACAGATACAGATACATAACTGTGTAGAGAAATATGGCTACGCATATATTGTGGTACCCACTGCTATACTAAAACCAGTAGTTACTGGCATAGTTCTGCCCTTGAAGCCCTTTTTTCGTTAACCTTGATCATGTATTTTTGCGTTTTTTTTGTGCATTGCCACAAAATTATATGCTGCGGTTATGCAGGCAGACAGAAGTGCTTCATTTGTAAGTCAAAATGCCTTTTAAAACTGAACTTGTCGTTCCAACTGCACTTGTGATTGTAGTTGTTGGATGCTGTATTATGGAACTGTTAGCTGTTTGTTGGAAAGCTGGAACTTATGGCTTTGTTATGCGAAGGCTTTTATGGTTAACAAGTTCATAGCACAGAACAACGGAAATCATTTAATCAACAGGCTTAAATGCGAACTTGCCTCTCATAAGTTGAACTAAACTATTTAATATGAAATTTTTGATTTTTAATTTTGTGAAAATCCTTATTTCAAGGACTTACATTTTGCATATTGAGTACAGTTGAGTAGAGGATTAGTTTTTTTTAGAAACTTGCAATTTAAGGACAAACATGAAGGAGAATTCGATAATCTTATCTGGAAGTTAATACGTTAAAAATAACATAAATGGATTTAAATTAAATGTTTCAAAAAATAAAATTTTATCTGGACTTTCTGAATAGTTACGTAGAAGTTGAAATTACGAACTAGTATTTTTTAACTTACCTACACTCAGAAAAATATGCTCTAACCAAATATTAATTAAATTAACCTATTAATTTTGAGAAGATATAAAAACCAACATGTAGTGTGGTTGAATCAATATGTGTTGAGCAAGAATATTTTAACCTAAGCTTAAACTAACATATATAAATTAATTTTTATTTATAATTAGGTTCAAACAAGTCTTTTTTACATAAACTTTTTTCAAAGTTTGCTGAATTAATTTTTTTGAAATTTCTTTTTTTCACCTAAGGCTTGTTACAGATTTTTTGTTCAAATTTTAATAAAAACTTTCGCATTCATATGGTGATCTTTTAAGCTTTTATTTTTCACAAATTATTATTGCTTAATAACTAAAAGTTTTTATTTGATTTTTTTCTAATCTTTTTTTTTTTAATTTATACACAAGCGAATTTATATTTATTTTACAATTGTATTTTTACTATACATCTTTATTAATCTTAATTTAATTATGTAAAACAGTCCAAACTCACAATGACAGTAAATCTATTTTTTACTATGCAAAATTGTATGATTTACCATTTATGTGATCACTTTCCTTATCTTTTTTCTACAACCCGTTCTTTCTCCAAACTAAAAGTAACTAGGCATAGTTAGCACCTTACATGATGAGACTGGCATCTCAACTTCATTAGCTGTTAACTTATACAAGGAAAAGTGCATCGAAGAGGTTTTATCGTTTAGCCGAGGAAACTGTAGAACATTAATTGGTCAATTTTACAGAACAGGAGCACATGCCTGAGGTTACTGTTGTACCCTTAATACAATTCGCAAGTAATAAGATAGAAATAAGATTCTGATCTGGTATCGCAAAGTACCTTAATGGTCTACGCGTGGCCTTTTTGGCCCGTCAGCCTATAACCTAGTTAAAATCTTATCAAAATGATAAACTATGATCATAAAAAAGAGGTTAAAAAACACAAATATTTCAATTTCTTAATATTTTAAAATAACATATATGAGAATATTAAAAGTTGTTTTTCTGCATATTCTTACGAAACTAATGCGTAAA
>NC_051847.1:144592028-144600379 GCF_002237135.1 Teleopsis dalmanni
GTTAAGAAACTTCTGATAATCAAAACTTAAAAATGAGTTTATATGAAAGCATCATAAAATGAATTTTATAGAGAAATATATTCACAAAAAACGTAATTCTCTTTGAATTTTGTCAATCTTAAATATCCTTCATACAGAGTAATTAATATTGCTTTAGTAAAAGTTTTTATAGAATTAAAACTACACATTTATATTATTCCTTTTCTAAATTTAAAACAGATCGATTAAATTGTTGGAAGTAAATTAGTCTTTGAACTCTGTAATTGTTAGTCCACACACAATTATATTGAAAAGCATGTAGTTTGTAATGTATTAGCAAAATAGTTATACCTATGTGTTAATAACGACATTGTTCCAGAACTATAAGACTGAAAGAGGGTTTTTTTATAAGAATTTCCATCTGAATTAATAACTTCTTTAACTATTTCGATTTCAATTTAGCAGTTCCACTACGAAATTTTCGCATAATTTTTCAACTTTACAACAGAAAAACGTGCTATCGAATGACTTTACATATAAAAATGCAGACTTGATTAAATATTCGAATCGTCAGGCAACTATAAAATCTCTCTAACCTTAGTATCATTATCAATATGTTATATCTGAGTTAAATAATAATATCAAAGTAATATTTGACTGGGAACCAGAACATAAAAGATAATGAAACAGCTGACAAGTTTGCAAAAGAAGCTGCATTAATTCTTACGAGTATCTTATTATTCAAGTTTCTCAGGAAAAAATATATCATGTACTAATAGACAGAAATTATTGCACATCAATCATAGTTCCAAAAAAGTGTAGAGTTGTTAACTAAAATACTAATCACTAACTTATAAATAATTTTATTGATTAATAATAATTAGATTAGTTGGTTTCGTCACCATTACGACGGAATTCAGAAAAGAGGACCAAATTTGGAATATTAAATGTTTGATTACAACTATTGTTAAAATTATACCAATCCTGCATAAAAGAAAGGTTGTTTATACTAAAGTATTAATCTTGAAGTGCCTAACATAAGGACAGCAAAAAATCAAATGCAAAAATAAATGACGAACCCCTGTTTTTGCAATTATCCAGTTAACAAAGACAAGTGTAAGACATATAGAAAATTATTCAAATGATGAAGAGGAAAGAAGGAGAATATAAGTGAAAAAGATTTTCCAGAACACACATAGGTAAACGCCTCTAAACGGTAAAAAAGGGACTTGAGTGTAGAAAATAAAAAGAGGACTTATGAACTACAACCGAAAAACAATATATACTTTCACAGATTTGTAGAAGTAATTAATTATAAACAGAAGATAGCAAAGAGGTGATAAGAATAGTTTACGGAACGGATGTTTTAGGAAGAAGGCGTAGGTTTTGCCTAGTGAAAATGATGAGGGAGAATTAAGTGCACTTGATGTATGAGACTGGAGGAGACTGGTTGACGAGTCTCAAATCGAAATCTGGTTACGGAATGTAATGGGTATATTTAAGTATGTAAATAAGAAGTATCAGATATATTTAGGTCCTACTGGAATGAAATAACATTCTAGCATTTATGTAAACATGGACTTTTTTGTGTGGATTGATTACTTATTTTTTCATTTCAATTATTAATTCAAATACGCTAAATTTGTCAATCAGAAAGCGTTATATTAGATCATAAATTGTGTTTCTTTCGAGGTGTAGATTTTTAAGTTAAAAAGAAAAACATATATATTAAGAAAAAAAAATTTGTTTGCAACATTTTTCTAGAAAAATGTTTATTTCCTAAACAAATGTTCTATTTTTTTATATATATCCTTCTAATTCACTTTTGATATACAATTTAATGCACTTTTTCGATACTTTCGTAAGTTGGCAAAGTTTTGGCTGTCCAGAATAATTTTCACTCCGTTAATTCGACATAATTTAAAGTTATCCACCTGTTTTTTTTACTATTGTAACACAGATCGCAATTATTCCAATCTAATTTGTATTAAATTAGCAAGCGCATTTTATTTTTCGAATAAAAAAAGTTTAGCAATAGTGCTATATTAAATTATATTAGTTTCCACAAACAAAAGTATTATTAAAAATAGTTCTCACAGTAAAAATAGCTGATATATAGTACTCAGGGTTATATGCTTACTAGGCAGCTACACTTGGTAGATATGATAAGTTTTTTATGTTCGAATACAAATCTTATTATGTTCGAATTGGGTTTTCGAACATTAAATTGTATATAATTTTGTTTTTGATTTTTGAATTATTCCGTCGAAACTATTTTAAAGTCGGTTTTTATTTTTTAAGAATTTTAACTTTTATTTATTTCGAAAAAACCGATTTTATAATAAAAAATATTATTATAGAATATTAGTATAGAATAATAATATTATAGAAATATACTAAAAATAACGATCAAAATAAAATGATTTTTAAAAATCAAAAACTGACTTCATAATAAAATTGTAAGTTAGTGAAGAGGTAAGAGTGTAAGCAAAAGTCTAGCCAAAGTCTGGCTAATGTAAAAAGTAATTGCTTTATAATATATAAAAGATATAAAACCTTTGAGGTATTTTGTGTTGTAATATGATTCAGTAAAAAAAAAATATTTGGTCTTCGATCAATCAGTTGAAAAATAAATAATATTGTAGTTATGTATTGTATTGTATCTACTTACATTGCTTATGCTGAATTTAGTATAGTTACTGAATAAAATCGCTGAGTAGATTCTGTACGAGTAAAATGGATTAAGTAGATTTCCTGTAGAATCGAACTATTGGTCAAGTTTATTTGTTTAGGTACGCCAAAGTGAAAAATTCTTATTTTGGCACTTATTTTGTTTAATTAATATATGTTAAAAATTACAAATATATTTTATATAATTTTTTACACAAATTCTAACAATTATCTTCATGAAATTTTTTTTTTATGATAAATTTAACATAATCTTTTTTTTCATAGAAATCTTTAATCACTACACATTAATTAATTGACACAAAAACAACAACAAAGCACTACGTAGTTATCATATGTAAATTACAAAACTGCTATGAGTTTGTATGTGTTAGTATTGAAATTGTTCAAATAGTTCAAGCAACATAATGCCGACGCATCAGGAGTGGCATCAGCAGCGTTTAAATGTAAAATATTAGTATTGAATATTTTTTTTTATTTCCTTAATAATTATGTTTCTTTTTTTTTATATATTTCTTTTTATTTTACGTTTCTTTCCTGTTTTGTTTTTGTTCCTGTTAGAAAAATTTTTTTTCCTTTTATTTAGCTTTCTTCAATGTCTGACAAGCCCAAAAACAAAAACACCATACATAAGAACACACTTGCTTATCAGCATAAAAATAGCAATAACAACAGCAGCACCAACAATAACAACACCAACAACAATGGTAAGCACAAAATATACGAAAGCTTACGTTTTTTATTTATTTTGTTTTTGTTTTTGTTTGTGGGGATAACAGTAATGGCATAAACGTCAAACAGCAAACGCGACGCAACAAAACGCACTGATTTATGTAACAAAGTACAACAACAAAACTATTCTTGATGAAAATTTAATAAACTTTCCACTTTTTCGTATTGTTTTGCATATTTAAATAAAAGTATTTTTTTTTTATAAACAAATTTTTGTAAAAAAAAAACAATATATGAAATTTTAAAACACAAATTGTGGCATCAGAAAAAAAAAATCGTTTACTTGCGCAACAACAAACGTGCTTTACTTGAGCAGCAGCGAAAGAAATTAAATTTTTGTTAACGTTTCAAAAAGTACTAAGTTTTCCTTTTAAACTTTAGTGAACTGTCATTAAAATTAATAATTTTACACTTAATATTACTTTTATTTATCCAAAAGTAAATATTTTATATATGTTATATGTATATTATTTATATTTATTTTGTTTTGAGGAATTCACGTACTTGCAATCTCAACTGTCACAAACTGACTGCTAACGGTAGTTCATACATTGAAATGTTGAGCGCAGCAAGGAATACTCAAACACTTTTTATAACAGTTTATAACAGTTATTTTTGATTTTTTCCCAACAGTACTGTATCTGTGTATTAGTATTAGTGAGCTTGTCGAAGTAGTTATGATATGTGCGCACATTTTAACACTGTTACAGCAACTGTTCATATTTCCACCATTATGTTTACTAACAGAAAAGTATGCAACAAAGTTAGTCTGTTGAATAAAAACTTTCAGACGAAGAAATGTTTAAGATGTAGGAGTTTATTTTTAAAAATAATATAGTAAATTTATTTCTAAATACTGATCTTCATTCTCATCACATTCACTTAACGTGAGCCATCCTTGGCTGCGTCGAGTGGCCTCCGCCAGCCAGCCTAAATAGTGGCTTGGTGTTGCCAATTGCTAGTACCAAGTGTCCCCAAATCGTTGGTCACCTAGTCTTTCCACTGAAGATACCAACGTTCTCTACCGCGTTTCACACTTCCGCGTACTAAGTCAAACACCGAAACAACGCAGGACTGTATTCCGTTCGCACGACATGACCTAGTCAACGAAACCGCTGAATTTTGATGTGCTTAACTATTTCAATGCCGCGGTGTAGCTTACATAGCTCATCATTTAATTTAATTCTATACTCGTTGTCAAAGCGAAAAGGATCATAGATCTACCAAAGAATTTTTCTCTCTCACGCCTTCACATGACTGTTGGTAATTTTCCAAGCTACTGCATCATACAGCAGGACAGACATTATTAGAGACTTGCAAAGCATGGTTTTTATTTGTTGAGAAAGCGTTTTTTTTCTCAATTGGCTACATAGCCCCAACTAACATCTGTTAGCAAGAATGATTCTTCGTTGAATCTATAGGCTGACATTATTTTTCGTGTTTACGCTGGTTTCCAAATAAACAAAATCTTTCACAATATCGAACTTATAATTGTCAACAGCGACGTGGGTTCCAAGATGCTTAGGAGATTTGATTGGTGACAGCAAGTAATTTGTTTTAAAGCGTATGTTATGTTAAGTAATGCATTAATACAAACGTATATTATATTTGTAAAGTTAATCCAGTCAAGCACAAGTCGTATATTACGCCAATTCTTAATAAACAAATATATTCTTCAGATTTTGAGTCAATTAAAACACTTTTCATCCAGACAGCTCAAAAGAACTTACGTAAATAGCTTAATTAATGATTTTTACATCGGATCTAAATCTCTTTCTCAAAGCTTTTTTATATTTTTGAGATATGCGAGCAGATAGTAATCGCTGAGGACCAAATCTGACAATTACGATTGGTGCTAAAATTATTTAAATTCTAATTCATAAAATTTCACCATTGTAAACAACGACGTGTGACACGGCTCTTTTTTTTTTCATCACTCCGAAAAATGCTAAAATGATTTTGCGAACTATTTGAATGTTTTCCGATCTCACCACCTCTTTTAGATAATCAGAGACAGTAAACTACTTCTTTACCATTTGTCTCCATGGAACAAAGTACTACTTATTAAACCACGGTATTTTTGTTGTCACAGCATTTTTTTCCATCATAAAGCATTGATAAATCAAAACTAATTAATAACATATTAATTTTTTTTCTATGTATTTCTATATTTTTGTTTTCCTTAGAGATTTTATTTTATTTTTTATTTTAATTTTTATTATTTTAAAATATATTTTTATAATTTTTTTTTGGTTATTTATTTCTATGTTTACGGTAATTTTTTTTTTGTCCTGCTAACAAAAAAAAATTTGCCACACTAAATTTTAATATAAAAATATTATTTGTGACCCTTACCCTACTATAGAGACGATCTACCTTTACATCATCTTCCTACAATGTCCGCTGTAAACACCTTTTTCATCGATTCTTAGAACATGACAAAACTTTCGAAGTCATTGAATGTTAATTCGATATATGATCTCAGTGGAGTGATGAAACTTATTCATTATTCAATATATAATTACATATGATAAGACAAAAACATTTTTCCCAAAATATCTGGTACTTGCAGTCTCAAAAAATTATTTACAAATAATTAAATATAAGAAATAATTCCAAGACCATTGATGATGGGTATTTAGCAATACTCGAAACAGCTGTATGGTCAGCGAAAAAACAATTAATTAAAATAATATAAAAAGAATTTGTGTGGCTGTAGATTACTTTTTGAAACCTCTCTACCAAATGAATTTAATTAAATTCTTATTAATATGTAAAACGTTTTTACATGGCCCCTATAAGTGCGAGGCGTGACAGAATCGCTGACGTTGTCGACGGTTAAAACCTCCACTAAAACTAAACTGCAATAGATTAAAAAAAGTTTTACACAACATTATTGCCAAGAAATATTTCAGAAAGGAAGATTTGAAAAGTGTGTACGCTTGATTTACATGACTTGCATTAAACCATTGTCTTTTTAAGAACGTGAATTCTAATTATGTTAGTGATAGTTTGAACATTGGGAACATCATTATTCATCTTGAAGTTCCAACTTTTCCAAATTAGTCTATTTTCTTATGTTTCTAGTGTATCATTTTCGATCAAAACCAATAGTAGCGACCAATAATAAAAGCAACTTTCGTTTTCTGTTTCGTTTTTTATATTGAATTTCTTTGATTCTTTAAATTTCTTACACTCTAATTTTATAATTTTTTAACTTGTTGTGCTTACATAGTATATATAAACTAGTAATATATTCTATTTTATTTTTATTAAAGAATAAAACGTATTCCTTATTTTATTTTAAGCTTATTCAGCACCAGCAGCGCCCGCAGATATGCAATAAAATTAAATACTTTTACAAAAAAACGCAATTAACAGTCACAGACAAATTGTTACTGTTAATAACAGAATCTTAGTACAGCAGTAAATATAAATAACCTGAAGGGGCAAACGAGTCCAAACATAAGGATACGTATTTACGCATTTGCTTTTACTCTGTTTTAGTGAAGTTTTTTTTTTGTATTTTATTTTGCATGTGCTTTATTTTTCATTGTTTTTGTACATCATAGCAAGCAAGCAAGCACTTATTCTGTGAGGAGCAGGTAAAAAAGTAATTTGTTATCTATTTTGACTGTTCTAATAAATTTTTCATAAACTTTCATACTTGCGTAAGAACAAAGGAAAAAAATGATAAGAATGTTTTTGTTTTGAGGTAAACAAAAAAAATTAATATAAAAATAAAAATGAATTTTCTCAAAGGCACACTCATAATTCATTAAGTTTCATGTAACGCATGCACATTTGAAATACATTTTCATAGTATATCTGAGCAAATATAAAATCCGTGTTAAACAATTGTTGTTGTTAATTAATTATGCATAATTGTGCGCTCCCACAGCAACCGATGCGTTGCTGTTACCACTGACGCGGCCTCTGCCTCTATTGCCGTGCTGTTGCTGTTGCTGTAGCTGTAGCTGTTGCCTTACCAACAACCACTCACACATACTCACTTATTTATTGGTGATCCTTTGAGTTCACTCAAGGAAAAGAATTTAATTTTTCTTGCTTGTTAAGTGGGGTGCAGACTATCATACTGGTGTGTCATACGAGTTGAGCTCTCTCTTGCTCAAATTTCTTCTAGCGACCGAATTTGAACAGGTATGACACACAAGAGTTGGAAAAATTCTTGAAGAGTGCTTTTGCGGGTAGTGCTGTGGAAATTTGTGTGTTTAAAATAAAATTTTAAAATTGAAAAAATTGATAGTTAACGTATAGGTTGTGCTTTGCTTATAATTGATTCTAATTTTGTATATTTTATATATGCCGCGTTTTTTTTGCGATCTTTATATTCACAGCTTTGGACATCCCACAAACAGCTATTACTTTTGTTAACATTCGATGAAAGCATCTAAAAATGCTTTATCTGCATCCATATTCATATTTTTTTTAGGTTTATTGGTCATTAAGCACAGTAGTTAAAATGAAAAGATCAGTAATGGACCGTAGTTAATTTCATTCACTACCTGTAAAGTTTCTTAAGAAATTTTTCATAAATATATCATACAAATTATGTATATATATATATACATAAGAATGTATATATCTTCTTTGTTTTTCAAGAAATTTGATCATTTCCATATTTTTTTTAGTTAAAGGTTATTAACATTTAAAATTCTTTTATTTTAATAACAAGTTTTAACAAAGAAAAGCATATTTGGAATACGAAGTATTATGTCTTAAATTTTGGTTATTAATTATTTGT
Organism: Teleopsis dalmanni; assembly: GCF_002237135.1. Classification (NCBI taxonomy): domain Eukaryota; kingdom Metazoa; phylum Arthropoda; class Insecta; order Diptera; family Diopsidae; genus Teleopsis; species Teleopsis dalmanni. Next base: position 144,600,193 of record NC_051847.1, read on the forward strand.
TATTATGATCAATTTTCTATACGTTTTTTTATTATTGGGCTTAGATCGTTAATTTAACGATGTTTATATTTAGAGGTTTTTTTAAAAAAATTTTACTTATAATCATCGTTTATAAATTAAAATAAAATAAAGTAAAATATTTAATAAATTAAATAAAATATTTTATATATTACATAAAATATTTAAT
>NC_051847.1:144600479-144610294 GCF_002237135.1 Teleopsis dalmanni
CGTTTCCATTTGTCCTGCTGGTGACCTACACGATTCAAGACATTTGCACGTGAATTTAACTCCTGATTTCTTGAGCTGGGCATTGGCGGTGTAGTGGAGGTTGTATCATCCTAGTTTTAAAAAGAAATATAGAATTTTTTGTTAAAAACATTACGAATGCCAAAAAGAATTTTTTAAGCTAAAAAAAGTATCCAAAAAAAAAAATTTCAGTGATGTGTGCAACAAGTTAACAAACAAAAAAAAAAAACAGCAAAAATGCATGTTAAAACGAAAGATGTGTCCCTTTGTGCTGTTGTCGTACAAAAGCACAAAGTTCAGGTTAGTAAAAAAAATCAATACATTAAGTGTAATATGGGAACAATAACTTAAAAAAAAACATATAATAAAATATTAATCAGAGTCTTTATTGGAATTCACTAAAAGACTATATTGTACGCTTGGATATTTGATATGTACATCTTCATTGGTATGCTCCTGATAGTTCGCCTTCACACGTTTGTTCAGCAATGGATCCAGGCACATCAGGAACAGCATATAGATTACCAATATGGAAATGATCCATATAACAATTATAACAACGACCTGTAATGGAATTGGAGGAAACCAGGTTAGTGTTATTAGAATTATTCATATAAATATATTTATTGTTCATTAAATAAATAATATATAAAATAAGCATTTTATATTATAAAATAAAAAAAGTTAAGAATTTGTATTAAAGTAATTAAATCACACATAAAGCATGTTTTCTGTACTAAGTAGACTTATTTTATAATTAATATATGAGCATTTATGTTGCAAATAAATAAATAGCTTATTAAATTTCAACTATCAATAATCCATTCGCAAAGGATAGTCTACTTTTTCGCACTATTCATTAAAGATAATATTATATTTACATATGTACAAACAAACAAACTTCTATACTACACAAGACAACATTGTTGTTATTGCAGATATGTTGTTTTTTTCTTTGCATAGTTCTTTTTTTTTTGAAACAAAGCGGGTGATGTTTCTCAACTCAACTTAAATGTACACATTTCGCAGAGAAATAAAAATTAAAACACACAACAAAAACAAGAACTAAAAAAACAACGGCGGCAGTGAGAATTCTATCATCAAGATAAAAATTGGTTAATAAAAGTACCCATTGGCTGAAAATTTCTGAAGGAAAGTGCATACAGATTTTATATTACAATGAAAAACTAGTTTTTATAGTAATCTTATAGTAATCTTATAGTAATCTTGTACTTAAATAGCATAGTTTTTATAATTACAGTAAAAATTTTCCTAAATCTCTTTTCTCATTTGTAAACGTTATTTTACAACAAATCTTTTTTTATTATTAATTAGAACAATTAAATCATTTTAATTGGATCATTATCCTCAAAACAAAAGAGAGGGATTCAACGAAAAAAAGGTGAATTTCCGTTTGAAACAGTGTTCACCGTATTTGTAACTTGTGAACGAACACTTTTTCTAAAGTGGCCCTTAGACATCAACGCGCGTTGACAAACACACGAAGTCTTCTCTCTCCATTACACATTAAATTTACCAACAATTTTTTAAACACGCCTCCAGCAAACAATGCAAAATTTGTTCACTCATCAGTATTAAAGCAATCGCTGAAGTGTCAACAGCGGCTGCTATGCGTAATTTCCTTAGAAAAATAATGTTTTACATTTAATTTATTTTAATTTATATATTTATATATATTTTTATGATTTCAATTTATATATTTATTTTTATATATATTATATTTTATATAATTTAATTTTTTTTTTTGGTATATTTTAATAACAAATTTGCACAATGCAATTAATATTTAAAACAAAATTTTTATTGTAATTTAATGTTTGGTTATTTTTTTGTAGCCCAAGGTTATTAATATTTTAATTCCTCTTAATAAAATGTTTTGAAAATTAAAAAATTTTACCTAGGTAGAAAATACAAATATTTAAAATTAAATTCATTCATATTTGCAAAGCATCGCATCCTAACGACAAATCATGCGTGCATTTAAACGATGTTTACGCTTCCATTTCTCAAAATAAATAAAATTTTGCATGCCGACCAAATCCGACTGTATATGCAAAAACACGAGCATGTTTGAAGAAATATCAAAATGTTTTGATTTTCGTCAACACATTTCTTAAAATTTCAAATGTTACTATTACACAAACAAATTTCGCATTTCACAAAGTAGGAGAAAAGTAGGAGAAAAAAATTCTCATGTGAGAGCGATTTTTTAGTATATTTGTTGTTTTATCTGGGGCGTGTTTAAAAATTTTTAAAAAATTGTTTGTGTAATGGCAAGCGCGCGTTGACAACGAACGTTGCTGTCTAATGGGCCCTTAAAACTAAATTCTTTTTTTTTATTGCATATTTCAAACAATTAAACCCTTTTGACTGGACTCTCATTTTGAACGAATGAAAGGTGCTTGGGAATGAATTTTCGCTTGAAAGAGTTTTCAATGCAAGAACTAAATGTTGTCTTCGTTTGTTGATTTCCGCAAAACAGAATAGTGACTTTCCTTTCAGACTTTATCAATCTAAACGAAAAATGGGATATAGAAAATTTACGAAATGTGATATCACAAACACCACCATTAAGTACTACTTAAACATTTTTGAAGAATAAATAAGAACACATATTGAGCAATGATATTTGCAAATAAGAGTACATATAGTTGAAATAAATAAGGACATACAATGTAATAGTTAATAAGGATGAAAGCTCAAAATAATACATAAAAGTCGCCATTTGAAGAACTATGATAAATATAATAAAAAAAATACCTGAGCTTGAGAATAATTTTACATACAGGATTGTATTGACTGTATACGTAAAGAATTACCACGAATGAATATTTAGTTAATCAAAAATAATTGAGATAGCGACAAATAATGAAAAGCAGTGAATGGAAAAAAAAATTATACTATAGTTGAAGTTCTAGTATAAGATCGCTGCAAACGTCTTGTTTCTTTTATTATTTGTTTCATATTTATATTTTAAAAAATGAAACAAGTGAATATATGATACTACATATCTCCATCGATGATCAATACATACGATCGATGATTCAAAAAAAAAATTTGATTTAAAACATTCGTTAATCTGAATACAAAAAAAAAACAAGACCAAAGCAGCTGCATATTGTGTCACCAATATACATCTGTTTTTGTCTTTTCTCTGGTATGTGCATTAAATAATAAGAAGCCATGTAGAACTTAACATGGTTACATCATCTCCAATAAAATGAAATTTCTCTAAAACACAATTGACTCAAATGCATAATGAATGAAGTGAAAGTCCAACTCAAAGGTTGTTAACAAATGATGATGAACGTAGAATAGGACCACTTACTTTCAAATATAAAAACTGTTAAAATAATAAATTCTGACTGGACATAACTGGACTTTCTGCATGTTTAAAATAATTCAGATAATTCTCCTATATAAAAGTTACAATAATCCAAGTTATGTTTATTGCATATAATTGATGCCGAAGATATTACGTAGGAATACGTTGATTTCTTGTTTAAAACATAACTGAGTTTTGCTCTTCATTAGTTAACTTTGATGATTGAGTATTAGTAAAATAAACCATAGTATTTTCTAAAATAGTACAGTAGTTAACATTTAATCCTGATGATAGTAAAATGCATTACGTATATGCATATTGTAGGAGTTGCTTCTTTTTCATAGCCAACCCCTGTGAAAAAGATTTCACTACTCACTTTTAGGGCCAGCAGCTACTACGTCCTTTTCAAACAAGGATGATGAGCAATACCTTCACTTCACGAAAACTTTTGGGCTGCCAAGAAGCATTTCTAAATTATCACTTAACTTTAACTTAATCGAGTACAAGAAACCTTTGTCGTATCTAATTTGTATAAAAGTTTTTTAAAATTAACAACTAAAACATTTATATTTAGTAAATATTTGCTCGAATATATGCAAAATATCATTACAAGAATTAGCAGATACAGAGAAAAGATGACTGAATGACAACAATTACATACAAAAAGAACAACTGAAACCGTATTTTGCTTTAAAAATGTATTTTGTTGTTGAATCACTAACCTACTCTATCCTCATTTCACTATAACCGAGTCCTGTGATCGAATTAGGACTTTTATGTTAATAATTGATCCTAAACGAGTAGAAGACATGCAGCTTTGCGTGTGAAGGCTCGAATATCTCTCGAGGATTTTGCAGTATACAAATCGCACAACAAAAAAAAAATTTATAAAACATTTTACTGTATCTAAAATTGTTTTGCTGTACTTCTAATTTTTTAAAAATTAAACTATTAAATTATTTTCTTAATAGTTACCTTCGTTAATGTAGTATTCCGTGCTTTATGTTTGCACTTGCATTCCTGACATATTTCCAATTGCTTGCCATTTTCGCTGAGGCGTGGCAGCAAAGCACCGTCACAAACGCTGAGTAAGTGGGTGAAAAAGAATATGGTTAAATAAATAAAAAAAAAATTATTAAATAATAACAATTCCTATGCAACAGACAAGACAAGACTTACCAAGTTTTAGGCGTTGTACTATTGGGAGATGCAGCTGTACTTGATGCCAAAACATTTGTTGCAATTGTACTACTGATTATTTTACTAACATTTGCAACGTCAACATTGTGTGATACATTTGCATTTGAAGCTGGAACGTTACTTGAAGTTAGATTGCTTAAAGCTGCCGATTCAGCCTGCGTCAATGCAAGATACTTAATTTCATTCGCACATATGAATTTTATTAACTTACCCATGTCACGCCAATCAAGTAACATATTGCAAGCAAACCAATATACAGTAATAAACGCTTATGCGCCATTAATTTGCTAATTATATACTTCTTTAAAGAAATTATATTGAATACTGATAAATTTTCTCTGTCTGTGAAGTAAATCAAGAACAGCTGATTAATTAGTGTTGTTTTGCTAATCAAAAGTTATCGAAAGTATTAAACAGCGAAATATGTTTGTATAATCGAATGGACGCAAGTTTGGTATTAACATTTCAATATTACTTTAATAAATTATTTTGTGTATTGCACATTTAAAAATATACTAATTCTGAATATTATTATTAAAAATAAAATATAAAAGTATTATATTAAATTTTTATTAAATAATCCTATTGAGCAGAAACTTCAACTGTTTTCTTTTATATGGTGTTTATACTGGCCAAAAATGATTCATTTCAAATAAATCATTTGAAAATGTTTAGATTCGTTATAATTCATTTGTTCTTATTTCAAACAGCTGATTTTTTCACTTGCCTGATGTCAAAAAAAGTTGGATTAAGGTTTAATATACCTTCAAACCTTACAATATAAACTGAAAACTTATTTTTAGCTTCGATTAAATTATTTTTGGGAATAAGTTCCAAAAAGACGATATGCAACCACCAAACATTTGTTTATCTTTTTTTGTAAGTATGTCAAAAACAGCTGTCTCAAACAGTCAAAATGCCATAAAAAGCTTTTATGTAGCAAATGTTCAATGTATTCATTTGCATTTGGGACATACTTGGAACTCATTCTAACCTCGTTGGAACTTATTTATACAGAATGAGATGCAATGAATCATTTGCTTACCATTTTTGATTTTTGACCAAAATGAGCGATTTGAGGCCAGTGTAAATCAATTCATAGTTATAATAATCAATCTTTAACATTTCCCAGATATAAATGGTAAACAAAAAATATGTGATTTCCTTAATTTGGGACAACATGAACACTTTCCGAATTAACTTAATTTCATTTTAACGAAATTAAAGAAATTTGGCTATCTGAATATAATATAACATATCTTTCGTCATCTGACAGTGTTGTAAAAATCATTTTACAACACTGTCATTATTGTTTATCTGTCAAATGACAAACATATGTGGTAAATGTTTGCGTGTCTTTTATTCACATTGTTAAAAAATAAGTTCCGCACATAAGAACACTCAGTGAGAAGATTTGCTGTATTAAATTACTGTGTTTTATTAGAAAAAATAAAAATTTTTTTTTTCACAACAATGAAATTAAAGGGAGAAAACATAAATTTATTAAGGATATTAATAATTTTGTGTATTTCTCCTCTTTATAACGGTGAGTATTTACATTGTGCGGCTTTATGTGTAAGCTTGCGATTGGTTTGCTTTGCCGCGCTCTTATTTCTAATGCCCCCGTTTGCTTATCAATTTTTATGTTTTTTTTTGTAGCTGTGAAAACAAATTTTGTTACTTGTGGTTCTATATTGAAATTGCTCAACTCCGATTACAATTATCGACTGCATTCACATGATGTGAAATATGGCTCAGGTTCAGGACAGCAATCAGTAACTGGCACTGAACAAAAAGACGATGTAAATAGTCATTGGGTTATAAAAGCACCAACTGGAAAGTATTGTGAACGTGGTGAACCTATTAAGTGTGGTGATACTATACGTTTTGAACATTTGACCACAAGGAAGAATTTACACTCCCACCATTTTTCATCGCCTTTATCAAATGAACAAGAAGTTTCTGCTTACGGCAATGATGGTGTAGGTGATACCGGTGATCATTGGGATGTGGTATGCTCAAATGAAAGTTGGATGCGTGATGCACATGTGCGTTTCCGCCATATTGATACTGGTGCTTATTTAGCAATGTCTGGCAAATCCTACGGTCGTCCTATTTCTGGTCAAATGGAAATTGTAGGAGTACACAGTATGCATCATGGCACGAGGTGGACAACGGCTGAAGGTTTATTTATAGTGCCTAAAGAAAAAGAGACTGTGTATCTACATAATGAGCTATAAATGTGTTAATGCGGGAGCATTATGGTGTTTATGCTGTTCTTTATGTTCCAATTCAGCAATTAGTTCAAATTTATGTTTATGGCAGGAAAAAGGACTCCTGTCTCAATGGCGGATCTTATTTAAAATTTTTATTTTATGCACGATTTCAAATTAATAAAATGCTGTTCTTAAGCCGTTAATGTATTAAACCAAAAACCAAATAAAATTATTTGAAAAGGATTGAAACTGACAATGCATAAATGAATTTTATAAAATTACAACTAAAGGTGCTATAAAGAAGCCGAATATATTCCTGCCGTAATAAAAAAACATTATTTTTTATTTTTAATAAATCAGCTTTCAATTTTTTATTTTGTATAAATTGTCAAATAATATAAGTAATTATTAAATAACTATTATTTATTATTAAAAAAATTTAATTTGAATATAATTAATTTTGCTATTATTGGATTTTTTCTTCCATTTGTAACACGTAAAAGAATTTTTAAATTTATTTTAAAGTTTGAGCATATATTATAATATAATATGGAAGATTTTTCATGATAATACTGCTTTGAAGAGTCGAAGGGGGCGTATTGTGCTTAATATAGATCATTTGTATTATTATGAAACATTCCTATAAAAAAATTTTAAATCAATATTATACATTAATTTTTAACTGAAAACACTTCTATGTTCAAATGATTATTTTTATAAGTAAGATTTCTTCGAATCTCAGAATGGTTACAGGCTCTTCGGGGAGGTATGCAGATCTCGGTTATTGCTTAGTCTGATGAAGTGACAAACAATAATCCAGTCAAGGCGTAGAGAGGAAAACTCGCAGTTAATAAAAAGTAAAAGTGCTCAAGTTCACTGATTCAATAAGCCTCAACATAATAATAAGATTTTGGAGCATAATATTTATACTTTTTTAAAGAGAGTTGTTTTAATCAGTTTTTGTATTATTATAAATAAATATTATAACTTAAAATGTTACTACTAGAAGTAACAAAGATACACTTTTCCTTCATTAAAAGATAAGATCTAATGTTGACTAACGTACGACTGCTTTATTATTATTCCGTTTGCATATCAGAATTTTTGCTTATAATACACAGGTTCATTTAAAGTAGAATCTAAATTGTTTCCAAAACATAATAGAATTACATTTGAATAAGTAAATAATTAATAGCAAGGTATATAACATAAATATAAAATTAAAAACTCAAACAAATCCTAGCTTGCAGTGAACCTAGAATATATAGAATTTGAAACGAAAAAAATTGTAGTCTTTCCGTAGAACGAAGCACTGCGACTATACTATATTTTTTATACTTATATTTATAATATATTTATATATATTTTTTATAGAAAGGTTTCGAAACCTATCTTGTTGTAGTTCACTACTTTTCGAAACCTCTCTACCAAATATTCTAGTTTCTATTAAATATGATAGTCACTTTCGTCATAACTGACGTTAAATTACAACTTATATCATATATATTTTTTTATACAAACAGATAACGCTAGATTTTTTCGTTGAGAAATTTTTAACATCACAAGATACATAAGCTCTTAACCTAGTAATTTCCTGGTGGCTCAAATCAAACTGGATAGTACCAACAAATAATATGACTAGAAGTCTTATCTACTTAAATGCAGAGATGACGTTCTGTGTCCTAAAATAAATTCAACTTGTTGAGATGCTTACGCAGTTCATGCTAATCTATCGGATAATCTGCCATCACATATTTCCTTTTATTTTCTCAATTTATATTGAAAATACTAATTTCACATTTAACGTAACTATAATTGTCTGCATTAATGGTCCTTTCCAACATAGGTTATTGCCAATAGATGGCCTCACTACAAATATTTAATTTTAAAAGGTTCTGTTTATTTTTAAATGCACGTTGCATAGTTTGTTTTACTAAAGCATTTAGTTTATTACTTGGTTCACTTATGGCTTGGAGTGTTGAAGGTATTACAATGGGTTTGTGTTATAGAGTCTAAGTTTTTCATTTAGGGACTCCTATTTATTTTTCGCTGCGTTTTTTAATTATTTATCAAACTTAACTTGTTTATTTTTTGTGTATTTTATATTTGATTTAAATTGTTACTAAATTTTATCTGCAATTATATATTTATTTTAAAAGCAGACCGTTCTAGGTTTATCAGTTGACAATAAAAATATTAAATAATGCTATTGCTCAATATAGTTATATAGTATATATATATATATATATAGACTTATTCAAAACGTAAACAAAAATGTTTGTTAAAAAAATGCTATTAAAATTCTATTTTGCTAATTTCAATATATTAAGTTAAATGTGTCAACTTAAATTAAAAGAATTTTAATTATAATTAAGTTTTGAATATTCATTAAAGTAAAATTTGAGTGAAAAGTCACGTAATTTGAAAATATATTATTAATTAAATTAAGGAAAATATTATAATAAGTTTTAAATGTATGTAATAATATATTAAAAACGTGTTTTTACCTAAATGTAAAGCAATTGATTTTAAACGGAATACAATTATAATTTTATATTGCGCGTATACTTTAACATGTGACTCGCAGTGTCCATAAAATTATTTTAGAGACTTCAAATGTAATTATTTAATGTAATAAAACACATATTTTCATGTGATTGTTATATAAAATATGAGTTAAAAAAATAATTCGTAACTAATAGGAGAGATGCTTTGCAATATTTGAGAAACTATGAACTCATAAATCTCTGCAAGAGTTGGGTCCAAAATTATGTTTATCTAACAGTGCAATATATCCACTGTTTTATAAGCGGCGAGTCTCAATTATTTCAAAAAGGGAGGTTCAGAAACAGTTTATAGCAGTACGTGTGGGGAAACAGCTACATCTGAATATTCAACAAAATTATATTCTTTAGAAAGCACTTTCAGATGTGCGTATATTAAGCTATAAGCTAAATTATATATACTGTGATTAATGATCATTTGATTAACCCATTAGATTTTATAATATGTAGAGTTTGAAAAAGTCATGCTAT
>NC_051847.1:144610394-144627735 GCF_002237135.1 Teleopsis dalmanni
ACCAGATGAGAGACGTGTTTTTTTACTAAGTATTTATACCATAAAAATAAGGATCGCCTGTCTAAGTAGTTCTGATAATTGTTAAGGAAAGTCACAAATTAACTTTTGCGATTGCAATTTATTAATGCCTTGGATGAAACGCATGATTATAACGTCGTAGGTATTTAGACGAAACCACGAAGAGATTATGTGTCAACTTGACTTTAGTTGGAACAAGGATAATACTTTCTGTAATAAAGTTCAGCGTTGTCAGAAATTTTTGTGGCAAATATGAATCGTACTGTACACCGCGGGATTATTCTTTAGATATCAACATAATCTCTGTTAGAAATGGCTTAGTCCTGTTGCAAAGGTACTTGAACTCGGAAGATACTTGTTGATAACATATCATCTATTAAGTCATTTTTGTTTGTTAGGTAATACTTAATAATAACTTCTTAATAATATTTTTAATTCTGTAAATAATATTTAATTAAAACAGGTTGTTTTTTTAATATTAATTTTACATATTTTCTATCTTTATAGAACTTGAATTCGAAACAGAGCAGCTCTCCAATAGAGCCGCGAATGCTGCAAAATATGGTAGCACCAGTAAATTAATACATATAAACGAAGTAATTCACGTTGCGAAGGGTAATACAAAATCAGCAACATGTCGTCGTGTTACACAGGCCACAAGCGATTTTAATACAACGATATCTAGCAACATCGAGCAACAGCGCCAACAACATGCCAACCAATCAACTTCAGCACCCACTGAGCAATATTTGACCATACACTATGCCGAGCGGATTAACAAATCACCAATCGACTGCAATCGCTGGCACATACGCGCACTCACGCTCTACAACTCGGATCCGTACGTGGTAAGACAATGGCACGCGTTACTACAAAAAATACTTAATAACTCCACGCGTTTGCGTGTACAACGTTTGTTGGTTTTCATCAATCCGTTCGGTGGGCGCAAGCAGGGTCTACAAATGTATGAGCGGTATTGTAAGCCTGTCTTTGAGCTCGCTGGTGTGGATGCATCGTGCATAATATCACAGCGTGCAAATCAAATACGTGATATACTTATGAGTCATGACCTAGGTTTGTTCGATGCAGTTTGTTGTGTTGGCGGTGATGGTACCGTAGCCGAAGTTATCAATGGTTTGGTGTTTCGTGCAATGCGTGATTTAGGCATAGATGCTATACGTCCTGCTTATATACCTAAGCCTGCGTTACCGGTCGGTATAATACCAGCAGGCAGTACTGATACTGTGGCGTACAGTTTGCACGGTACTTCAGATGTGCGAACTGCAGCTATACATGTGATATTAGGTCAACGTCGTGGTTTAGATATTTGTAGTGTACGCAATCGACAAGGAATTGTTCGGTTTTGTGCCAGTGCCTTTTCTTATGGCTATTTGGGTGATGTGGCGGCTAAAAGTGAAAGATATCGTTGGATGGGTACAAAACGCTATGAATTCACTGGTGTAAAATCATTTCTGCTTAATCGCGGTTATGAGGCCGAAATACGTATGTTGCTGGAAAGTGAAGAAGATGTGAATAGTAGGAACATGCGTGCTAGTATTCAGACTATAAATACCGCAGAACCTACTTCGACAACAGATTCTATTTGTTATGCTCACTGTCAACGTTGTAGCATTGCGCCTTCAGTTCAACCTGACGATGCACTTTCTTATAAATTGTTGAAATCCACAACAAGTGTAACTGATGGTGATATCGATAATCAAACTATAGATGATATGATGCCCCGTTCATCAAATATATCACTAAATGCTCAATTAAATGAAACTAAACTGCAAAACGATCAAACTGATAAGTGCATAAATTTTAATATGGAAGACTGTGATAAAAATATCGAAACTGAAAACCGAATTGAGGAATTGCTGAGTGTAACTAAATTAGAAGATGTGCAATTAAGAACTGAATTTAAACCTAATCAACAAGAAGAAGATCTTAAACAAAACTTAAAAGCAGACTCTACTTATGAAGCGCAAAGTATTCTCACAACCTCAAATAATTCCTTAAACAACAATTCTGTTAGTAGACTGCGAAATAGTCAAATACGAGCAGAAAATTGGAAAATTGTGAAGGGTCAATTTTTTATGATAACGGGTGCTAATATTACTTGCGCATGTACACGTAGTCCTAATGGTGTTTCCCGATACAGTCATCTGGGAGATGGCACCTTAGATCTGGTTTTGGTACGAAAGACTTCGTTAATTAGTAATGTTCGTCTAGTTTTAAATATGATGGGGCGCACTGGCGATATTGTAAGTTTAGAAGTACATCTTAGTAGTGTTGTATATTAAAGTATTATTTTATATCATACCAAATATGTGACTTTATGTATAATTATTTGATATGGGATATGGCACTGCGACCATCGGGTCTATTGTGCCCCCTTCTGGGCTTAGAGTATATCTCCAAGCCCTGTTGCTTTGATAATATATATATTCAAAATATTTTATACATTAAAATCTTGCAAGTGTAACTGATTTATATATCAGTATTCTTATTTGGTATTTTTAAATTATTGTATATCTTCTTATTTACGTTTAATAATGCTTATATTTTGTATTAATAGAATTAAATTGAATAAATATTTTAATCAATAGCGTAACTTGCCGTTCGTTGAAGTTTACCGCACAAAGAAATTCTCATTCCGTACGCCAAATATGTTGACAGCTGATGATGAGTATAGTATCAGTGGATCTTGCCAACCGATAACGGCAACGGCGGAAATTGAAGATGATCCTAATGTATCAAGCTGGAACTGTGATGGTGAAGTTGTAACCGATCTTGATGTTACAATGATGTAAGTAATTATTTTTAATGATAATATTGTTGATTGATTATTTTATTTGTTATATTTAAAGTAGTGTTTTATAGTGTTCAAGCATTATTAAATTCGAAAAATTTAATTAAACTCGAATTCCAACTTTTGTGTCCAACACTTCAAATGTTTAACCTATTAATCTATAGTAATGAATCTACTCTATGTTTCATTCTATTTTCCATTTTTTTAAGACAGCAACCATATATGTAATATTATGTATGTCTCCAAGCTCTGTTGCTTCGATAAAGAGTAGTATAGAACAAACTTTAGAGTTTTATTGCCTTTTCCGTGAAGGAGTCTATTCCGTATGTGTAAGGTGGTATTTTAGTTTACAGTATTGTTTTCAGATTCTTCTGATTTTAAGTTTTTCTTTTGAGATAAATCCATACAATCGTGGACTAAATATCTGTTATTGTTATAGGTATCAATAAGTAATTTGGATTGTTTCAGTTCTGGTAGATCATCCCAGTAATTCTTTTTGTTCTGATTCTCCTTCATTTTTATTAGAGAAAGGGGGTGCTATGTTCTAATCAACAGAAAGGTTCCGGCCCTTAGTGCGTTATGTGCATATTTATATGTATATTCAATATATTCAATCTCTATATATTAATATATATATATAGAATGAAGTTGAAATAATATTTAAATTTAATTTGATAATTGAATTTCTTTATTCAAACCTCACGCTCCGAGGAATATTGTTCGTTATAGTACTAATTAGCGACTAAGGTCAACTAATATAATAACCAGTCGGTACTTAAAACTGACATAAAGTTCTTTAAAGTTGCTATATTAAATTTTTTGAAATCCCCAGTTAACTGGTTTTAAATCTCAAATTCCCAATACTTTTTGAACTGCTATACACATTTACCAACTAGTCACTTCCGATCGTCATGAAACAAATTTGATAATCTTACTTTCGTGCTCAATATTTTAATATAGATTGAAAGCAATAAAAGATAAATTGAATAATTTTTAATATTATTGGAATATTTCAAAAACTTATATTACTTTTACTTTTTTCTTACAGTTCTCATTGTCAACTCATTGATGTTTTTATGCGTGGTCCATACTCCTACACAAAACCGACTGTTAATGAAGGACGAAGCAAAATTTGCTGTTGCTTTCCAACAAATTAATTTGGTTAACTTGACTGCTAAATAAGATATGGAACCACATTTTCGAAAGTACTATAACAGTTCACTAGGAGTAATTACGATATGCAAAATATTAACAACTTCCAACAATTATAATAAGTATTAAAGAAACAAAGCTTTAAATATTTAGACATTCAAAATAATTTTAGAAATGGTTTTTAATTAGTTATAAATTAATGAAGAGATAGGAAATTATAAAATTAAAATTTTGAATATATGATTCCATTTTAATTTTAAATAAGACGTAAGGCGAATTGTGTATATATTGTAGACTAGAGTTTTAAATGTGTTAAACATTCTTATATCATATTCAAATACTATAACTTTATATCTAGGCTATAACTGTATTTAGACTTACAACTATCGAACCTTATTAGCACATTTTTGTATGGATTTGATATAAAAAGTAACTGGTATTACTACACATTTGTCGAGTTAATTGTGTAGTGTAAACGTATTGTTAAAAATGTTATCCCAAGACATTACCGGTAAATGGAATAATATATTTCATTATTGATTAATTTGTTTATAAGTAATTATAAATATGATGATTATTATATAAATATTATTGAATGATTATTACCTTAATATAATTTTAAACTACTTTAATTTTAGCTTATGCTTTTATGCCAGTTTTTAAAAAATTCCAATTATTTATGCACGAGTTTAATAAATATTATATAGATTTATATAAATATTAAACGTATATAATTTAATGTCATGACAAGAATGAACTGATGACTTTTATAACTTTAAAATTAAAAGAAATAATTATCATATTTTAAAAGATAATTATAGTTTATTCTAAAGAAATGTCAATGTTATTTAATATTATTGCTAATATCATTAGTATTAAATTATCTAGAAATGTTGTCAGTTCAAGTTTTTGTGATAGTAACAATAAAATTTATTAAGTGAATATCCATTATACACCCCAAATCCGTTATTATATCTAAAATATATTTCACTCTCTACCAAAACATTTCTTATATAAAATGGTTTGCTAAAATGGTTTGTAAAATAAACAAAGCTTATGTCTTTTAGTTATAGGAAACGATATAGTTTTTAAATACCTTATATACATTTGGTTTCAGTATATTTTTTAATACATTCCATTTAAAGTATTAATATAAAAGCGAATTATATAAAAATTATTAGAAAAATATTGAATAAAATTAACAATCATTTTTTTATAGTTAAATGCGGTAATTTCGTAAATTGTTAATGAAACTCCTACGAGTTTTTTATATCCAATAAACTATTGCAAATATTCGCCACAGATGTTTTTTTTTAAATGTACTAAATATATAATTATAGGTCTATTCCAGGAGCTACTCGTAGTAAAACTTAAGTAAAACACAAGTAAAGTACAAACTGATTACGTAAATCTTTACACAGATTTCCATGGAACAGCTTTGTGTAAAGTCTGGCGAGAACACTAGTGCCGCACAAATAAACAATACAAAAATTTAAATTCAAACCAAAACAGCTGATTCACACCTCAACATAAATTTTACTTGAAATAAAATGTAGGAGTAAAGTCTGTGTAATATTTTCAAATTTCGACAGTGATGTTACGCTCTCTCAGATGCTCTCATTTACTCGAAAATTTGCTCTCATTTACTCGCATTTGTGTATACACAGTGTTACTCAAAGTTACTACGAGTAGCTCGTGGTACAGACCTAATATAATAAATATTTTAATTTAAAATATGGTGCCAGATTTATCCATATAATATCAGAGATAACTAAATCATATACATGTCCAAATTAGTATAATACTTTTGGGCATAGAATTTTCTATTTTTTGTGCCTGAAACTGTTTAATAAAGAAAACTTGTTAATATTAGTTTTGTAAAAGAGAATACTCTCTTCTTTTGTACTGATGACAAACGATCGGTAGCAATGTATCCACATCTATTCTTCGGAAGTAGACGGCACTGTAGAAAACTACAAGGATTTTTCATTCATAGGAAATATACGTTGAAGTATTTTGTAAACGTGGTATAACGTACATGGAGAAATCGCTTGAAATTTTTAAGATTATATATTTTTCACATATATAATAATCAAAATATGTTTTTCGTACTCATTCAAAGTGTTGTAACTATTGATAGACGATAGTCTAATTACTATCGATAGTCAAGACCTTTATTTTGCAACAATTATGTTGCTATTATACATTCTTAGTGCAATATATATATAATACAATATAGTTTTCTTCACTGATTTTAATTACCAAATTAAAAAAATTAGCAACAAAATTTTCACGCTCCGAGTTGATATATGCGAGAGAAAACTCATTCTTGCAAGAGCTTTATAATAATTACATGCTTCCTCTTGTCATTTATTTGATTTAGTTATCTTTAATAAAACATCTTTTCTTATTTTATATACTATAATAAATGATTTTAATGAATCACATTTTATTTTTTAATTTTAGAATTTTATATGAAATAAATTTATAAAATACTAAATAAAAAGTTTTTAAATAAAATTTAAGCTGTTTTTAATTTTTGTCTAAATTAAAAACTATCAAGAATTATAGTATACTATTATTCTTGAAAGCTACAACTGTACTTTTAAACAAATATAAAGAGTAGGTGTATAAGAAAAGTGGATTCGTATGGGATAGGTTCAAGTTGTAGTTCCTAGTTTAAGTCTTCAGGTCATTAAAAGATCAAATAAGCAGCACCAACGGAACAAAATTTACTTTTGGGTCAATTTAAAATTGACTGGATTTAATCAAAACATATTACTAAGAGATTGTGGCTGAAGACAGAAGACGGAACGCTTTTAAAAACAGATGTCGATTAAATAAATAAAATCACTATTTTTATATTTCATGATCCGATTTCATTAGTTGTTTATATTGAGGCGATAAATTGAAGGTGAGCTGAATAGAGTGAAAAACACGAGAAGTTTTTATATTCAGCTCAGAAAAAATACCACAACACTAGCTGTTCTTAAACTCATTCCATAAACTAAGCATAGGAACAGAAAGTGATAGTAGGAGATGGTAGGATATTTAAATCTATCGAAATGTATAGTTTTCAGTAGGGTATAGTATGTAATGTATAATTGGAAATAAATAGTACATACTTTTGATAGATTTTAATATTGGGTTAGAGTCTAGAGTTTGAACATTTGTTAAGCGAAATAAATTATAGAAGTAAAAACGAGAGAAATTTTTCTTTGACCCATGCCACACTTAAGCAATTTTTTAAGGAGTAATTTTGGTGCAATAATTTTTATTGATTGCTACACTTGATGAATTCTGCAGTTTGAAGAGTTGTATATATCAACTCAGCTTGTTTATGTGTGGAAACATTTTAAGAAATAATTCAACATTTACTCAAACTATTTACAAATTAGATATAAATTTCTTGCTTTCGCTAAAATTAAATAGATAAAATAATTTAGTAATGAAATCGTAAAATAAAAAATTAAAAAAACTACACATGAAAAATATTGTGCATATATTATTATTATTGTTAGGGGATGTGGCACTACGACCGTCGGGTCTATTGTGCATCCTTTTGGGCTTAGAGCACG
Organism: Teleopsis dalmanni; assembly: GCF_002237135.1. Lineage (NCBI taxonomy): Eukaryota > Metazoa > Arthropoda > Insecta > Diptera > Diopsidae > Teleopsis > Teleopsis dalmanni. The sequence goes on from NC_051847.1 coordinate 144,617,955, forward strand.
TCTTTAAGCACTGTTGCGTCAGTAAAAAGTAGTATACAACCCACTTTACAGAGTTTTATTGCCTCTTCCGTAAAAATATGCATTCCAAGGAGTCTATTTCGTATGTGCATTAGCGCGGGGCGTTCTAACAGCACAGCACAGTAGCCGATTCTTCATTCTCTTCACAGAATCTACAGTTTGCATCCGTAAATATGCTCAGTTTGTAAAGTGGTGTTTTAGTCTACAGTGCCCTGTTAGGATTCCTGTGATGATTCTAAGTTATTCTTTTGATAGGTTCATAGAATTCTGGTATCCCTTATTGTTATAGGTACCCATAAGTAATTTGAATTGTTTTAATCCTGGTATATCTCAGTAATCGTTTTTATTCTAGTTCTACTTTATTTTTATGAGAGAAAGGAGCGTACTATTTCCTAGTCCCAAAATGGCTGCTCCTTTCCTGGCTAGTTTGTCCGCGTATTCGTTTTCGCGTACGCCAGTATGTCCCGGTAGCTAAAGAATCGATAGGTGATTTGTTTCACCCAGCAGATTTAGCTTATCAAGGTAGTTTAGTCTTGAGGTCACTTGATGCGAGTTCAGTGCCTTGATCATCGCATGGCTGTGTGTCGGTATTGCAATATTTTGTGCATATATTGGTTTCATAACATTTTCAACAGCATCAAAGTATGAGTAAAATCAATTTACTGAACGCAATAAACTGTGCGAAAACTGTTATAAAAACTAATTTTAATTCTTAATTTTACCTGTGTTTACCTCAGGTGCACATAATTAAATTTATGTTTTGTTATTTTATCAGAAGTAATTTAAAACTTTTACTGACAAAATATATAATCCATAGTTTATTTAAAGCGAATATATAGTTTAAAGAGAACTAAGCATTCTGTTTCAAAAAATATTTTATTAGCACTTGCAAATACTCACCAGATGTAAAGTACTTAAAAATAAAACAAATAAAATGGAGCAGCAAAAAGGGTTGAGAATTGAAAATATTATTCTTATTATTAAATTGAATAAGAAACTTTTTATAAAAAAGAGTAGCATGGTAACTCTGCCAACTGTCACTGCAAGTAGCGAACAGAGCTAATGTGTTAACGTCAAACTCTATTTGTGTCTTGTCATTTTTTAATTTTCCTTCGTCATTTGCGTGAAGTACGCTGAATTAAATAAACAATTTTTAAGAGTTCGAAATATAGTAAAAATGTTCAACGGTGGTAATAGTGCGTTTCCAACAGAATTTTGGCAGAATGGTCCATCACCAGGAAGTTTTTATAATTTCACTAGTGGTGGAGTTGCACAAACAATGCCGGCAGACATTGGTAAACAGCATTCATTGTGAGTACAAAATTGAAATTAAACTTTTAAAATATCTAATTTTATACTTTATATAAAAAAATATTAACAGCACACCAGCTACAACTGGCACATCGGTAGTCGGTATTAAATATGAAAATGGTGTACTTATTGCTGCAGATACACTGGTTTCATATGGCAATTTGGCACGTTTCACAGACGTCGAACGTGTCTTCAAAGTAAATGATTTTACCATTATTGGCACTGGTGGTGATTATGCCGATTTTCAAAATCTCCAACAAAGTATAAATCAAAAAGTTGTTGAGGATATGTGCAGCGGTGACAAATTGCAAATGAAACCAAAATCATTGTATAATTGGCTAACACGAGTTTTGTACAATCGTCGCAGTCGTATGAATCCTTTATTCCTTAATATGGTTGTCGGCGGAATGGAAAATGGTAAACCATTTCTAGGTCACATCGACTTACGTGGTAGTGCTTACGAATCTGAGGTTATTGCAACTGGATTTGGACAACACTTAGCATTACCACTCATACGCGAAGCTCTGCAACCTGGTAAACCTATTTCAGAACAACAAGCTTTCGAATTGGTAAGATGTGACGTTTAATTTTTTTTAATTTTATTTCTTATTATTAAATTCTTTACAGTTGCATAAAGTAATGGAGGTGTTGTATTATCGTGACTGCCGTGCACATCCAAAATATACTGTTGCTGTTTGTACAGAGGCCGGTACTGAAATTAAGGGACCATTCCGTGTTGATGAGAATTGGGCTCTTGCCTCTCTAATTGAAGGTTATTAGTTAGCGTCGTTGCTTATTAATTTTATAAAAACTAAATTTTAATAAAAATATAAGATAGCTTTCACAATAAAATACCATGGAAAATGGAGCATTGAAATTTCTATTTAATTCAACTTTATGTCTGTTAGAACTTTTTTAATTAAGAATTCGTTCTATAATTGTCATCCGACTTAAAGTCTTACCAATTTGAAGAAACAGCAGAAAATATATTTGGAATAAAATGTTAGAGCAATGCTGTTCGTAAAATTATGTAAACCGATCCAATTTCAAATTCGTTCTCTTGTGTGCAGTGGAGAAATTGATGGAATACATTTTTTATACTTTATTCTATTATACTTTTTATTTTATTTTTTAAAATAAAGTTTTTTATTAATTAGTTGCCCCAGTTAGCATATACTTTAATTGAATTGCGTTAAAATTCCTTTTCAATGTCTTAGAACATAACGTTTCAAGAAATATTAGCGAAAGTCTATTTAGAATGGCAATGTAAACGTTATTTCATAAAAGAAATTTCATTATTATGAACGGCTGTAAGTCATCTTATCTGATAGACACTGGGACCACTAAACTGATTGTAGAATTTATCAATGTAGTCGCGATACAAATGCAAGCATCGATGAATGCAGTCTGTTGATATATGTATTGTGATAAGGTGGATTATAATAAATTGGTTTTGCTACTGCAATTGTACTTCCAATTGTTGATCTTCGATCAGACTTTTTACTATACACGGACATTTGATCTCAAATAAATCGGTTACATCTTGTCAAAGTAACATTTTCAATGTGAGGGATTGTAGCAACATATTATGTCCATGTTGAATGTAGTTCCTCCATTGCAAAATTGATCGGTGCAATCTAGGTACTAATACACGGATAGACGAATTTAATTGACTGTTGGGTTTGGTTTCAATAGCCAGTTTGGAGAGAAAACAATTTGTTTGTCAGCATTCCTTGAGAATTTGATTTTTGGTCAGAGCTCTTATTGTAAGTTGCAGATATGGCTTCTTTTGTGTAAAGAACATATCAAAAAAGCATCAGTTAGTATATTGGGACGGGATTTGAACAAAAAAGTTTTTGTTCAGCTTAATGTCTACTATATCTATATTGTGAGATGTTGGAACAGTGCGCCGTCCATCATGTGGCCACACTGAAGTGAAGGATTAACTGAAGTAGACCAAGCAACATCGGATCATTTTTCGTCCTTCGATTCTTGGATATCGTCACTGAGTTAAAGCCAAAATGATTTCCGTTCGCATAACTGCATCTCTTGCTAGTGCAAGCATTTCATATAGCTTGAGGTTGGCTTTCAAGTGATCAGTATGCGAAATGAAGCTATCCACTTATCGACATCGACCACTTTCAACATCCTTCCATTATATTTAGCGGCGTGGTATTTTCTAATGGAACCATTTTTCAATGTGATTTATTACTTCGATATCATTTGCAGACTGTTTACTTTTCATAATCCCCCATTTTATCATAAGCATTATCATACATTTAGCGGTATTTATTGTTACTCGTAATGTAATAATCAAGACAATTATAAAGCGCATTTTTAAAATAAAGAGTTTTAAACAGTAAATAACAGCTAATTGGTAACATATCTGTATATTCATAACATTTGTATATCCTCAAGCTTTGATAACGCATTTAGATTAATGCTTATATAATTTCGACATAGCTTTAACTCCGTCTGAATAATTTAACCCCACACCCCGACCCCCTTACTAATTAAGCTTTACAAAAAAACGTTTTGACCAATAATTCCAAAAAAAAAATCCTTAGGCAGGTATGGGTTAATCACGCTACGCAACTATAACGTCACTCATTAAAAAACAAGCGAATTGGCAGCACTGTTTACAAATGTTAAAAAGTCCGCCGTTAAAGTTTAAATGTCATCAAGTCCACAATGGTAAAGTTTAAATGGCGGCTCACTGTCGCAGATATAAACCTTTACCGATTTTTAAAGCTTTAATAATTTCATGGTTTAATATAACAGTTGAAGACAATGTTTAGGAAATAGAAAAAATTATACATTTGGTGTATAAATAATTTATTGTTAAATAATTAAAGTTGGAAAAAATTCGATGAGATCCTCAAACATATATTGCTATTTTAAATTTTGTTCGAATTGGTTAAATAAAAACGGCTACAACAACAAAGATGACATACATACATGTTTCTATACTAGTTAAGTTTTTAATTGGAATTAACAAGTTGCACAAATAATTTTTGTTCAAAATATAAATAAATAAATTTGCAAATATAATATAGAATATAAACCAATTATACCCGTGTTATGTATACATATATATAGATTATTTTCTTAATTTGGATTTGCTTAGTTTAACATTGTACGCCGATCGTAAATATGGCGACGTTGCTCACGCACTTGACGTTTCCATTTGTCCTGCTGGTGACCTACACGATTCAAGACATTTGCACGTGAATTTAACTCCTGATTTCTTGAGCTGGGCATTGGCGGTGTAGTGGAGGTTGTATCATCCTAGTTTTAAAAAGAAATATAGAATTTTTTGTTAAAAACATTACGAATGCCAAAAATAATTTTTTAAGCTAAAAAAAGTATCCAAAAAAAAAAATTTCAGTGATGTGTGCAACAAGTTAACAAACAAAAAAAAAAAAACAGCAAAAATGCACGTTAAAACGAAAGATGTGTCCCTTTGTGCTGTTGTCGTACAAAAGCACAAAGTTCAGGTTAGTAAACAAAATCAATACATTAAGTGTAATATGGGAACAATAACTTAAAAAAAAACATATAATAAAATATTAATCAGAGTCTTTATTGGAATTCACTAAAAGACTATATTGTACGCTTGGATATTTGATATGTACATCTTCATTGGTATGCTCCTGATAGTTCGCCTTCACACGTTTGTTCAGCAATGGATCCAGGCACATCAGGAACAGCATATAGATTACCAATATGGAAATGATCCATATAACAATTATAACAACGACCTGTAATGGAATTGGAGGAAACCAGGTTAGTGTTATTAGAATTATGCATATAAATATTATATTTATTGTTAATTAAATAAATAATATATAAAATAAGCATTTTATATTATAAAATAAAAAAAGTTAAGAATTTGTATTAAAGTAATTAAATCACACATAAAGCATGTTTTCTGTACTAAGTAGACTTATTTTATAATTAATATATGAGCATTTATGTTGCAAATAAATAAATAGCTTATGAAATTTCAACTATCAATAATTCATTCGCAAAGGATAGTCCACTTTTTCGCACTATTCATTAAAGATAATATTATATTTACATATGTACAAACAAACAAACTTCTTACTACACAAGACAACATTGTTGTTATTGCAGATATATATGTATTGTAATCTTATATTAACTTGTACTTAAATAGCATAGTTTTTATAATTACAGTAAAAATTTTCTTAAATCTCTTCTCTCATTTGTAAACGTTATTTTACAACAAATCTTTTTTTATTATTAATTGGAACAATTAAATCATTTTGATTGGATCCCTGTCCTCAAAACAAAAGAGGGGGATCCAACGAAAAAAAGGTGCGTGGCAATGAATTTCCGCTCGAAACAGTATTTACTGTATTTGTAACTTGTGAATGAACACTTTTTCTAATACTAAATTCTTTTTATTATTACATATTTCAAACAATTAAACCCTTTTGACTGGACTCTCATTTTGAACGAATGAAAGGTGCATGGGAATGAATTTTCGCTTGAAAGAGTTTTCAATGCAAGAACTAAATGTTGTCTTCGTTTGTTGATTTTCGCAAAAGAGAATAGTGACTTTCCCTTTAGACTTCATCAAATCAAACGAAAAATGGGATATAGAACATTTACGGAATGTGATATCACAAACACCACCATTAAGTACTACTTAAACATTTTTGAAGAATAAATAAGAACACATATTGAGCAATGATATTTGCAAATAAGAGTACATATAGTTGAAATAAATAAGGACATACAATGTAATAGTTAATAAGGATGAAAGCTCAAAATAATACATAAAAGTCGCCATTTGAAGAACTATGATAAATATAATAAAAAAAATACCTGAGCTTGAGAATAATTTTGCATTCAGGATTGTATTGACTGTATACGTAAAGAATTACCACGAATGAATATTTAGTTGTCCAAAAATAATTAAGATAGCGACAAATAATGAAAAGCAGTGAATGGAAAAAAAAAATTATACTATAGTTGAAGTTCTAGTATAAGATCGCTGCAAACGTCTTGTTTCTTTTATTATTTGTTTCATTTTCAAATTTTAAAAAATGAAACAAGTGAAAATATGATACTACATATCTCGATTTATGATCAATACATACGATCGATGATTCAAAAAAAAAAAAATTTGATTTAAAACATTCGTTAATCTGAATACAAAAAAAAACAAGACCAAAGCAGCTGCATATTGTGTCACCAACATACATCTGTTTTTGTCTTTTCTCTGGTATGTGCATTAAATAATAAGAAGTCATGTAGAACTTAACATGGTTACATCATCTCCAATAAAATGAAATTTCTCTAAAACACAATTGACTCAAATGCATAATGAATGAAGTGAAAGTCCAACTCAAAGGTTGTTAACAAATGATGATGAACGTAGAATAGGACCACTTACTTTCAAATATGAAAACTGTTAATATGAAAACTGGACTTTCTGCATGTTTAAAATAATTCAGATAATTCTCCTATATAAAAGTTACAATAATCCAAGTTATGTTTATTGCATATAATTGATGTCAGATATTACGTAGGAATACGTTAATTTCTTGTTTAATACATAACTGAGTTTTGCTTTTCATTAGTTAACTTTGATGATTGAGTATTAGTAAAATAAACCATAGTATTTTCTAAAATAGTACAGTAGTTAACATTTGATCCTGATGAGAGTAAAATGCATTACGTATATGCATATTGTAGGAGTTGCTTCTTTTTCATAGCCAACCTCTGTGAAAAAGATTTCACTACTCACTTTTAGGGCCAGCAGCTACTACGTCCTTTTCAAACAAGGATGATGAGCAATAGCTTCACTTCACGAAAACTTTTGGGGTGCCTAAAAGCATTTCTAAATTATCACTTAACTTTAACTTAATCGAGTACAAGAAACCTTTGTCGTATCTAATTTGTATAAAAGTTTTTTAAAATTAACAACTAAAACATTTATATTTAGTAAATATTTGCTCGAATATATGCAAAATATCATTACAAGAATTAGCAGATACAGCCCATTTCATTAGAAAAGATGACTGAATGACAACAATTACATACAAAAAGAACAACTAAAACCGTATTTTGCATTAAAAATGTATTTTGTTGTTGAATATATCACTAACCTACTCTATCCTCATTTCACTATAACCGAGTCCTGTGATCGAATTAGGTCTTTTATGTTAATAATTGATCCTAAACTAGTAGAAGACATGCAGCCTTGCGTGTGAAGGCTCGAATATCTCCCGAGGATTTTGCAGTATACAAATCGCACAACAAAAAAAAAATTTATAAAACATTTTACTGTATCTAAAATTGTTTTGCCGTACTTCTAAATTTTTAAAAATTAAACTATTAAATTATTTTCTTAATAGTTACCTTCGTTAATGTAGTATTCCGTGCTTTATGTTTGCACTTGCATTCCTGACATATTTCCAACTGCTTGCCATTTTCGCTGAGGCGTGGCAGCAAAGCACCGTCACAAACACTGAGTAAGTGGGTGAAAAAGAATATGGTTAAATAAATAAAAAAAAATGATTAAAATAATAACAATTCCTATGCAACAGACAAGACATGACTTACCAAGTTTTAGGCGTTGTACTATTGGGAGATGCAGCTGTACTTGATGCCAAAACATTTGTTGCAATTGTACTACTGATTATTTTACTAACATTTGCAACGTCAACATTGTGTGATACATTTGCATTTGAAGCTGGAACGTTACTTGAAGTTAGATTGCTTAAAGCTGCCGATTCAGCCTGCGTCAATGCAAGATACTTAATTTCATTCGCACATATGAATTTTATTAACTTACCCATGTCACGCCAATCAAGTAACATATTGCAAGCAAACCAATATACAGTAATAAACGCTTATGCGCCATTAATTTGCTAATTATATACTTCTTTAAAGAAATTATATTGAATACTGATAAATTTTCTCTGTCTGTGAAGTAAATCAAGAACAGCTGATTAATTAGTGTTGTTTTGCTAATCAAAAGTTATCGAAAGTATTAAACAGCGAAATATGTTCTTATCATCGAATGGACGCAAGTTTGGTATTAACAAATTAATATCACTTTAATAAATTATTTTGTGTATTGCACATTTAAAAATATACTAATTCTGAATATTATTATTAAAAATAAAATATAAAAGTATTATATTGAATTTTTATTAAATAGTCCTATTGAGCAGAAACTTCAACTGTTTTCTTTTATATAGTGTTTATACTGGCCAAAAATGATTCATTTCAAATAAGTCATATGAAAATGTTTACATTCGTTATAATTCATTTGTTCTTATTTCAAACAGCTGATTTTTCCACTTGTTTGTTCCCAAAATATGTTGAATGATGGTTTAATATACCTTCAAACCTTACAATATTAACTGAAAACTTATTTTTTGCTTCGATTAAATTATTTTTGGGAAGAAGTTCCAAAAAGAGGATATGTAACCACCAAACATTTGTTTACCTTTTTTTGTAAGTATGTCAAAAACAGCTTTCTCAAACTGTCAAAATGCCATGAAAAGCTTTTATGTAGGATATGTTCAATGTATGCATTTGCATTTCGGACATATTTGGAACTCATTCTAGCCTCATTGGAACTTATTTATACAGAATGAGATGCAATGAATCATTTGCTTACCATTTTTGATTTTTGACCAAAATGAGCGATTTGAGGCCAGTGTAAATCAATTCATAGTTATAATAATCAACGTTTAACATATCCCAGATATAAATAGTAAACAAAAAATATATGATTTCCTTAATTTGGGGCAACATGAAGACTTTCCGAATTAACTTAATGTCATTTTAACGAAATTAAGGAAATTTGGCTATCTGAATATAATACAACACATCTTTCGTCACCGAAAGTGTTGTAAAAATCATTTTACAACACTGTCATTATTGTTTATCTGTCAAATGACAAACATATGTGGTAAATGTTTGCGTGTCTTTTATTCACATTGTTAAAAAATAAGTTCCGCACATAAGAACACTTAGTGAAAAGATTTGCTGTATTAAATTACTGTGTTTTATTAGAAAAAATAAAAATTTTTTTTTTTCACAACAATGAAATTAAAGGGAGAAAACATAAATTTATTAAGGATATTAATAATTTTGTGTATTTCTCCTCTTTATAACGGTGAGTATTTACATTGTGCGGCTTTATGTGTAAGCTTGCGATTGGTTTGCTTTGCCGCGCTCTTATTTCTAATGCCCCCGTTTGCTTATCAATTTTTATGTTTTTTTTTGTAGCTGTAAAAACAAATTTTGTTACTTGTGGTTCTATATTGAAATTGCTCAACTCCGATTACAATTATCGACTGCATTCACATGATGTGAAATATGGCTCAGGTTCAGGACAGCAATCAGTAACTGGCACTGAACAAAAAGACGATGTAAATAGTCATTGGGTTATAAAAGCACCAAC
>NC_051847.1:144627835-144642191 GCF_002237135.1 Teleopsis dalmanni
AATATATATTTTAAATCATATTTCTATATTTTTCTGTGTAACTCTTCCCTAACATATTCTATATTTACCAGGATCTTTATTTGTCTCTTTAACCATTTATCTCATTTTCGGAGTTTCAATGATTGTTGTCCCCACCTAATTAGTTTCATTCTACAAATGTGTATTACTACTTTACTTCTTACTTTTATTTTATTCTTTTTCTTTGTTTAATGAATGAGGTTTATTATCTCTTGAATCATATAGTCATAATATAAAGAAAGTCACATTTCGCTTTGATATTAAAGTTCATCGTATATATTCTATTAGGCGCAACGAAATATAATGGAATATAAGAGTACTAACAACTCTTTAACTCAGTTTTTAGAACATTTCAAATATTTTTAAATTTTTAAATCAGTTTCTATTAGTATTTATTCGTATTGGTATAAAAAATCAACATTAAAATTATAACATATAAAATAATTATATATTCTTTCTTTAATTGAATCCTCATGCGACATATTAAAGTAGCTAATCACTTTTAAATATCATAGATATGTTAATTTCTACAATATTTAACCTAATTGATTTATCTAAGTCTTGTGAAATATTTTTTTAAAATTTAATAATTAACTAAAATAATTAAAATTTAATCTAAAAATTTTATTTCCGAATTAAAATACGAATATCCGAAAAATTTCATAAACATGTTGGATGCGGAAGTGTGAAATTTCCGCACGTGGACTGGTTTACAAACACACTTTCATTTAACAAAAAGCAAAACAAAACAAAAACACAATGTATTAGTATTTATTAGTTGAATAATTAATTAAATCTCAAATTAAGTCAGCCAGTCATTCACTAATAAGCTTCGGGCAAATCCCTTGAATAAACAAGCTTATAAAAATGTATAAATTCATGGATAAATTTTGTAGTTCAAGTTCAATACGCAAAATTTGAATAAAATGGATTTGAATTCGCTACAAAATTTTACTGATTTTACCGATTTTACTGATTTATTTAAAACTAATAACTGTGCATATAACGAAAAATAACGTTATACATATACGTACGTGACTAACAGTGAAAATAAATCATGAATAATGGTAAAATGCAAATGTATCTCAAATGAATGCAGTCAATTGAAATTACAAAATGTAAAAAAATTACTTTTTAAACTGTTAAGTGAATATTGTTAAGTATGTAATGCAAATACTCTGCTACTAAGTGAAGTACGTTGCTTTGGAGTAAATCAGATTAGGATGATGCCACACTCTAGCTTCATTATTTAATGTCGAGGCTACTTGAGTCAGTGCAGACTGAAGCACTTTTACTCTCTATTAAATGCGATGTTTCTTCATAACCCCTCTCTACGCCTTGACTGAATTATTGTTTATCACTTCATCAGACTAAGCAATAATTGATCTCTAGCTTCAATTTCTTGGAATGTATTTAAGATAATCGTAAAAGGATTTTAAATATAAAAATATTTGAATACTAGACTCTAAGAAATATTTCTTCAACAGTCACAAGCACAAACACTAGTAGACATTGTTCTACGTTACACTAAATAATTTAAATATTTATCAATTGATTAATCGTATCTGAACTTTTAAAGATTTAATTCTTTCCAATTAATTCTTTAACTTAATTCTTAATTCTATACTAGGAATGCAATTCGCGAAATTTCATCATGTTCCTGTTCCTAAATGTGAAACTCTTTAACAATATTGCAGAAACATTTTCTAAAGAGGTTTTTCGAACAGTAGTGAATAACAACAACAAAAATTCATTTTATATTATTTTAATTAATTAAATTTTTTGCTGACAATATAGCTGTTTTGAGTATTGCCAAATACCCATCATCAGTGGTCTTGAAAATAGTTTTTGTATTTAATTAGTCGTAAATAATTTTTTGTAACTGCAAGTACCAGAAATCGAACTCATGTCCTGCCAAATTTGAAGCCCAAAGTCAGTGCACTTTAACATTTTCTATAAATAAAAATATAGAAATCTGTAAAAAACATATGACTCCAAGGTTCAAATTACACATGTTTCAATTCTTAACATATGCTGTCCAAAACTTTTATGATAATTATAATCACCCAAAAATTTTATTTGATTACGAATTAAATATTTGAATTTCTTCACCAATAGGCGATATTAGTCCAATTCAAAATTGATTATCCCGAAAACACCGGTATGATGAAAAGATTTGAAAATAACACTTATATAGAGTATAAGTGTATATAGAGCTATGGTTTTGGATTAATATGTATTTAATAATAGTTTATAATCACCTTCTGGTAATAATTCTCAAATTATAAACGGTGATTATTACTGCTTATACAGTCTGGAACTTGAGCATTGAAAGTTTTTGTAACCTTGGTTATTTATGGAAAAACACAATTAGTCATCGCTTTTAATTTGATAGGCACGTGTTCTAAGTCTGGCACTTGTAGATAGTCAAATTGCAGTCAAATTTTAATAAATTAATCAAATTTTTGCTGTTATTTCTTTATAACTGTTTGAACCCTTCAATTTTGTTTTTAGTTTCAAACCTTTGAATACAATCAGTTTAGAAGTTGTGTGAAATGATCTGACCTCACACGTATCGACCACTTATGGAAACAATAGAATGATAACGGTTTCAAATAAGAAACGAACAGCCATAATCGGATTCAATTGTGAATATTTGTTGAGTACCATGTAATGTATTGTGAAAGCAAAAGGGGTTTTGAATAAGAAAAGAAAAAGAAGAAAAATACAGTGAGATTCTTTTTTTTCAAGGTTTTCATATAACATCGCTTAAATTCACTAAGTCAAAACTATTGGATTATGTGCTAAATGTGCTAAATATGGACTTCAAATTTTATTTAGTTTCATTTTCATTTCGGATATTTGCTTTACTCAATCGCAACATTCCACTATACATATACGATATGTTTTATTTGTACATAATATAACTATTTAATAATATAAATATATAATTTTTTATATTCAGCTTGTCAACACTTTTAAGTTAACCCCACTCCAAAATCCTTATTGAAAAATTCCTGTTTAAACGTCTTGTTAGATTAAGGTGTGTCTAAGTAATTACGAAAAATATTTTAAAACTTTTGAAATTAAAATATATTTAAATAGTTTTAAGTATAGGTTTTCAGTAGTAATAAACTAACTTTGAACAAAATAAAAATAAATTAGAAAACTTTTAAAATAAATAATTTATAAATTAATAAAATAATTTAAATAATTAGAAGGTACCAAGACATCAATTGCAATTATTCCCGAAACTATAAAAGTAATGACAACACGCACAAGGACTAATCATATAAAAGCCAAAAGCTTCTGTGAATTAATAAATTCATTTTATTTATCAACATAAAAACATCAAAGGACGAAAGCATTCTGCAGAAATGTGTAAATTTAAGAGCCAACAACAAGAGCAACCAAGTTCCTACCAAATGGCAAATGCAGCGAAATTTCATCCTCGACGTGATTTATTTCGATTTATACGCAACACGATGCTTGTTGCGGCCATGTGTCCATTGCGGTTGACAGACTATTTTCCAAAATATTTATACTACTTGGCCATATTTTTGGAGTTGCTATTTGAAGTGTTTTTATATTTTGTTACAATCCACATTTGGATTTTATATCTGCTTACGCTGTATTTGTATTACCAAGAAGGCGATTTGGAGTTTTTGGTCAATTGCTTGATACAAGCAATTATTTATTTCTGGACCATTGCCATGAAGCTATACTTTAGACGTATGCAACCTACCAAACTGAAGCATCTCATGGATTTTATCAATTTGAAATATGTTACTTGTTCAGCAAATGGTAAGCTCATTGTGTCACATAAGCACAATTGTCCTTATTTTAGTTTGTTGGTTATTTTTTTTTGTGTTGTTGTCATGTAATTGTCTCTGCTATAATATTTCCCCATAAGGATTTACTTATGTGACCATGAATGAATCGCTATCCATGTCGAATAAGTGGATTAAAATTTATGTTTATTGCTGCTTCATTGGTACAATTTTCTGGTTAATTTTGCCTATCGCCTATGGAGATCACAGTTTGCCGTTGCGTTGTTGGTATCCTTTTGATTATAAAGTGAGTATAAAATATATATATATTATAGTAAGATTATTTAAATATCACTGGATTTTATAATAAACTATGGGGTTGAATATACTAACACACTAAATTACTTCAAACCATTATACAAATATTCTCATGAACTTTAAATACGTTTTCAAAAATCCTTCTTAAATTAGCCTCAATATACGTTCATTATAACAATAAATTATTTAAAGAAATTAACATAAATACAAAAATGAACTACATAAACTTATTATTTTAATAGAATTTGTAGACTTTTATCATTATAAATTTTGCTGATAAGACGATTTTTAAACAGAAATATGTTTCCCCATACACAGTTCTCTAGATACATATGACTAGTTATATAGCATGATATAACTAAAACTTGTAACATAATAAATTTATATCAATGTGATAAATTGTATTTATTATGTTTTTTGATTATTTAGGGTTTACATTTTATACAAAATGTTTTTTTTGTTTAAAGGATTTTTGTGACATCTTAAAGAAATAAAGAATCTATAGTTTTTTATTTTTAATTTTTTTCATTATACATAAATTGCTATTTCCTTTATAAATGTACCCGAAACGTTGTAATTTATTTGACTAAGTTTATAATACTCCACCTTAAGAAAGATACCAAATAAAATTTAAAATATCGACGACATTTACATAAAATAAAATAATGTCTCTACAAAAGAATAGTATTAAAATTTAACAATTAAAAATAATAAATATGATTAATTAATTCAATTATTTTATAGCTGGTTTATGATTTATAATATAGCACAGCAAGTAAATTTGTTAATGAACATTCACATCAAATTTATAAAACTATACATACGAACATAAAAGTCAAGTGTGACTTTGATCAGTTGGCTAATAAACACTGACTCTGAGCTTCAAATGTGGCAGGGTACGAGTTCAACCTTTGGTATATTATATTCTTTAAAAATTATTTACGAATAATTAAATAGAAGAAATAATTTCAAGACCACTGATGTTGGGTAGAAGACGTATATCTGAGATTATATACTTAAACGTTTCAGTACATATTTCAGAATGTTAACACATATGCATAGCAACTCAAAAATCTGAACTCCAAACTTTATAAGATAGAAATTCTAAGAGTTATAATTCTTCCTTCTCACACTTTTTACAAAATTCAAATAGTTGATTAGCAACAAAAATTAAATTTCTTCTTGAAATTAATTTGTAACTTTTATTGATGTTATTATGTATTTATTTTTATTATAGGAACCCTTGATATATGAAACAATGTACTTTTTCCAAGCCATTGGGCAATTGCAAGTCGCTGCGGCATTTTCAGCTTCGAGTGGATTTCATATGGTTTTAGCTATACTCATATCTGGTCAATATGATATACTCTATTGCAGTCTTAAAAATGTAATGGCGACAGCTTATATCAATTTAGGAGCAAGTCGATCAGAATTAAAGTATATTTTTTTTAATAAATTCGAATAAATTCCTAACAATTACTTGATATAGCTATTAATATTCTTATTTATAAATTAGAAAACTAAGTGAAAGCCAAGTAATCGCCGATAAGGAACCCAGTCAGTATTACTGTTCTGTAGAACTTCAAAATAATGAAATTCTGAACACAACTTTTACAACTACGGGTACAGCTGAAAATTTTTATTCTGCATTCAGAGCAGCATTTAAATCTTGCGTACAACATCATCGATATATCATAAAGGCCTTACAAAAAATGGAATATTTCTATAATCCAATTTGGTTTTTGAAAACCGGAGAGGTTATATTTTTAATGTGCTTAGTAGCATTTGTTTCGGTGAAGGTGAGCTTTAAATTCCTATAAAAAGAAATATTATTTTATTATATCTATATTATACGTATAATAGTCAACTACTGCAAACTCCAGTTTTATGAAAATAGTTTCTTTGGGTCAATATTTATTATTGGTAGCCTGGGAAATGTTAATAATTTGCTATTTTGGAGAAATTATTTATTTAAATAGTCAACGTTGTGGAGAAGCTCTATTGAGAAGTCCTTGGTACTTACATTTGAGAGAGATGAAAATGGATTTTTTACTCTTTTTATTAAATTCACAAAGGACATTCAAATTGACAGCCGGAAAAATTTATGTACTGAATGTAGATCGTTTCCGTGGAGTAAGTAAACATATAATTTATATAATTAAAATTAAATGTATATTTTAATTAGAGAGTGTGTGCGTAAATATATACTTTAAGTTATTAAAATTATATAATAAAATTTAAATGATGTTATGAATAAGGCTCTATGCTCCACTTAGGAGAGAAGGACAGCAGTAAGTAAATAATGAATAATTATAATGATATAATTAAAAATAAATCATGTCATTGAAACTCTGATTTCTTAAAAAAGCCTTAATTTTGATACGATCCATGTGAAACTTTATGTTTTCACAATGATCATAAATTGAAGTAATTAGCAATATACGTAAGGTATTATAGTTATACTTTATGCAAGGAAAATTGCTGTCTTCTCAATTGTGATTGATAAGATTGTTGAAATTCTAACAAGTACTGGTTTAAAAATCCAAAAGTATGCAGATAATGTGATTATTATTGTAATTCCAAAGATGGAATCGGCTTTATATATTACTTCAACTTTTTGAGAACAAAAAAACCTCATCGAAGTCGAAGATAACATTTTTTTAATTTAAATCTGAGTTTCCCATCTCCTCCCATCTTCTGTATTTATAATAAGTTTTAAATAATCGTTAACCTAAATATAAACATAAATTCTCGATTAATGATTAACTGGATTGATGTTGTAAAAAGCGGAGATGAGGAAGTCAGAATAAGTTTTCAAATAATACTTAATTTCAAATTATAAAAATTAAGTCGAAGATGAAATTTTTATTTTTATTATTCGTAAAGAACTCAATATCCGAGAAGTACAAACATACGTTTAGGTTAACGAATATTTAAAACTAAAAAACAGAGAAACAGCTATTGGTATCCATGAACCAAGATTCACCAAGATGCCTTTCAATTTTATATGCCCTTGTAATCTGTTTTACAGAATACTTCGAAAAGCGTTAAAAAACGCCACACATATTATTTATATGGACATTCAGAAATCTATAAAGTGTTCTTAACAATCGCCGAATTTGTTCTGAGCTTATGTTTTGAACAAAAGTTGGTACAAACAAATAATAATTAATATGCTAGTAAGTTTCTCAATAAAAAAATTTGAAAACATAATACTAATCTCGTAGCTTGGCATGTTCGTCTTAAATATCACCTTTCAAAGATGAGTTTAAGAATTGACACTGGTGAATAGTATAAAATGGTGGATTTGAAGACCTGCTTAATATTTTTCCTTCTATTCTGCGATTGTCAGAATTCGATTCTTGTAATTTAATCCAACTTTGATCAAACTGAAAGAAGTTTGAAACCTGAACTCATTGTAAGGTTTATCAATAGCACTAATAGCTGTTTAAGTCAGAGATTGCACAATATATATCATAAACGACAATGTACCATTGTCATTTCTAATAATAAAATGCTAAATGTTAATGAAATATCAATTAATTGTCTATAAAAAATTGTTTATATTGCTCTATTGTTATTTTATTCGAAACAGTCGCTCTATACATTTTACTATAATATTCGTTATAAAATATAATCATTTAAATAAATAATAATTTAGAAAAGAAACAAACATTTACAATGATATACAGTTCATTTTATTCATTTAAATTTATATTTTACACATATTCATTTCAGATTATGGCCACAGCATTCTCATTTTTAACTTTGCTGCAAAAGTTGGATGTGCGTAATTGAAATACTGAATACATTTATAACGTTCATGAGTATTTAAAATAGTTGAAAAAAGACAATTATAATTGCACTTCTTATTTTTATTTTATAAAAACAATACAAATATTTTTTATATTCGTTTTCTTTTTTTTTTTTTGTGTTTTGTTTTGTTTTCACATTAATAATATTTAAAAATAATCATATATATGCTCACATGAATACATATAGTTTCGAACTATCTTTTCAGTTATAAACGCATCTTAAAATATTTTTTTATTCAACCATTTTAGCGTTTAAGTTTTTGTTTTCAATATATTAATATTTTAATTATATATTTATTTTTATTATATTTCAATTTTTAGTTTATTTTAATTTCAATGTGTTTATATATTAATTTTTATTACATTTTTATTTCATTTCATTTATACTTTAATTATATATTTATTATACAACAACTGTATTATATTTAAATTGTTTTTTTAAATTTATAAATATTTTTATTTCCACTTTTATTGTTTTTTATATTTATTACATTTTTTTTTGTATTATATTTTTAATTTTATTATTTTTTTATCATATTTTTATTTTACTATATTTAAATTTTTTTTTTAAATTATTATTTTCATTACATATGATATTTCATTTCAAAAATTTATCGATTTGAATACATATAATTTTTTTTATATTACAGTGTTTGTTTTTTATATTTTTATATTTGAATTTTTTATTTTATAAAATTATCAATTTTTTTAAGTTTTTTTAAAAAAATAAAAATAAATTAAAAAACAATAAAAAAAATTTTGACCAATTAGCCTAGAAAAAACACTGTATTAATATTGTTTGGTCACAAAATAATTAACATTTAAATATTTTCTTTCATTAATATTTGTATAATGCATAAATTATTTGTTTTATCATATTATTTTCACATAATTATTCTTTTATTTTTATTAAATACAAACTCCTTTATATACAATTTTTTTATTAAATTATTGTTTTTATTATATTTGAATTTTTTTCTTGTTTAGATTTCAATTATTAATTATTAGATTATTGTAATGATTATAGTTGTATTTTTTATATTTTTATTTTTATTTTACAAATTCCATTTTTTTATGTATTTGAATTATTGATTATGAAATTATTGTTTTTATTATATTTGGAGTATTTATATTTTTATTTATAATTCACAAAACTCATTTTTTATTTCAATTTTTTTTATATTTCTATTTTGATTTCTATTAATTCTTATAAATTATTATTATATTATATTTTGTTATACTTTTATAATATTTTCATTTGTATTATATTTATTTTATTTTCTTATATATTATATTTATTTTCATATTTATTTTTTTATTATATTATTTTAATTACACCGAGATTTTTTTGAAAAGTTTGTTACATTTTTATTATATAATTAATTTTTTTATGTGTTCAATATTTATTAATTTTATCACTTCTATTATACATGTTTATTTTTATTATATTTTGATTAAAATATTATTGTTATCATATATTGAAATTTCTTTATATTTTTAAATTTTACAAAACTCTTATTTTTATTAAATATTTATAAATATTTAATTTTATTTCGAAAAAAAAAACAAAAAATTGTGCATACACTTAATAACTTTTAAATAAAGTTTTTAATATAAAATAAATTTAACTGGGATTTTGTTTTAGTATTATTAGTTAATTATCTGAATATTAAAGAAATAATTATATATATTAAATAATAATTTAAAATATCATAAGCTTTTAACGTTTTCGCTTGTTTAACGTACCAGCCGCTTTAAATAAATTTTGTTATTTATTATGTTAACTTGCGTAGTTTTGCCAAAAATCATAACCAAACATTATGACTAATTTAATATGTTGTACAAAAAAAATTAATTCACAACATATACATATAATAAAATGTATTTATTATTAATTTTACTTATCAAAATAATAACATTTTGCATCAATGTTAATAATTTACATAAAAGGTACTTGGAATTGCTAATAAACTTTGAGCAAAAATCATAATAAAGTGTCTTTGTGCAATAAAATAATTTTTTAATATTATTGTTTGTGCTTAAGGTAAAAAACAAATAACTATATAAATTGTAGCACTTGCACACACACACATACAGTAAATATATTTTTTAAAAAATAAACAAATAAAAAGTGCTAATTTGGCGCAATTGCTTTAAGTTGTTTCATTGCTTCTTTTGTGGCTATGTGATAATTGATTCAGTTTCTATTTTCGATATAACAAAATAATTAATTTAATAACATATTATATTAAAGCTGAACTTTTCAAAATGTATTTACATATACATTTTTTATATATATATATATGTATATATAATAAACATAAAAAGCATAAAAAATTTAGTTCAGTGTACAAATTTATTTTCCAAATTTTCGTGATTTATTGTTACTTCATTTATTTTCGTTTTAAAAAATTGTAAAGCAAACAATGGACAACAGCAAAAAACAACAACAATTACAACAACACCAATGATAGTAATTTAGTAATATGTATAAATAAAAAATACATTAATAATGAGCAATGAGCGCTTCAATTGTAAAAAAAATGTAATAATATAAATGCAATTAAAACAATTAATTTTTTGTGCAAGCCGCTCAGCTTCACTGTATTTCCATTTCACAAGGCAGCACTATTTATTTAAACATTTTCATATAGTGCCGTGCCTTGCTAATGCAATTAGTATTATTGTTGTAATTGTTGTAATTGTTGTTAATGGCTTAGTAGTTTTTGTTATAATTTTTGCTGTTGCTGCAATTAATATTGCCTTGATTTCATTTTTAATAGTTGCACGTCTTACTTTTCCTATTTCTGCAATATGACTTTGATAGATGGCTATAATTTTTGGCTAGCTTGCAGCTACAATACTTGTGCTGTTATCATGGTTATCATGCTCCGTATTAACAATCACTTGCACCACATAACCATTAGTGATATTGCACTCTTCGATTGGTACTTTATCACCCAACAGCTTACCGCTATAGAACCAGCGTTGACAGCATGTATCTATGGATTCCGTAGCCTAAAGAAAAATAAAAAAAAATATTTTAATTAAAAATAAAATAATTCAAAAATAATTGTAAGTATTTCATTATTACCTGTAATCTCTTTTTGCATTGACCTATTGTATCCTTTGAGTAAACTGCTAATTTAATATCAGACATTGTTGAGGATATTCTTAATTTCAGTACCACTTCTGCGCCACCATCGACGGGCTCAGAATATTCAGCAGGTGAGTCTCGACCATTTTCTTCTCTGACAATATTTATAGGATACGATAAGCAATAAATGGGTACCTTGTACTGCGTACCAAGTTCATCGTAACATTCTGTGAGATAACTGTAATAAAATATATGCATTATAAATTATTATTTACAAAGTAGAAGAAATAGTAGATTAATAGTAGATTAGGTTGATACCTAGCGATACCAAAAGAATTAAACATTTATGTAGCCTTTGTAATATGCATTTTTGCGAAGTTAAGGTGTAACATACTTGAAGCGTTATTCCTTAACAGAAAGCTACAAAGAATTTTTTTGAACAAAATTTAAAGCGTGTCTGAAAACCCTACCTAAGTGGAATTCAAACCCACACACTGTGTGTCGTAGTACTAGTACTACACATAGCACTGCCGGTTAGTAATATTAGTAAGTATGAGAAAAAAAAATAGTACTGTTTCCATACTATTGAAATGTTTTAATTCAAGGCTGTATTTTAAGAAACATTTCTACTGACAACTTTTTGGCATCCCAGTTGTGAACTGATCGATCCTTAATTAAGACATACCCAAAGACCAAACGATCGAAAATATTAGCAATCATTGAAAACATTTTCAAATAAATGAGTAAAATGTTTTCAAAAACTTTTTTTTTTCACGCACCTATCTTGAAAACTGGATGTGTCAAATGTCTTGCATGACGTCTGTATTCACGTAAAAATATGCTCTCGTCACGTAAGTGATAGTTACCAAGATTGCTATAAAAATTTCTATTAAAATCTTTTGACAAATTAAAGTTTAATCATTTTAAAAAAATTAAAATGTGAAAATATTAAACAAAGAAAATGGAATCTTTACAGAAAATTCAGTTCAAACCCTGAATTTTAGTCTTTTACGTTCAACTTTTAACCGACTCTACCACTTGGCTTGGTAATTTTACCAAGCGTATACCCACAGATTAAGACCCATATTAAGTCTGACTAAATCACTTTACAGTTTCACATTGGAAGAATTTTCCTTGATAATAATTGATGAGTAAAACAAAAAATAAATATATAAAATATAATAATAATAAATTCCACACTTATTATTTTATCAATTACGATTGTCTGCAAATTTACATGCCTATAGCTTCAATATCAATACTTATCACCGTATAAGGTGAAAGCGTTCTCACATGAGTCCTTTTCAAGCGGTAAGATATTGTTAAAATTTCAGTTCATAAAATTAGTTTATATATTGTACTCTATATGTATCTATATGTGCTTCGTATATACATCCACATTTAAAACAATTAAAAAATCCATTTGGAAGAAAAAATAAAAATTTTTGGCAAATTTTAAAGTATATTTGGCAAAATTTATAGTATATTTTGGTTGTCAAGTAAGTAAACTTGCTCTTTTGCATATATTTGCATAAAATTGTATATTTATAAACTCAACGCTATAACGCAGATATATAATAATGCATTTAGTAAAACAACAAGTTTTATACATTCAGATAAATAATAAAACTTTTTTTTGTTTTTGAATAATTGGGAATATTGATATGGCGTGTTAAGAGATTTTTTTATTGAATTTATCTAACTATAGAACCGTAGAAGTAGTGAACAGTTGGAGATATGTTACTCAAAAGCAAACAAGTTTAAATATAATTAATATTTAAATTTCTAAAATCTTGCAATGAATGATATTAATATAAATCATATAGAATTAATTGAAATAAAATAGTTTAAATAAACCAAAATAGACTATCTAATAAAAAAATGATAAGATAAATGAAAATAATAACAATCTTCTTAATAACTTTGAATAATTTCACTTTCTTGGAATAAATATATATATATTAAAAGAGAAGTGTATTATTATAAAACATTTAAAACTTAATTGTAATTTGTTTTATAAAAGGTTTTGTAACCATTTTATAATTAACATACAAATGATACATGAGTAATTAGTAAAATATTTAAGTATAAGTATTGCTCAATTGTGCAACTAATAAATTTTTAAAATTAATTTTTGAACAATTTTATTTACACCAACATTTCGACTACATTCTATAGTCATCTTCAGAGTACTACTATAATATTTTTACAATTTAGCAACAATTGTATAGAAACTGCAACAAAACAATTATACAAAAAATTATTTTGAACTTTCATATGCAATTTCTATTCTAAGTGCTATATGGTTCTAAAATGAATATAATCATTAAAAGAAATGAACTATCAATTATATTGGACTCGAAGTGCAATTTATATTGCTAAATTGGAATAATATTACACAGCTCAGTATTTGTGTTTCAGTAATAAACAAATGCAAATGCGGTTCGATAGTAGTTAGTAAACATCAAATCCTAAATGATATACCAACAACTTACTAAAGCATATATATGTATCCATCCATAGAATATATGTACAACTTTTAACGATTCTTTATTAGAAGGCTCTTCAATGGTTCGTAGACATTTTCGTATTCGAAGTTTTTAATATTTTAAACTATTAGATACGTTTATTTCCGATAAAGAACGCTTTCTTTATTTTTACCATCAAATACTGAATATTTTACGAAAATTTATGCTAATTTAATGATGCTTTCAAATTGTTTTAATAATTTTCTTAATAATAATTTATCAAAATTTATAGAAAATAAATGATATTATAATATATACTATGGTTTGTTTTGGAGTTTACATATCTGTAAGGTAATAAATAAGGGGCTTTAATATTATGTATCAACATTATCAAAAAATTATTCTAAACAGAAATTACTCCAATTAAATAAATTCATATTAATTATGAAGTGAAGCCTTTCACTCCACTCATGCATGCTGTCAATGTTTCAGATTAATTCATATATATAATTTAGAATAAAAAAAGTACCAAGAGCTTTACAAAATCGCGATAAAAATAAAAAAATTTCTGTAGAAAGTCTATGCATAAATATTGTCAATGTTTAAGCATTCCATTAATCGCTACCTTTATCATAAGTATTGAAAGTGGTTTATCAGAAATTCTACTATTTTTTTTCACTAAATTAAGTTCAGTGAAAAATAATAATAAGACCTTAAATTAAGTTAAGGTATTACGTTTATAAGCGACAGAGAGGTATTTAATCACTGATTTCTTATTTTTGGGGAAGAAAAAAAAAAACTGAGGACATGTCAAATTTTTTAAGGATTATTTGAATTAGTGCAAATGTGCTTACATACTGGAAAATTCTA
>NC_051847.1:144642291-144754520 GCF_002237135.1 Teleopsis dalmanni
CAAAAATTAAATTTCTTCTTGAAATTAATTTGTAACTTTTATTGATGTTATTATGTATTTATTTTTATTATAGGAACCCTTGATATATGAAACAATGTACTTTTTCCAAGCCATTGGGCAATTGCAAGTCGCTGCGGCATTTTCAGCTTCGAGTGGATTTCATATGGTTTTAGCTATACTCATATCTGGTCAATATGATATACTCTATTGCAGTCTTAAAAATGTAATGGCGACAGCTTATATCAATTTAGGAGCAAGTCGATCTGAATTAAAGTATATTTTTTTTAATAAATTCGAATAAATTCCTAACAATTACTTGATATAGCTATTAATATTCTTATTTATTAGAAAACTAAGTGAAAGCCAAGTAATCGCCGATAAGGAACCCAGTCAGTATTACTGTTCTGTGGAACTTCAAAATAATGAAATTCTGAACTCAACTTTTACAACTACGGGTACAGCTGAAAATTTTTATTCTGCATTCAGAGCAGCATTTAAGTCTTGCGTACAACATCATCGATATATCATAAAGGCCTTACAAAAAATGGAATATTTCTATAATCCAATTTGGTTCTTGAAAACCGGAGAGGTTATATTTTTAATGTGCTTAGTAGCATTTGTTTCGGTGAAGGTGAGCCTTAAATTCCTACAAAAAAAAATATTATTTTATTATATCTATATTATACGTATAATAGTCAACTACTGCAAACTCCAGTTTTATGAAAATAGTTTCTTTGGGTCAATATTTACTATTGGTAGCCTGGGAAATGTTAATAATTTGCTATTTTGGAGAAATTATTTATTTAAATAGTCAACGTTGTGGAGAAGCTCTATTGAGAAGTCCTTGGTACTTACATTTGAGAGAGATGAAAATGGATTTTTTACTCTTTTTATTAAATTCACAAAGGACATTCAAATTGACAGCCGGAAAAATTTATGTACTGAATGTAGATCGTTTCCGTGGAGTAAGTAAACATATAATTTATATAATTAAAATTAAATGTATATTTTAATTAGAGAGTGTGTGCGTAAATATATACTTTAAGTTATTAAAATTCTATAATAAAATTTAAATGATGTTATGAATAAGGCCCTATGCTCCACTTAGGAGAGAAGGACAGCAGTAAGTAAATAATGAATGATTATAATGATATAATTAAAAAAAAATCATGTCATTGAAATTCTAATTTCTTAAAAAAGCCTTAATTTTGAGACGATCCATATGAAACTTTTTGTTTTCACAATGATCATAAATTGAAGTAATTAGCAATATACGTAAGGTATTATAGTTATACTTTATGCAAGGAAGATTGCTGTCTTCTCAATTGTGATTGATAAGATTGTTGAAATTCTAACAAGTACTGGTTTAAAAACCCAAAAGTATGCAGATAATGTGATTATTATTATAATTTCAAAGATGGAATCGGCTTTATATATTACTTCAAATTTTTGAGAACAAAAAATGCTCATCGAAGTCGAAGATAACATTTTTTTAATTTAAATCTGAGTTTCCCATCTCCTCCCATCTTCTGTATTTATAATAAGTTTTAAATAATCGTTAACCTAAATATAAACATAAATTCTCGATTAATGATTAACTGGATTGATGTTGTAAAAAGCGGAGATGAGGAAGTCAGAATAAGTTTTCAAATAATACTTAATTTCAAATTATAAAAATGAAGTCGAAGATGAAATTTTTATTTTTATTATTCGTAAAGAACTCAATATCCGAAAAGTACAAACATACGTTTAGGTTAACGAATATTTAAAACTAAAAAACAGAGAAACAGCTATTGATATCCATGAACCAAGATTCACCAAGATGCCTTTCAATTTTATATGCCCTTGTAATCTGTTTTACAGAATACTTCGAAAAGCGTTAAAAAACGCCACACATATTATTTATATGGACATTCAGAAATCTATAAAGTGTTCTTAACAATTTAGAGGGTGCCAAATCTCTCTTTGCAAAGTGCGAAGGTTTCCGGCGGGTCTTCACTCTTTTCAGACTGCTTCAATACTTAGAAATATTGATTTGGAACTATTTGTTGAGTCATACCCTTCCTTAAAAAATCGGTGTGTGTGGTTCCTGAACTTGCTTAGCCCTTACTTAATAAAAAGAAGTTTAGATATTAGGACTCAATGGCAAACTGAATATTCTATAAAAATATACTTTACAATTTTAAGTTCCGACCTAAACAATAGCCGAATTTATTCTGAGCATATGTTTTGAACGAAAGTTGGTACAAACTAATAATAATTAATATGCTAGTAAGTTTCTCAATAAAAAAATTTGAAAACATAATACTAATCTCGTAGCTTGGCATGTTCGTCTTAAATATCACCTTTCAAAGATGAGTTTAAGAATTGACACTGGTAAATAGTATGAAATGGTGGATTTGAAGCCCTGCTTAATATTTTTCCCTCTATTCTGCGATTGTCAGAATTCGATTCTTGTAATTTAATCCAACTTTGATCAAACTGAAAGAAGTTTGAAACCTGAACTCATTGTAAGGTTTATCAATAGCACTAATAGCCGTTTAAGTCAGAGATTGCACAATATATATCATAAACGAGAATGTACCATTGTCATTTCTAATAATAAAATGCTAAATGTTAATGAAATATCAATTAATTGTCCATAACAAATTGTTTATATTGCTCTATTGTTATTTTATTCGAAACAGTCGCTCTATACATTTTACTATAATATTCGTTATAAAATATAATCATTTAAATAAATAATAATTTAGAAAAGAAACAAACATTTACAATGATATACAGTTCATTTTATTCATTTAAATTTATATTTTACACATATTCATTTCAGATTATGGCCACAGCATTCTCATTTTTAACTTTGCTGCAAAAGTTGGATGTGCGTAATTGAAATACTGAATACATTTATAACGTTCATGAGTATTTAAAATAGTTGAAAAAAGACAATTATAATTGCACTTCTTATTTTTATTTTATAAAAACAATACAAATATTTTTTATATTCGTTTTCTTTTTTTTTTTTTGTGTTTTGTTTTGTTTTCACATTAATAATATTTAAAAATAATCATATATATGCTCACATGAATACATATAGTTTCGAACTATCTTTTCAGTTATAAACGCATCTTAAAATATTTTTTTATTCAACCATTTTAGCGTTTAAGTTTTTGTTTTCAATATATTAATATTTTAATTATATATTTATTTTTATTATATTTCAATTTTTAGTTTATTTTAATTTCAATGTGTTTATATATTAATTTTTATTACATTTTTATTTCATTTCATTTATACTTTAATTATATATTTATTATACAACAACTGTATTATATTTAAATTGTTTTTTTAAATTTATAAATATTTTTATTTCCACTTTTATTGTTTTTTATATTTATTACATTTTTTTTTGTATTATATTTTTAATTTTATTATTTTTTTATCATATTTTTATTTTACTATATTTAAATTTTTTTTTTAAATTATTATTTTCATTACATATGATATTTCATTTCAAAAATTTATCGATTTGAATACATATAATTTTTTTTATATTACAGTGTTTGTTTTTTATATTTTTATATTTGAATTTTTTATTTTATAAAATTATCAATTTTTTTAAGTTTTTTTAAAAAAATAAAAATAAATTAAAAAACAATAAAAAAAATTTTGACCAATTAGCCTAGAAAAAACACTGTATTAATATTGTTTGGTCACAAAATAATTAACATTTAAATATTTTCTTTCATTAATATTTGTATAATGCATAAATTATTTGTTTTATCATATTATTTTCACATAATTATTCTTTTATTTTTATTAAATACAAACTCCTTTATATACAATTTTTTTATTAAATTATTGTTTTTATTATATTTGAATTTTTTTCTTGTTTAGATTTCAATTATTAATTATTAGATTATTGTAATGATTATAGTTGTATTTTTTATATTTTTATTTTTATTTTACAAATTCCATTTTTTTATGTATTTGAATTATTGATTATGAAATTATTGTTTTTATTATATTTGGAGTATTTATATTTTTATTTATAATTCACAAAACTCATTTTTTATTTCAATTTTTTTTATATTTCTATTTTGATTTCTATTAATTCTTATAAATTATTATTATATTATATTTTGTTATACTTTTATAATATTTTCATTTGTATTATATTTATTTTATTTTCTTATATATTATATTTATTTTCATATTTATTTTTTTATTATATTATTTTAATTACACCGAGATTTTTTTGAAAAGTTTGTTACATTTTTATTATATAATTAATTTTTTTATGTGTTCAATATTTATTAATTTTATCACTTCTATTATACATGTTTATTTTTATTATATTTTGATTAAAATATTATTGTTATCATATATTGAAATTTCTTTATATTTTTAAATTTTACAAAACTCTTATTTTTATTAAATATTTATAAATATTTAATTTTATTTCGAAAAAAAAAACAAAAAATTGTGCATACACTTAATAACTTTTAAATAAAGTTTTTAATATAAAATAAATTTAACTGGGATTTTGTTTTAGTATTATTAGTTAATTATCTGAATATTAAAGAAATAATTATATATATTAAATAATAATTTAAAATATCATAAGCTTTTAACGTTTTCGCTTGTTTAACGTACCAGCCGCTTTAAATAAATTTTGTTATTTATTATGTTAACTTGCGTAGTTTTGCCAAAAATCATAACCAAACATTATGACTAATTTAATATGTTGTACAAAAAAAATTAATTCACAACATATACATATAATAAAATGTATTTATTATTAATTTTACTTATCAAAATAATAACATTTTGCATCAATGTTAATAATTTACATAAAAGGTACTTGGAATTGCTAATAAACTTTGAGCAAAAATCATAATAAAGTGTCTTTGTGCAATAAAATAATTTTTTAATATTATTGTTTGTGCTTAAGGTAAAAAACAAATAACTATATAAATTGTAGCACTTGCACACACACACATACAGTAAATATATTTTTTAAAAAATAAACAAATAAAAAGTGCTAATTTGGCGCAATTGCTTTAAGTTGTTTCATTGCTTCTTTTGTGGCTATGTGATAATTGATTCAGTTTCTATTTTCGATATAACAAAATAATTAATTTAATAACATATTATATTAAAGCTGAACTTTTCAAAATGTATTTACATATACATTTTTTATATATATATATATGTATATATAATAAACATAAAAAGCATAAAAAATTTAGTTCAGTGTACAAATTTATTTTCCAAATTTTCGTGATTTATTGTTACTTCATTTATTTTCGTTTTAAAAAATTGTAAAGCAAACAATGGACAACAGCAAAAAACAACAACAATTACAACAACACCAATGATAGTAATTTAGTAATATGTATAAATAAAAAATACATTAATAATGAGCAATGAGCGCTTCAATTGTAAAAAAAATGTAATAATATAAATGCAATTAAAACAATTAATTTTTTGTGCAAGCCGCTCAGCTTCACTGTATTTCCATTTCACAAGGCAGCACTATTTATTTAAACATTTTCATATAGTGCCGTGCCTTGCTAATGCAATTAGTATTATTGTTGTAATTGTTGTAATTGTTGTTAATGGTTTAGTAGTTTTTGTTATAATTTTTGCTGTTGCTGCAATTAATATTGCCTTGATTTCATTTTTAATAGTTGCACGTCTTACTTTTCCTATTTCTGCAATATGACTTTGATAGATGGCTATAATTTTTGGCTAGCTTGCAGCTACAATACTTGTGCTGTTATCATGGTTATCATGCTCCGTATTAACAATCACTTGCACCACATAACCATTAGTGATATTGCACTCTTCGATTGGTACTTTATCACCCAACAGCTTACCGCTATAGAACCAGCGTTGACAGCATGTATCTATGGATTCCGTAGCCTAAAGAAGAATAAAAAAAAATATTTTAATTAAAAATAAAATAATTCAAAAATAATTGTAAGTATTTCATTATTACCTGTAATCTCTTTTTGCATTGACCTATTGTATCCTTTGAGTAAACTGCTAATTTAATATCAGACATTGTTGAGGATATTCTTAATTTCAGTACCACTTCTGCGCCACCATCGACGGGCTCAGAATATTCAGCAGGTGAGTCTCGACCATTTTCTTCTCTGACAATATTTATAGGATACGATAAGCAATAAATGGGTACCTTGTACTGCGTACCAAGTTCATCATAACATTCTGTGAGATAACTGTAATAAAATATATGCATTATAAATTATTATTTACAAAGTAGAAGAAATAGTAGATTAGGTTGATACCTAGCGATACCAAAAGAATTAAACATTTATGTAGCCTTTGTAATACGCATTATTGCGAAGTTAAGGTGTAACATACTTGAAGCGTTATTCCTTAACAGAAAGCTACAAAGAATTTTTTTGAACAAAATTTAAAGCGTGTCTGAAACCCCTACCTAAGTGGAATTCAAACCCACACACTGTGTGTCGTAGACTAGTACTACACATAGCACTGCCGGTTAGTAATATTAGTAAGTATGAGAAGAAAAAATAGTACTGTTTCCATACTATTGAAATGTTTTAATTCAAGGCTGTATTTTAAGAAACATTTCTACTGACAACTTTTTGGCATCCCAGTTGTGAACTGATCGATCCTTAATTGAGACATACCCAAAGACCAAACGATCGAAATAATAGCAATCATTGAAAACATTTTCAAATGAATGAGTAAAATGTTTTCAAAAACTTTTTTCACGCACCTATTTTGAAAACTGGATGTGTCAAATGTCTTGCATGACGTCTGTATTCACGTAAAAATATGCTCTCGTAAGTGATAAGTGATAGTTACTAAGAAATTGCTATAAAAAATTCTATTAAAATCTTTTGACAAATTAAAGTTTAATCATTTTAAAAAAATTAAAATGTGAAAATATTAAACAAAGAAAATGGAATCTTTACAGAAAATTCGGTTCAAACCCTGAACTTTAGTCTTTTACGTTCAACTTTTAACCGACTCTACCACTGCTTTTATTTGATGCCTTGGTAACTTGGCTTGGTAATTTTACCAAGCGTATACCCACAGATTAAGACCCATATTAAGTCTGACTAAATCACTTTACAGTTTCACATTGGAAGAATTTTCCTTGATAATAATTGATGAGTAAAACAAAAAATAAATATATAAAATATAATAATAATAAATTCCACACTTATTATTTTATCAATTACGATTGTCTGCAAATTTACATGCCTATAGCTTCAATATCAATACTTATCACCGTATAAGGTGAAAGCGTTCTCACATGAGTCCTTTTCAAGCGGTAAGATATTGTTAAAATTTCAGTTCATAAAATTAGTTTATATATTGTACTCTATATGTATCTATATGTGCTTCGTATATACATCCACATTTAAAACAATTAAAAAATCCATTTGGAAGAAAAAATAAAAATTTTTGGCAAATTTTAAAGTATATTTGGCAAAATTTATAGTATATTTTGGTTGTCAAGTAAGTAAACTTGCTCTTTTGCATATATTTGCATAAAATTGTATATTTATAAACTCAACGCTATAACGCAGATATATAATAATGCATTTAGTAAAACAACAAGTTTTATACATTCAGATAAATAATAAAACTTTTTTTTGTTTTTGAATAATTGGGAATATTGATATGGCGTGTTAAGAGATTTTTTTATTGAATTTATCTAACTATAGAACCGTAGAAGTAGTGAACAGTTGGAGATATGTTACTCAAAAGCAAACAAGTTTAAATATAATTAATATTTAAATTTCTAAAATCTTGCAATGAATGATATTAATATAAATCATATAGAATTAATTGAAATAAAATAGTTTAAATAAACCAAAATAGACTATCTAATAAAAAAATGATAAGATAAATGAAAATAATAACAATCTTCTTAATAACTTTGAATAATTTCACTTTCTTGGAATAAATATATATATATTAAAAGAGAAGTGTATTATTATAAAACATTTAAAACTTAATTGTAATTTGTTTTATAAAAGGTTTTGTAACCATTTTATAATTAACATACAAATGATACATGAGTAATTAGTAAAATATTTAAGTATAAGTATTGCTCAATTGTGCAACTAATAAATTTTTAAAATTAATTTTTGAACAATTTTATTTACACCAACATTTCGACTACATTCTATAGTCATCTTCAGAGTACTACTATAATATTTTTACAATTTAGCAACAATTGTATAGAAACTGCAACAAAACAATTATACAAAAAATTATTTTGAACTTTCATATGCAATTTCTATTCTAAGTGCTATATGGTTCTAAAATGAATATAATCATTAAAAGAAATGAACTATCAATTATATTGGACTCGAAGTGCAATTTATATTGCTAAATTGGAATAATATTACACAGCTCAGTATTTGTGTTTCAGTAATAAACAAATGCAAATGCGGTTCGATAGTAGTTAGTAAACATCAAATCCTAAATGATATACCAACAACTTACTAAAGCATATATATGTATCCATCCATAGAATATATGTACAACTTTTAACGATTCTTTATTAGAAGGCTCTTCAATGGTTCGTAGACATTTTCGTATTCGAAGTTTTTAATATTTTAAACTATTAGATACGTTTATTTCCGATAAAGAACGCTTTCTTTATTTTTACCATCAAATACTGAATATTTTACGAAAATTTATGCTAATTTAATGATGCTTTCAAATTGTTTTAATAATTTTCTTAATAATAATTTATCAAAATTTATAGAAAATAAATGATATTATAATATATACTATGGTTTGTTTTGGAGTTTACATATCTGTAAGGTAATAAATAAGGGGCTTTAATATTATGTATCAACATTATCAAAAAATTATTCTAAACAGAAATTACTCCAATTAAATAAATTCATATTAATTATGAAGTGAAGCCTTTCACTCCACTCATGCATGCTGTCAATGTTTCAGATTAATTCATATATATAATTTAGAATAAAAAAAGTACCAAGAGCTTTACAAAATCGCGATAAAAATAAAAAAATTTCTGTAGAAAGTCTATGCATAAATATTGTCAATGTTTAAGCATTCCATTAATCGCTACCTTTATCATAAGTATTGAAAGTGGTTTATCAGAAATTCTACTATTTTTTTTCACTAAATTAAGTTCAGTGAAAAATAATAATAAGACCTTAAATTAAGTTAAGGTATTACGTTTATAAGCGACAGAGAGGTATTTAATCACTGATTTCTTATTTTTGGGGAAGAAAAAAAAAAACTGAGGACATGTCAAATTTTTTAAGGATTATTTGAATTAGTGCAAATGTGCTTACATACTGGAAAATTCTAGGAAAATTGAGTCTATCCTAAGAATGGCTATTATATCCTCTTCATTTTTATTTTATGTGCTATAAGCCGTTTAAGTGTAAATACAAAAAAATTGTGAAGTCATTTACATAGCAATCACTTCAACCATGGAAAAGACTCCTTGGGAATTATAACATACAAATCTTTTTTAATAAATTAAATCTATTAGGCCATTGGGCATGATAACATTCGCACTCTTGAGGTTGGAACGCACATCTAAACAATATTTAAGTAAGCACGCACACCATAGCGTGTCAATATGCAACTACAATATTTTAAACTACGACATCGGAGGAAATTAATGATATAAAAACCCTTTGTATAAGGATATAACATTAATAATAAATAGAAATATGAAAAAAAATCAATAATTTAATATCTTTTAAAACTATTCTTATATGCAAGAACTTTAGTTAGCATAGTATAAGTTCATTAAAAACCTAATGATTGGTTAAAACAACTGTTGTTAACACAAAAGACTTTATTCGCAGATCTACACTATTTTCTATTTTTATAATATTTTTCAATGGTATAAACAAGAAATTCGAGACAAGATTTTTTATTCTCTATTTTATATCTCTATAAATCTATTTTTTATAATTCTTCAAATTCTTCAAATTATGAAGAATTACAGTAGACATCCAATAAACAAGCACTTAATTTAACAAACAACTTAAATCTGTTTTGGTCAACAACTTAAACCGTCATGTAACCATATTCATGATTATAAACTCATACTCTCAGTATATTGTATATTGACAATATCCGGACACAGTCGTGTGTAGTCACTAGAAATGTTTTCACAACACAACTTTTTCACTTAACCCTAAAAATATTTAATACAAGCTGGCATAACATACCCACATAAAATATGTAAATAAAAAATAAAAAGATAATATATAAATCATAAATAAATAAATAGATAAATAGATATTACGAATCCAGACCTCTTTATATAAAATAATCAATGCTTTGACGAATACTGCATGATAATAACAAATATGAACAAAAACAAAAAATCTCCCTGAAATAACACCTAAAATACTTGACAATACTGCTGTGAAACACTTAACGCTTCTAAACAATAGGTTATAGGCACTAATGCAAATCATACTAAAATTATGACTTTACAAATCCTTCAACAGGACCATTAAAATTTAAAGAGCATCAAGAACCAAAAGCGACATTAGCTTTAAAAAATTAGATTCTATAAACTATAACTATAAATAATAAAATCTATTTAACGAAATTTTCGATTTAACGAATTTGTTAACGTCTATATTACATTCGTTTAGTGTCTTTTATTATTTATCATGTTAAATGCATCGTATATTAAACATGCGAGAGAATTGTTTTCTAGAAAATATTAACCAAGTTTAAATACCGACTTTTAATTGGACCAAATTTGGTCCAATCATAGGTTCAAAATAATTTAAAACTTTTCGACTTTTATTCATGTGTATAGACTAAAATTTTTTTGTCTTTCATATTTTATCATATATCTAGCGTTGTATATTTAACATGTAAGAGCATCATTTTATAAAAATATTAAACAGCTTTAGGGTTTGTTTTTTTAAGAATATTTTAGGTTTTATTGTAGATTTGAAGTAATTTTAAATCCTTTGAATTTTATACGGCAAGGCATTGTGCATAATTTGGCTGTTAAAGTGATAGTAATAATCGCATCTAATCTAACGCATTAAAAATTACTATAATCATGTTAATATCTAATATTTAATAATAATTTTGTTCTTCTTGAAATAATTATTCAAAATGTTTTACTATTAATAACATTAAGTAGTTTAAATACTGAAATTAAATACAGTAGAAGCTCACAAATTAGAACTTTTACTAATTCCAATTGTCTGGAAAATTTTCAATATATTGTATGTACTAAAAACTTCTAAATTAGAACTTTTGGTTCTAATTTTTGAGCGAATATTACAGCGAATATCTGTTCAAAAAAACAAATGCATACTTCAAGAGAGATCTAAGTATGAGTTCAATACCGATAATAATACATCAAATAAATTTGAAAACGAAAATTTGGTATACCCCTTAATGGTTTATGGTCAGTACATATTTTGAAATGTCTTCCCAGTAAATATGATCTAAAACTTTTAGTTGCTTAAACTATAGCTAAAAATACCTTTTCTATTGTTGAGTATCTTTGCTCCGTATTACCCAGTGCACGGCTTGCGAAATAAAATCTTAAAAATCTGATCTTACTCTCTGAGATAGTACTGCCCCTAATGCCTCATTGCTCGTATCTTCCCAAACCCACACCAAATATGTCTCATTCTGTAGCGATTGAAAGCGACAATACCTTAATAAATTGATTCAAAAAGAATGATTCGTTACCTACTGATCACATGACAAATCTTTTAACTCTCCGTAACAATATCATTATTAAAAAGTTTGACTAAACCTAAAAAACAAACAAACATTACTGAATATTTTAAACAATAATGCTTAATAAAGATGGATTTGAATTGTGAAATAAAGTTTTTACTTATATTTAAATAGAAATAAAAAAAACTATAATTTATTATTTATATTTAAAAACATTGCATTGACTGCAAACATGAGCCTGATCTTGACAATATAAAGATCTTGTTGCATAAAGAAAGAAAGAATGTACCATTATAAAAGGTACTCTCTAGAAATGCTTTCAATACTTAAAATTGCGAATAGTTTAAAGACTAAATAATTAAACGGATACGGACAACTGTGCTCAGGGTTATAAGAATATTATTAACAAATGACACATGATGTATATGTTTTTCTAATTTTTATTCTCTTTTCTTTGGTTTTTTAGAATTTTAGAATTTTTTAAAAATTCGAATTACCCGAAAAACCAAGTGCTTCTAATTTGTGGGACTCTACTGCACTAGATAAATACTACATTCATAATTAATCTATGAACATTTTTAGAGGCATTTATTTACTTAACAAAGTCGAAATATTTACTTTTTTTGTATTTAATGTTAGAAGCTTTAAGTAAGAGTAAATGATTTAATTGTGCTCGGGCTAATCTTATCAACTGATAAAATTTTGTACTAATTTAGCAGCATTAAGACACTTAAAATACAACGTTAATTATAGAATTATGTCCCCGTGCAAGTTAAATGCCAAAACAACAAAACTGGAAAGCAACAATTAAAGTTGAACGCATATGATACCAGAAAGGATATGTAGAACACGTAAATGCATTTCTGATATTGATTTTCAAGCTCGGAATTTCAATTTGCGTGTACAATTTGTTTCCTTTTGTACCGGGGACACAACATGAAATTGTTTGACCATAGCAAAGTATATTGTACACATTGCTAAAGCAATAAAATTTTATTAGTTTTATAAATAAAACAATACAAATGCCAACCAGACAGACAGATAAATTGCTTTGCATATACCTAGTGGTTTGCTGATAATGAATGCCATCGGCTTAAAAGCAATTTAGCGTTATTTCCCCAATAAGCAAAACGATATAAAATTCAAAAATACAAAACGAAACAAAAAAAAAACAAAAAAAATGGAAATTCTAATAAATTCTTAACTAAAATAACAAAACTAGGTAATGACCATGTAACACAAGTACTTGTGCACAACTATTAACTGTCATGACGTATTCGTTACTGTTGTGTCATTAATTACCCCAGCAACATGCATATACCTATATGTTGCCCTTATATATGTTTGTTTCAATGTTTACTGAAATACTCAACAAAAGTGCCATTTGGTACTTACCCGTTTGGTACTGATACATTTGCTCCATCGAGTATTGCTTGCGCCAACTGAAAATCTAAACCTTCTGCAGCTGTAGTTGCAGCACGTAAAGCATCCCAAATTTCTTTGCGACCATCAAATGCCGGTGCAGTGTCCCAAAATTCATCTCTTTTTGAACGCAATTGACCTTCAGTCAGTGGCACATCAGAACGCCAACGTATAGTTTCATGACAAAGTGGACGATTTTTACGTGCAGCACCCGCTTGTGGTCCTTAAATAAAAGATTGTTTTTTAAATAAGCGACTGTTTTTTAGTATTTTATTTAAACTTACCACTTGGCGGTCGTGAAACGCTTGCAGACGAAACACTTACAGTCTCATTGTCTGTACTATGTATGCCCATGCAGCCACCCATTATTTCATTTATACACTTCTTTATACAATATTATATATTTTTATATCAATATTTTTATAAAAATATATATACAATTTAGTTCTACAAATTACCTTCACGAAAAAACTAAATGAAAAAACAAAAATGTAAGTTGCTATTTGCTGTTTTTGTATTATTGCACTGCCGACATTTTTCAACTAATTTTAATAAGTTTTTGTTTTCTACTGATATGTTTTTTGCCAATAATGCTCGCTAACTAATTTATAATACACGAAATTTGTGGTTTTGTTTTTTTTTTTGTCGCTTAGAAATTGATATTTAACACAATAATTTACTTTTATTATCTGCCTTTAGCCAAACATTTTAGCAGCGAATTAACTAAATGTCTATGTCTGACATTCCCGTCAGCTGTTATACACAAATATCGAAAATTCGAACATCCGTTGACAGCTAATTTTACTCCACACAAGTAGCTGACTACGAGTACATAGCTTGCTGCTCAAAGTTGTTAAAAATAAGAATTTAAACTGAACCTTTTGTATGAAATTAAATTAAAATGTATTCTATTATAATTTTGTATTAAATTTACATAAATATTCTATTAATATATTAAAAAAAAAATTAGGTAATAACAGTGACAAATTAAATTCCCAAAAATCATTAAAGGTCATTATATACTTTTAAAAGAAAAACAGTATTTTTTTTATACAAGAATGAATTATTATTATTATTAAAACAAGGGATTGTACACTGCGACCTAAAAGATCTATTGTGCCCCTTACTCGGGTTAGAGTATTTCTCCAAGTCCGATTTCTTTAATGAAAGACAGTATAGAGCCTACCTCTCCTAGTCTTGAATTTTTATGATTCATGAAATATCGTCCTAGATGTTTCATCCGCGTGTGCATCAGTACCGGGCACTCCCCAAACACATGGTATGCAGTTTCTCTCCCTTTTCTACAGTATCTGCAATCTGAGTTGGATTGAATTAATAACTTCGATAGGTGATTATTCAGTCTACAGTGACCAATTAATAATAGCGTAATAATTCTTAGGTTATTTTTTGATTGTGCTATGTAATCTTTGAAGCGTTTTAGGTTGTAAGTCCCTAACAGCATTTTAGATTGTGGAAGTCCTGGTAACCATTCCCAATAGAGTTCTCTTTCTTTTTCTTCTGCAGCATTCATAAGAATCGATAGAGCACAAGAATGAAAAAAAATCTAAAATATGATACAAATAATGACCCTACAAAAATTAATAAAACAAAAATTTAATAACTAAAAATAACAATATTATAGAATTTTTTTATTTTTAAATACTTATATATTTATTTATTGTATCTTCTCTTACAATGAGACCAACAATAAGTTTTAAAATATTATCACTAATTACATAATATTATCATTTAAATAAAATAAAGTAAGTAAACCTTATAACACGAACCTCATTTAGATCAATGGGTTAAATTTCATGGGAGTGAATGTTAGGGGTTAACATGTTCTATTACCCTTTTATTGTATTTTTTCTCAAATTCAGCTTTAACTAAGGGAATTTGTAGATCTCGGGGAATACTTTCATTCCTAATATACCATAGGTTCTTAGTATTTTTGACTGAGCTCTTTGGATAATTTCAATATTTGAAGCTCTAGCATTACCAAACAGCTGGACACCATAAGTCCATATTGGTTTTATGATGCTGATATACAAGAGCATATTATACACTAGGCACAGGGGGATCTATTATTAATGAGCCAGTGCAACTTAGAGGCTTGGAGCTTCATTTGAATTTTTTTGACTTCAATATGCTTGCGCCAAGTTGATCGTCTGTCTAGGTTAATATCTAAGTACGTTATATTATCTGCTTGTGGAATGGGAATGTTTAGTAAAATTGTTGGAGATGTACTCCGATTTAATGTAAGAATGATGTGTCTACATTTTAGTGAATTAATTTTAATTCTGAAATTCGATTAAATATGTTTGGAATTTATCTGAGTACAACTGATTCCTAGCCTTAAGGTCCACATTTTACAGGTTTGGGCAGAATGAAAAGAGAAGAGGATGTTCTAAGATCCAGTTTACTTTACTATCCCTAACTTAAATACAGAATATACGAATGCGGTTTGATAAGTCAACGACTTTTGGAATTTCCCGCGCAGTTACTCCAAATGCAACAGTGCAGCCGTCAGCTGTAATCTACCAGTGGGCAACTTTCTAATTTTGAGCAAGCTACGTCGTTCAGTTGGTGTTTAATAGCCGTTCAAAGCAGACAACCTCGTGACTTTTACGAAAATGGAAAAAAGTGAATTTCGTGTGCTGATTAAGCATTTGTCGAATTGGGATACGAACTACTACCCCATCCAGATTTAGCCCCCTACGACTATTTTCTGTTTCCAAACCTAAAGAAATGACTGGGCGGCAAGAAATTTGAGTCGAATGAAGAAGTCATTACCGAAACAAACGCGTATTTTGAGAGCTTTGAAAAAACTTATTATTTGGACAGAATAAGAAAATTTAAAAACGCTGGACTAAATGTATCGAGCTAAAAGGTGATTATGTAGAAAAATAAAATGTTTATTTGCCGAAAAAAGTTTGTTTTATTCAAAAAGCCACTCACTTATCAAACCGCCCTCGCATAACATAATAAAACATAGCACTATCTAATCTGAGAGCAGTCACTAGCCCTACAGGGCGGAATGCAGATCTTAAATCTCTCATCAAATAATCAGCGAAACTTGTGAGGAATATATGAATTAGTCAAAGAGAAGAGATGAACTCTGTAGAAACCTCCAAGCTAAGAAAGAGTCAAAATGTCCAGGTGCACTACCTCGAAAAAACCTCAACATAAGATAGAATAAAAAACTGATTGAGAAAACGATTTCATCGAAAATAATTCAATAATTTGAATGCAATTATAAGAATAAAATAATTAAAATAATTAATTTTTTATTTATATAACATTTATAAATAACATTTATAAAATTATATAAATTAACATGATTACACTAATGAACATATACAATAGTATCAAGACTAAGACTAGTAGATAAAAGAAAAGTTAGGGAAATAGTTAAACCTGTCACATTAGTTTCTCTGTCATTAGTTCCTCTATTATTAGTTCTTCTGTCAATAGTTCCTGTGCACTACAATATCATGATTTTCGCTGAAGTCATAGGGTCATTGAAGTTTCGTCATCAGTATGTATGTAAACGAATATGATTTGTATAAACTATAATATAGACAATTTTAAAGATTACCTAGTAAAGAAGTAAATAACTTCATAGTTATACATATATATTATATAAAATATCTAAAGTATTAAATTTTATTATAAACTCGTTGAATTTTTATTATACACGATATAGGATAAAAAAGTATATACTATAGATTTTATCATAAAACGTGATACGTAAATAAAAGAGTTGATATCATAGTGAACTCAAAATTACTATATAACCACAGACTTTGGAGAAATTTTCGAAGTTTCTTATTCTAAGTCCTAGTATGCACTATAAAAGATTCTTGCAATTATTTGGAATATTTTTTGTAATTATAGGAGAATGCACATCAGATTACTGTGATAGAACTAAACTTTGTCTCAGTCAAGGAGATCATATTGCATGTGGTAATGATGGTGTAAGTCAATAGTTAACACATAAGAATGAAAATACAAAGAAAATAAATCAGAATGAAAATTATGAAGAAAAATCGAAAAGAAGTTTATGGACCGAAATTCTCCTTTAACAATAGAGAGAATAGTTCCATCAAATAAAGATATCAATTTTTATTGCTCAGGAGGGTAAATATACTATATAGTAATTATTATTGCGAAATAAATAATCAAGACTTCGTTTGTTTATAGATATAAAAGTGTATACTTTATTGTGTACTTTATTTCTTTTGGTGTTAATTATATTTTGTATTATTTAAATCAGAGACAATTAAATTGTAAAGTTTTCAAAACTTTACTATCAAAATAATATTAAACTTATAACACTCACTTACGCTACGGATACATACCATCTGAAACAAGATGTATGCTATATGTGTAAATATAAACAGTTCCATACAAGCAGATCAGAAATTTGCTTTATGTCTTAAGGTTCTTAATAAAGTGTACCATAAGTTCATGTTAAGATTACCGTAAAAATCTT
This sequence comes from Teleopsis dalmanni, assembly GCF_002237135.1. Classification (NCBI taxonomy): domain Eukaryota; kingdom Metazoa; phylum Arthropoda; class Insecta; order Diptera; family Diopsidae; genus Teleopsis; species Teleopsis dalmanni. Next base: position 144,659,933 of record NC_051847.1, read on the forward strand.
CTACTGCACCATAGTCTAATATTAATTTTAATTCATCTTATCAGTGTTCTGTGAACAAAAGTACTATTTACTATGTAACTATATATATAACGTATTTACAAGTCAACTAATATTTTATATTCTTTAATATCTTTCAGAGTTTTTCATCAAATTGTAAAGGAAAATGTGAATTAGTTGATATGGCACCATATCAAAGCGATATTCTACATTATCACAATAGCTATCGCAATGATATAGCTGGTGGAAATCTAAAATGTTTTCCACCTGCAGCACGTATGCCTGTTGTGGTAATATATACATATATATTATATATATTTAATAAGACAAAAGTTTTTTTTTTTCAAATTGATCATTGCAGAAGTGGGATCCGGAATTATCATATATTGCAGGGTTTAATGTGAAAACTTGTGTATTTGCACATGACAATTGTCGTAGTACTTACAATTATACTTATAGTGGACAAAATATATTTTATATACTAACAACACGTCTTACTTTGCTAGTGGGTGACATGATAGCGAACGCTATAGATTTGTGGTATAATGAATATTTTTATGCTGACTATAAACTTTTAATGAAATATAACAAAACCACGTAAGAAATTCTTAGTATACCTATATGTATATAATATACTTATGGATATTATTTAGTCCACAAACTGGTCATTTCACTACACTCGTCTGTGATCGTCAGGTAGCGGTAGGCTGTGCTTGTCTTAAAAGTGTATACGTAGATACCAATAATCGTACTAAATTATTTTATATATTCACTTGCAATTATGCTTCCACAAATATACGCAACTATGCGACTTATCAATTTGGAGAACCGGGTTCAATGTGTAAAATGCCCAGTAGCACATATCCGAATTTGTGTGATGATAATGATATTGACGCTAATAATTTCAGGTGGTATTCATTCTAAATGATATATGTGTATGTATATAGATTATTTTATTTTATTTAAAACACTTATTATATTGTATTATTATTATTCGGTGGTTGGAAATTTGATCTTAAAATAAACAATTGTATCCATTCATTTATTAAAGGCTGAGATCTTTTTTTTTTTGCTTTGCAGCAATATTTGCAGTTTCGGTTTATATATATACATATTAGGGTGGTTCGAAAAATAAAAATTTTTTTTTTTCGAAACGCTATAGTGCGCAAAAGTTGCCTTTCATTGTAAAAAGTCCTTCAGAAAATTTAAGACAAATTGCATTCTTTATCTTAAAACCGTTATGCCCATGTGAATTTCAATTAGGGTAAATAAGAATTTAAGTGATGGTGCTAGACACGTTTTCAGGGCTATTCAAACAATTCAACTAACTATTCAATACAGATTGGGGACAAAGTGCGAGAGATGGTTCAATCAGAGCAAAACTATATCAAGATATGCCTGATTTTTCGCAAAAGTCAGATTATACGTTTTTTAAATTAGAATATCAGTAAGGTCTTAAACTTATTTGTATGGGCAGCTTCGTGGTTAGATATGAAAAAAATGTAAAGAAATTAATAACACACCCTAATTGGATTGATGATTGGGTAGGGAAAGGGTGGACAATTTTAAATATTTTCAGTAAATATGCGACTGGTACATATTATAATATGAATGATGTTTAATAGTATTTATATTTCTGGTAGTTTGAACAATATATATTTCAGTTATAACTTGCAACTGCCATCACTTTTAAATATGAAGAAAGGCGCGAAAATTGTGTTTTATTAGTTTTGCGATGATATTGACCGACAGGTTAATATTATTATATCAGTGGTTTGTTATTTTTTTTTAATATTTTGGACTTTAAACTGAATAAGAAAAGTTAAACTGTATTAATTGTATGTATATTAATAACTGTAATTTTTTTTTTGAAAAATAATCGATTTAATCAGTTTTGCTAATTTTTAAGGCGATGCGCGAGCGGAAGATATCAACTGATAATTTTTAGTTTTTCACAGTTTTCTACTCTATAATAGAGGCAACTTTTACGCACTATAATGTTTTGAAAAAAAAAATATATTTCATGTCATCTTACATGAACCAAGGATTCTTAAAAGGCATTAATATAGATACTATTATATGCATAGATGCATAGAGTCTTTACAACTTCTTTGACTCATATTCCATTAAAAGTTATATGACTGATATTATATATTATATATACTTATAACATTGTCTCTTAAGCTTTTTTTAATACTCATCTGACATAATTTGCATAATCTAATACACATTTTCTACAAATCTACTTTGAAATCAACCAAGGATTTTCAAAGGACATTAACATAATTATAGATACTAGAGTCTCCACAACTTCTTTGAGTCATATTCCATTAAAATTTATATGACTGATGGTGTTCCACGCATATTTGATAAGTTCGAATTGATTGTTCTTCTCCTTTGCCAGTCTTCAATTTATTCATAAATAAAATTATCTATAGTGTATTGAACTAAGCCGATAATTTTGGAAACTAAAAAATATTGTTTTGAATATATTTTTATTAATTAATGCAATATCTTATTATTATTGTTATATGCATCATATAGTTTAACTGGAGTATCAAAATAGTCTGAAAATTATTAATTGTAGAATTTCAATATTTAAAACTATTTTAAAAATATTATATGTATTCCATAATTTGAAAGTAAATATAATGCAACGAGACTTTGTTGAATAAAATTAAGTACTCCATTTTAAAGAGCTTCAAATTATAAATTATTGAACGTTCATTTAACTTCATTACGGTTTAATTCAAAGTAAGCACAGTTAAAAGTTAAAATGCAGCAGAAATTTATCTCAGGGTCAAAAGTAAATTGTAATAGGTGCAGCGGTGCGGTTGGTTCCGTGCAATGAATATGATTTGAGTGAGAAATCCGGTTGCAAATTAAGAAAATTAATTAATAATATAAAATTTAAAGTAAAGTAAATGTAATGTATAACTAGTTGTTTGGTTGTTTGATAGGTCCTTTAATGCTTTTATAAACCAGCATCTATCTACATCTAGTATTTATAACTAGATACAGTTTACTTATAATAATATATGCTTCAGGTATAATTGAGTTATTAAAAATCAGTTAGCAAAAGGGTTCTTATACAAGAACTTTTCATCTATGTAGTCATTATTAGTATATATTTCAACCATTTTAACAAATGATTAGCTTATGTATATACAGTAGCTACATGAAAACATAATCTTAATCCTCTTGATATAATTAAATTGTAAAATATCATTTTCTAAGTTTCCTTTGTAAAAGTCTTTACGCCAATCTGCAAATATATGGATCCTATGACAATTTCGGGTTACGATAGGATTTTCGACCAAGAAATTGCAGGCTTGTCAGAAAATGGGCAACCTCGCTGCTTATAGACCCGAAACTATTCTTTGGCTTGCGAAAACGTAATTCTTTTTACTCTTTCAAAAAAAAGAGGAAAAATAAAGAAAGCTATATTGAGATAATCGACAAGGGCTACAACAATTAAAATCACTTATAGGGACACGACATGAACAAGCCAGCAAAGCTTCAGACAGCTTTCAAAGTGAGCTGTTTCACTAGCTCATGGAATATATTGCTCTATGCTCTATGATTTTTGATAGATATTGTATTTAACTTTCAATCTTAGACGATTTAAGGATTATGTGCAAGTAAGTAAAACTAATTTAAGAATCATTACAGATATTCTGACAAACCATTATAGGTTGAACTATTGCTTTATACTGAAAACTTACTCCAATAGAATTTGTATGTTTTTTATGGCAGAAAATTATACCTTAAAACACGTGCTAGGAGTTTATCCGACAATAAAGCATAAACGAAAGAGGTACCTAGGTAGACATCTCGTATCGGATGAATAAATAAATAATAATAATAAAATAATAAAATTTATAGAGAAAGTTAAACTTATAGAAATACTGTATTTAATTCAATATCAATGTCTTACAATCAAATTATATGAAAATAGCAAACTTTAAACTTACATTTCTGTAGTAAAAACATCTAATTAAGAAATGAAAAATAGCCATCATCTTAAATAACTGCATTAAATAAATTGTTATTTTCTAAATTAGAACCAATGGATTAAATTTCTTATAAAAGTCCTTGACATCAAATTTTTTATTTACCAATTAGCTATACCGGTTCACTGTTTGGTGATGTAAACAACTGGATTTTAATTCTTGAAAAATTATGGACATCAAAATATCTGCGCCCTGACGTCCATAATAGAACCGGTAACAACAACTTATTATTTTATGGGTGGGTGAACAAACTTTAGTTTCAACGAGATGGTGCTATATGTTACATTATCACTGAAATCAATAAGTTTTTAAAACAAATTTCGATATCTTAGTTATATCCAGTGATGAAAATGAGATGCTGCGGTCCTTGATTATGTAATTTACCACCAATAAATTATTTGTTGTGGAAGTTATTAAAGTTTTTCTAGAAAACAATTATAAAATACTGATATACTGCGTAATATATTGTAAAATTTGGAATATTTGATTCAAAATTACAATAATATTATATTATATATTATTATGTTGAAGATGTCTTGAGCTAGTACACTTAAGCACTTATACTCTTTTTTAACTCGAGGTTTCTTCAAAACCCCTCTCTACACCTTGACTAGATTATTGTTTATCACTTCATCAGACTAAGCAATAATTGACCTCAGATACGCATACCTCCTCGAGGAGGAGAATAATATAAAACTATATATAATAATTATACATATTATAACATATGTAATACGTTACAAAAATTAAAATTTTAATAACAATAACTAGAACTGTTACCTTTAAGAAATCAGGTATAATTTTGCATTGGATATAAAAAATGTTTGGAACCTAACAATGTTATCATGGTAATCATTATTAATGTAACAAAACTTATAATAAGAAATAAGTTTTGTTGCTTCGAAAGTCTTAACCTTGACCGAACATATTACATTGGAGTTAATTATTAGATGGTTTTAATTTAAGAGATCTGATCTTGCCTCAACAAACACTTCTTGATCCAGACAAAAAGTAAACATTCACACCAAATCTAATGTTATATTGTACCGATTTCCAGACATTTAGTATTGTTATTTGTAAAATTTTATTTCCAAATTTGTAGCGAATCTAGCAACGACAAATACAAAAATTTCCATAAATCTTGAAAAATTTATTACTTTGAGTAAAATATAATCATATCAATTAATTGAGAATATTATGGAACTACGTCAATATTAAAAAACTTGTAATATAATCTTTTCAAAAATTTGCAAGTTTATAGTTTTAATTTTAGTTTTAAATTCTGAAAACTAAAAATTTTCTTATAAATATATTAAATTTGTTTTAAAAAAAATTCAAACTAAGTAATGGTATCAATCATCTATATAAAGTTTTAAGAAAAAATTTAACCATTTACTATTATTAACAACCAAGAAAGTACTATGAGTATTAGACTAACTCAAGTAAGATTTTATTATTTTTTTTGTTTTTCTTTAACTTTATAGTAAAATAATAATATCCGACAATTTTTGATAATTTGTTAATTTTATTAAATATAAGCGTCATAATTTTGAGGTTTCCACTTCATTCTTCTCTTGGGTTGACTTTAGATACAATTCACTCCGCAAAGAACATACGTATTTGTCAGCTGAGTTTCGTAGAACTAACAGAGGAGTGCATAATTCATATGATTTAAGCTTGAAACTTGTTATGCTCATAACAAGATACATTTTTCATCAGAAAAAATAATAAAAACTTAAACAGCTGAGTTCGTCATATTCCAGTTGCAACGAAATTGCAAACTGGAATGGTGATACTATGGCTCTCCGTAATGGTAGTTGGTATAGAAGAAATATGCACTAAAGAAAATACAAACAACAAACCAGACGACCTCGACGTTATGTTGTAGTAGAAAAGTTGTTTTAGGAGCTAAACGTAATGCTTTGAAGTTATTGAATTAGAGAAATTTACGAGTAATCGCATTTATATGGGTACCAAAAAAAATAACTATATTTACAATATGCTTTCGTTAATATAATTTATTTTTTTTAATGGACACTCTAATATCTTAACTACCTTTTTCAAATAATACATTTTTTTTTCAGAAAGCACCTATACACCTATCCAAATATATTCTTCAATTTACTTTATAGTGTTATTATTATATATTGTTTTCATTGTTGTAAAATATCGAACATAAGTAAACAAAAACATATTAAATATATTTTCAAAATCGTGGTAAGCCGTGTTATTCCTAAAAATCCGACAATGGGCGAAAGCATATATATTTTACAATGATTTCTACAAATCAATACTCATGCATAACTGAATTCTCAACGAGAGACGATGGTATTGCTGTGGTGATGACGTCTTCGATGAAAGAATTGTAAACGCTTTGATACTAAATAATGATCATAATGAAAATATAAAAAATATACAATATAAATATGTATAATATAAATTATAAATAAACTTTATAAATTATATTTATAATATTATAACTTATATTTTTACTATTATAAATAATACTTAATAATTTTATAAACCATTTATATTATGTATAATATGAAACAGAAAATACTCAAGAAACAATTTATTAAAAATAAATAACATTTATTACTATAAATAATTTATATTATGTATAATATAAAACAGGAAAGAACTTACTGGAACAATGATAAATTTATAGTGTTCGTCGAGTTGGTTGTAGTGTTGATTGTGTATGAAATCTTCAAATGAACTCTAAATGAACTCATCTGCTGAGGATTTTTTTATATAAAAAAGATGAGAACACCCAGCTTAAGATATGTAGCTAGAGATCTTATCAGCTTCCACGCAGAGCTGACTTTTCATCTCTTTAGATGTTAGCATCTTGTTGAGATGTTGAGATCCCTCAAATAACTTAGTAGCCGCAAGTTAGTACAACTGAGGCGATTCGTATTACCCTAGTTATAAGGACGAACCAGCCTTAAGTCAAAGGGTTATATTACTGTAATTTTAAAAATTAAATTTTTAAGCATAACTTATTTTTTATACTGTTAACATTTTATAGACTGATTTATAGTTTAATAGAACTACCACATAAATAAATGGTTTATATATGAACATTTCCAAGATAATTCTATATATTTTAACCATAACTTTAATGAATCATTACTAAGAAAAGCATGTAAAAGATTGGTAAACTGTTTAATAATTATTAAACTTAAAAGGTGTCATATATCACTCTTTGATAGATACACGCGTGTCTTAAATTGTGTGCCCGAGTTGTAACTTTTATAAAAGCTCCCAGAAGTATGGCATGGAAGGCAATGTTTAATATATATAGTATAATTATCCAAATGTCACCAAAAAAAGAGTTAACTGCTTGGGAGATTTCTACATTAAAGAATTCGGAAATTAGAACCCATATGGTTTACTAAAGTTGGTTGATATGGTGACATAAATCCCTTAATGATATTACAAATGACTACTATAAATCGGATTACTTTCTGTATTGAAGACTGCTATTATGATAATACCACTATATAATTTATATAAAAGTAGTCTTTAAAAGTAATACTGTACAATCCATATAATTTTAAATAATATATTATATAATTAATAGCATATGTGTGTAGAATAAACCAGGTTTATTATATATTATTAGAAAAAATTGGGCAGGGCGTGAGTTCAACTCATGGTACTTGCAGACGAAAAAAAAAATTATTAAAGAATAATTATATATAAGAAGTGATTCCTAGACACTTAATAATGAGTATTTGGCAATACTCGAAACAGCTGTAAGGTCAGCCAAAAATTCAATTAATTAAAATAATATAAAAATAATTTTTGTTGTTGTAGTTCATTACTTTTCGAAACCTCTTTATTTGAAAAAAACTATCTTAATCTTTTGATTGTATTATGGACCTATATCCACACATACAAGTAACCGGTTCCAAATAAATTTCTTTGTAACCGAAATTCTCTACTTAACTCTGACTTAGTCAAATGCAAGAAACCAAAAACAAAAGCTTCAACAAAATTGTTAAAATAAACGTACTACCTCACGTTGCCAATAAGAAGAAACGAAAGACTTCAATCAGTTAGCTCAAGACAACGAACTCGAAAAGTGCTGCTTGCGGAAACGGTTCGAATGTTGGCGAAGTCGATCGAAGAATTCGAGAAGAAACGCTGAGACGAGTTAAGCGTCGAACAACAAAATAGGTGAGAGTGAAGTGTGGTTAAATAAAGTGATGCGAGTAATGTGAGGTCGGAGTACGGTGAAGTGAAGTCGGAGGAAGACATAAAAGTGTCTAAATTAAATGAGTACAACAACATAATAACAAAAATTAAAATATATTGTGGACATACAATACACTGAGCGGTGAGGGGGGAATGAATTTGTTAACGAAAATTAATAGCAAAAAACGAGCCACGCAAACGTGCTACTTCAATAAAGAGAAATTATTATTAAATAAACGAAAACTCCAAATAATTTCTATGTGTGCTGTACAAATGCATAAAAATAATTAAAAAATGTTTGCAAAAATATTAGTGAAAAATTTATCTAATTAACAAAAAAAAAAAAAAAATAACATCCAAAATTAAAATGAAAGCAAAAAATCACAAATTAATGCAGTAAAAGTGAAATTATAAATGAACAGTTATGAAATGATTGCAAAATGATACCTCAAAATATCTCAAATTTGAACGGATTTAGTCAACAGAAAACCAAAATAATATATTAACAAAAAATAAATTAGAAACAAAAAAAATTCAACAAAATAAAAAAAAAATATTATTATATACAAAAATACGTTTAAAATAGAAAACCAAAAATATGAAAAGCAGAAAGCGAAAAATACTAACAAACCACAAATAAAGTGAAATTAGAAGTGTTGCGAAAGCTTAAAAAAATAATAAAAGAAATATATATCATAATCACTGATATGAAAAAAAAATTATGTTTTATTATTATCAAAAAGTATTAGAAATGATATTACACAAAACTACCAGAAGGCACGCTTTAAATTCCATTTCATTGAGTTTCTTTATATTTTCTTTTGGACTTAATACCACTTTTATATTCTATGAGCTAAGACCATATTTTTTTCTTTTTTTTTTTTTTGTTCGGCATGGCTTAATTCGTGGTCTATAAGCTGGTCTTTAAGCTGCTTTTTATATTATAATATTCAATCTAAAACGGTTGTTTTGTGGCTAATTTTGATTTGGCCGACTTTTTTTTCTGTTAGTCCAAAATATTTTGATATGCAAGAGCACACAAAAGACATCGATCTTCGTGAATTTTTTGATTTTTCATTGTATAATTTTACACAAGAGTAAATTTATTTAAACATTAGTTTAAGTTTATCTTAATAGTGAAAAAACAGCAGTTTGCATATAATAGCTTTCAAGCAATACTACGAAATATTTAAAGGGTATGATGCAAACTTCAGAGCTTTAATATGAAAATAAAAATTTTAAATAGTAAATATTACGGTTGGAAATGTAATTTTTCTATTATTAGGAATAAACCTTATTAATTGTATGTACGAACAATTTACATCTTTCACTAACACACTGTGAAAATATTAGATTGTGATAACGATCCCACGAAATTTGCATCGCCTTAGGGCAACTACGCTCTACGAAAGTTGACTCTCTTGATATAGAAAAAACTTTTATTCATTCCATCGGGATACCCCTTAATAATTAAAAGGGGTGTCATTAAAACTAATGGGGATAACCATTAGTGTAGGGTTAATAATCGATCCCTGTCGATTAGCAAACCATGTTAGAAAACATAATATATCTACGAGTACCAACGGCTTTAAGTACTGTTATTAGTAAGAGGAGTAATAGTAGCAGTGCTACTATCAGAGTGCAACGTGTAATTAATATACTTGGTTCACACTTTCCAAAGGAAATTACTTAGTTGCAGTACTTCTTTTAGAAAGGTATCTTAAACTTTACTGAATATCTAAAATAACTTTAAGCCCTTTAAGTTTTAAACAGCAATTTAATAGTCCAATAACCCTAAGTAGACCTTTAATGTCAACGTAATAACCTTACATAACCTAGCCCAATCATTTTATTGTAATAGTAATAATCATTCATCATAATCATTAAAAAAAAAAAGGGAAGCTTTTGCATTGCATAAATTGTCCACTGAGCGTTCATTAAAAAAGTTTTTTAGCTAAATATTAAATTGCCGGCAAAGTAATGATGCATTTTTTCAAAAGATACTTAGTATATATACTAGATATGCTAGTATATTTTGGTGCGGTATTAATTTTCTTTAATTTTTTCCTTAAATTAAACTCTTTTTTATGTTAGAATATTCTTATTCAAAATATTGTTCATTATAAAGTACTACATTATCTCAAATGAATAAATTCATGTCGAAAGAGTTTCTCATCTATAGAAGCAATCTCTTCTTAAGTATTGACTCTCGAAGTCTAGTATCAACCAATCAACTTAACTAAAATTTTAATTGTTTATCGATCGGACTAAGTGGCAATCTAATAGAGTGATATCTAGTAAAAACGACACCACTTAAAGTAATTAAATCAAGTACCTAGCAACTATATTGCTACAAATTAAGGTGCATAGCTTAACGACCAAAACAGTTGATAATCTAATAAAGCAAGAACTGGAGAGTATGGCAGCTATGGCATAATTTAACCAGTCTTGTTCTTATAAATAATTTTTAACCAGTGCAGCAATATATGATCTTACATTGTCTCATAATTGGACATAATTAATATTTTATTATTTTTATTTTTTTAATCCTTTTCATTCAGTGGAAACGAGTTATAGTACAGATTATAACCACATCTTTGTGAATTCACCAAATGCATTATTTTGATATGAGATATGATATGATTTTCATTTCCGTTTCGAAGGGCTTTGCTCATAATGTTTCACATACTTTCAACTATCATAATTGATCCATTTTTGCTCACCAGTACATGTGCGATACAAAAATTTCATCCTCATCGTTTTTCGAGAAACAATTTATAAGTAGTTTATCGGCTATTTTTCAATTTCCCACCTTGTGTCTCATTCAGTATTCTGTATCCAGTGATATTCTGAAAATAGGTTACAGCTGCAAGTTATTGTGCCATTTGACATGGATCTTACTTTAACACTTCCTCCAATTCTAATTTTAGTTTAACTAGTGCACTTTTCATCTCTCATCTGTCTTCTAAAATGTTGATATCGTACTTCCTATGTAGTATCATATATGTAGTTCATCATATTCTTTATTTTCTAACCCGGAGATAGGATTGGTGTTAAGTAGTTAGAGAATTTCCGTTTAACTATATGTTTTCAGGTTATACTGCCTGTACTCGGTCGCCAGAGCCTCGTATGCAGAAAACAGGATGCGCCAAGGGTAGGTTGACTGTTGAGATGGCTAGGCTATATATTCGCATCACTTCTCCATTAGGGCACACTCTTTTGCCCCTTACATTCCTAAGGGCACATCCCTAAAGGAATTTTGTTTATCATATATTGTTACTTATTCCCAATATGTAATCTGCCATTCTTGGAATGAGACCTCTTGATTCTATTTCTATTTAGTCTTGAGATTAATGTGCATCACTGTTATGATTTATGATTTGGTCGATTGATAATTAATTGATGAATGCATTTGTAATAAAAATGGCTCGTGTTCTACTAATTACTATAAGTCTCTTGCCCTATAGTCTTGTTGAATACGAGTTGTAGTGATTTTATCTGTTAATGTAGATCTGGTTTTAAAGAGATTTCCCTTGATAGTTCAGGTAAGCTATTATTAATACGTAGTATATTTTTTTAACAAGTTTTCTACCTTACTACTACTTACAGTTTTATATGTAAAAATATCAAAATTTTAAACGAAGTACCCTGTATTGTGTTTAACCATGATTGAGACATTTTCTATTGAGTTTATTGTACAATCACTTTTTGGTTTAATGTTATTAAAAATGAATCAAAAAGCTTGTGATTTGGAAATTAAGCAAGCTTAAAAAATAATAATGAAAAAGTACAATAGAAATTATTTTTAAATGCCAACATCTGTTAGAAAGTGAATATTTCACTAAAATTTTTTATGTCTTTTTTGTAAATAAATTAAAATTTTTACTTATTTGGAACAAAATTGCAGATACATTTTGGATAAAAAAGTAAATTTATAAATTTACTAATTTCAGTTATAAGTAAAGTCTTTTTAATAAAACATTTTGTTGTTCATGATTTAAGCCTCCCGATGTGTACAAAATAGAAGATATACATATAACAAATTTTCTCCTTTCTTTTCTTAAAGAAAATATATCAACATATATACCTATATAAAATATCTATACATATGAACATGCTTTTATGCTTTTATATGCAATCTTAAATTTACATGTATTTTTATATTCTAAAAAAAATTATTATTATCATTAAACCTAAACCTAAAATCGGAGATAGGATTTACCCCTCTGTAGAATTTTAGAAGATTTTAAATCTTCTATAATTTTTCTCCTTAATTCTCTAGTTTCTCATTAGTATTCTGTTATCTTTAATGCAGTTGATTAGTTGATTGAGTAAATACTATTTGTTTCTTGTTATTAGTTTGTAAATAATGATTAGTTTTTATGTTATTATATCATTAACTTTTTTACTGATGATATTCATCACAATCAACAACTACATATTTGAGAATATTGTCACTTAAGCATATCTAAGTGTACCTCTTACATAAATTACTTTACACTTGTCTCGACCTTATTCTCAATTTTTATTATTTTTTTTTAGTGTTTATATTATCCCTTCTTTTAATTTTGTCATCTTGGATGTTTACGTTGTGATTGTACTTATAACAGTAATATATATAGAGGATCTCGGTTTACTACTTACGCATATCTAACTGTACCTTTTACATAAATTACTTTACATTTGTCTCGACCTTATTCTTAATTTTTATTATTTTACTTTATAGCGTTTATATTGTCCCTTCCTTCAATTTGGTCATCTTGGATATATATGTTGTGATTGCGCTTACAACAGTAATATATAAATAGGACCTCGATTTACACATTTAAGATTGAGATATGAAAAAATTGATTTGGACAAGGTACGCTTCGCTTATTGCCATTAACCGGTCCTGAATACAATACATTCCATAATTGTTATTCCTCTAAACTCAACAAAAAAAAACCGCGTGAACACTGCAGTGCTTACTGCAATTCTTTCTGGTCATTGGTGTGTAGGAACCCACGCAGAGAAACTGCGCAGTCCTCTTAATTCTCAATCCAGAAGTTGTGAAAAGCCGCAGAAAAATAAAACCATTATACATTTTCTCTGTGAATGTCCGGCTTTGGCGTCCAATAGATATAGATTCTTAGAAAGATACTTCTTTGATAGTTTATCAGACTGTTCATCGGTGAAGACGAAAGCACTATTAAATTATCTGAATTCGATGGAATGGATTTAGTCTTTACTCTTCTATACTAGGGTTCTTGCGAGAAATGTAGTAGCAGCAAAACGGCAAAAAATCTCTAATTGAGGTACATGGAAGTTATCTAATGACCTGCCACTGCTAACAACCAACCATTGTTGTTCGTTATAAGAACATTATGATATTTGAACTTCACCATTCGTTCCCACACATACGTAAATTATTTCAATCTATTTATTATTACATATAAACTACAAACAATTGCCTACCTAATTATATTATATTAAATAACAACTGCAAACCTATAGAGCTTACCTTACCTAATAACAGTAAAGTCTACTTTATATTTAACGATTTAATACTTAATGATTCATCATATAATTTTTCCAGTGTACAAGTATTATGGTCGATATAAAGTTTCGAAAACTTGTTTTAAATTTGCGTAAATTAGGGTGTTTCCAAATTTGTTAAATTAGTTTTTAACCAAAAGAAATAAAAAAATATTTGTTGAACTATAAATTTAGAAAATTAAACTTTTATATTGCATATGTTACAAAATATCTTTATACATTCAATTTGGGATACGAAATCCGTACAAGTTTCGTGCCCAAACGGGTTTTAATTGTTTATCGAATTTTTGCGAATTTTATTAGACAATTGGTACGATATTAGAGATATACGTATAAATTATCAAAAATTTATACTTAAAATGAAATAATTTTAATTTTTTATATTTTCTTAGATTTAATTTTTTTTTTAATATTTTACTATATATTTTAAGTTGTTTTTATATAGTAGTATTTTCTTAATAGTATTTTTATTTTAGTTCAAAAACAACATATTTTAATCTTAGAACTGTAAGATTAGTTAATTTATGAAAAATAAAATTACAAAATATTTACGTACGAGTATTAAAATATTATTAACTATTGAATTAAAGACATGAATTAAATGCCGTCTCCCAAAATATATAATGTCGTCTGTCATTGTTTTCATACATAACTATTTAATTATTTTAAATAAGTTATACAATTTTTTGAACATTTAACATCAAAGTTGAAATTGAACTCTTCAGCAATTTACACTTAACAATTTAAATTTCATCTCAACATTTTTTGTTCACATTTGCATGAGTTTATAACCATTTTTGGTTAAAAATGTGAGCCTACCAATTCGATTCTTTGTACCGCACAAGACTGCGAAGTCTTCAGAAGTATCTAAGCACGTAATTGTTAACTGCATTGTGTTATTCTTTGTAATTAAAATTCTGTGCGCATCAGAGGTAACTGGGCTTATTGAACTGTCCTCAAGGTATTGTACTCAACTTTATTTATATTTTTACAAATATGTTGTTAGTTTTACATTTTACGAACATTTTACTCATTTTAATTTTTTTTAAAGTTGTTAGTAATTTGAATTTGAAATATAGTAACTAATAGTCTAAAGATATATTATGAAACTTAGATGCATTTGTGCAATAAGGAAAGAGTATTTTCACATTCTTTATATAATTTATAACAGTAACTATTAACTATAATATACAGTATACACATATTATATATTATTATAGATATATATTATAAAATAGTTACAAAAATATTATTATTAACAAATTATTATATATTACAAATAATTTATGAATATAAACATAATCGCTATATTGCAAATATCAGAAGATATCAATGATATCAATAAAACTTTTAGATTTTTCATTTTCTTTTTTGTATTCGAATAATTCGGTTCAGACTGTGTGGATACTAGTGATATTAGCTTTTAGGCGCAAGCATAAACTCCTTTTAGAATCAGTTCGTTTGTTTGCTATTCACAAATCAATGCACATCATAAAAACACTTTTGTGTTGAAAGGATGCAAAGTATGCCATTTTGCACAGCTGCTAAAAAAAATTTCATTTAGCCTATATTATATGGAAAATATTGAAATATGTACAGTTGTCAGGACAGTAAAAGTAATAAGAGAAAATGGAGCGTTGCTATCCTCTATTCATGTTCTTGTACTATATATCTGATTAACAAAATGCTAACGTCTCGCTTTATTGTTGGTATTTTGGCAATTCTTGTCAATATTTTCAACACAATACCGTCAAATAGTGAATACCTCATAGTTAATTTTTATAAAGGACAGTCATGCAACAAACAAATGCAACAAACCGATTTCAGCTATTTTTTTATAGTATTTAATTTCTTGTTTTTTAGTATATGTATCGTAATATGTTCTATTTATTTATTAACTGGTAACATACAACATATGTTTACGTACTAAGTTTAATGTATTTTCAAATTTTCTACACATTGTTTTATATTATTTTAACATCCAGAACATACGAATCATATAAACTATATTATTTTAAAATACAATACTTTGGATTCATTAACATTTTTTGAGAGTTGCATATAATCAAAATAAACAACTTTTTATTCAAAATGTGTAAGTATTCTTTATATCTATATTATAGAACTTCACGACGAATGCTTGATCAAATTCAAATATTCAGATCAAATAAATCAAATGTTCGAGCATCTTGAAGACATTTAAGGTACTCACAGATGTTCCAGCTGCTCGAAGAGATACAACTTACACGAAAAAGACATTTGCTTTATATTATATGCTATCTACGTTTTATTGTATTGGTATAAATATGTATAACAGCGGATGCTGGAATACCATATTAATTTAATTTAAGTTTAATTAAAGTACATTAAACTTTTCTTTACCCCGAAAATTTCTCATGAAGATCACCTTTTCAACTATTACATTCCGCAATCTCCCACCCAAGTAAATATCTGGCTACGGAATAGATTCAAAGGGTTCTTGTCGTAATTCAGAATTAACATTAGTTAAACTAATTAAGTGTGATAAAAGTACTTTTATTTTTTTATAATTAAATATATGGAAACCATTTTTTTATATATATAAGTTTTATAAGTTTATATAATATTAATAGAATAAAATTCAATAGGATATATAACTCAACTTTATTGATAAGAGTTTTTCATATGAGTATAATATGTATGTACTTTTATAAATTGACAATGTTCTCTTTATTTATTCTATAAACTCACAAGACGTCATTTATGTACATACTAAGTTTAATTTTGATCTCTTTTCCAAATATTTATGTTATATATCGTTTAATATTTTGTATAATATAAGTTGTAATTTAACGTCAAATTTTCCAGACGAAAGTGACTATAATATTTTAATAAGAAACTTATTATATTTCATAAAGAGGTTTTTCGAACAGTAGTGAAGTACAACAACAATAATTTTATTTTTTATATTATTTTAATTAATTGAATTTTTGGCTGACCATACAGCTGTTTCGAGTATTGCCAAATACCCATCATCAGTGGTCTTAGAAATAATTCTTGTATTTAATTTTTCGTAAATTTTGTATAATAAGTAATAATAATTATTAATTGATACATAATAATTAATAGATAAATAAAAAGTATTTCGTTTTCTTAAAAATAAAGTAACTTTTTAGACCATTGAGTCTCTTAAATCCCCTTGAATGACTCATTACCTTGCCACTTTGTCACTAGAAAAAACCAAATTTTATCATAATTTTTTTCTTTTGTATAAATAATTAACGGCCATGAAATGGAGTTTTTAAAGCTTGGCTATGATACATGAAACCAGAAATTTTAAAAATAATTTAAACCAACTGTAAATCATTAATAACTGCAAATTTTTTTTAGTTGAAGCCAGCAAAAGCAGTTAAGTTACAACTTTTTTAATTACATTAAAACCACAGAAATTAATAAAAGCCAACAAAGGATTTGCGGCAACAAAGTCAAAAATTACTCATTTCCTACACGGTAAGTTAAATAATTTTTTTAGTAATAATTTTATGGGTTTATAAATTTTTTTGTGGGTTAAAGCCAGTCCAAAATGCATTATGCATTATAAGCAAAAAAGCGTTGTTGTTGTGATGTTTGTTTTCATTATTGACCAAAAACTAACAATGCACTTTTCCGGTTTAAGCCATTGAGTATTTCTTGAGTATTTCTTGGCTTTGCAAAAAAATTTCAACTGCATCTCAACATTACAGAGAAAAAAATGTTGACTTAAACCAGTGATTTTGCTTTGGCAACAAGAAATAAACCGTAGCTTGGATTTAAGAATGCAATTGACCTCCTTGAAGTGCTGCCGATATATACACACATCTGCAACGATTCACATAAATAAATATGTATGTTTCGGTGTAATAATATATGAAAATGGCGTTATATATATACCCTTTTATTATATATAAATATTTATGGTATGCTATCTATTTATTATACTTAAAAACTTTTCAACTGTCTTGTATATTCATTAAAGCTTTAGTTTGCTTTACCATGTATTTTGCTTGGTCTTAAGTACCTTTCGATGTTTAGTTGGTATTTTTATTAAAATAAAACCGATATAATTTATGCAATTTATTTGTAAAACAAAAAAAAACGAAAATTATAGTGAGTTAATAATAAACTAACATTGTTGTGGCATTACACAGCAAATAAATATCTGATCATTCCGCGCTACAATATCTTGTCTTTCCTCACGTTTTAAAGCTAAGCTCAAATGCACAAACACATTTTTTTCTATTTGAAATAGACTGGCGAGCTCGCTTTGTTTACTTTCACTTTTCTACAATAAATAAAATTACTAATTATTAAGTCGTACTTTAATTTATAACTACTTAATTGTATATGTTAATGTTTATTTCGAAAACAAATACATGTAGATAATCACAATTTTGTATTTGAATGGGGAAATAAATATTTAAAATATAAACTTTACAGCTCTATTATGTTCAAATCGATTACTATTTGGAGTTCAAATTCGATTTGCCTACGACTAATGATGTGACGAAAAATTTTAATGTTGTAGCATAATATTAACAAAAAAATCTTTAACAACATTTCCTAAAGCAATTAATTTGTTTCAGTGGACAACTGGTTCAAATGTATATATATTTTAATATATGTAAAATTCAAAGTGCTAACTTACAACACCAAAAAATGTGAACAAAAATAAAATCAATATTGGCAAAGAAACAATCTTTTCAAACTATTAAATTTCCATAAAAATAAAGTATAAAAAAGTCTATAAAAATAAAAAAGAGTTAGTTAACAGCACTAAAAACACAAAAAAAATAATAGAAAACTTTTGTAAGATATTTCGAAGAACAATTTTTAATACTAGAAAACTTATTTCTAAAAATATTTTAATAAATTGCATTCATCCTAAGATTTTAAAAAACCAATAACGAAAATATTTTAGATTAGAACCCAAATAATATAGATATACGGACCTATTCTGTGCACTTGACAGATTTGTCAAATTCTTTAATAAAATTTTTGATTTTTATAAAGCAGACAGCTTTTTGGTATTCTGGACACATCTTGACAAATTTTAAAGCTCAAGTACCTAGTGCTTCTCACCATACTATGGTGTAAAGTGTTTTGTATAGAAAACTATTCGTAATTGTTCGTAACTATTCGTAAAAAATGCTTGTAAAGAGCACATATTTTAAGTTGCCAAAAGCATTTTTCATGCATTCAATTAACAATAAAAAATATGCTTGTAAAGAGCATATTTTAGTTAAGAATATTTGTCATCCATCAAAAAATAAAAAATGCTTAAAAAGAGCATATTTTAATAGTTGTCAACAGCATTTATAGTATTGATAACTAACAAGGAAAAGAGCTTTTTATTTATGTCACAGAATACCAAAACCTTTACAGCAGTCAATTTTGACAAGTGTCAATGTTTGACAAGTTTATAAAGTGCACAGAATAGGTCCGATAGTGTTGTCAAACTAAAATCGTAAAGGCTTTGTAAATTCCATTAGGAAAATAGATTTAAGCTTGTACTGCTTGTGTAAACTTAGCAAATCTTGAAGAAAAGACATAATATGAGGCATATATCTAATAAATTAAATTATATATAGCAGTCCATAAACCGAAATCGGAACCCAATTATAAAACTTTTGTTTGTAATGTTTGTTAAAACTTTACACAACTTATTATATTAATCACTTATTATTTTAATACACTTACCACTTATTATATTAATTAATAAATGAAGATAGTAGTATTTGAGACGAAACAATTTAATGTTTTAAAATGCTTCTATTCAGTGATTCAAGGATATTCTGAATCATAAGTAGCATGAGAATATTATAAGCCATTAGGTGCTCCAGAATACAGTGAACCCTTGATCCGATTCACAATTTTTCTTATACAAAACTAGACTAGTTATTCTAAATTTACACCCAATTTTTTTTACTTATATTCATCTTCACTTCCGAGCTATATAAATGATAATTGTTCAGATTAAGATTAATTACTTTTTCTTAGTGCGTGGTTTATACCAAGTGAAGCTTCTGATTCTCTAAAGTATGATTTTTAAATTGATTATCTTATAGCTCAGATAAACTTATTTAAACAGATAATATAGTAATTGTATATATAACCAGTTCACATATTTATAATTCTCATTCTTCTTGTAATCACATTTGACTTTTCTCTTTCGAATCACTTGAAATTAATACTCTATTCCTCTCTGTGATCGCTTCTGAAACGGGAATATTATCAGTAATGCTTATATAGTTCTGGCGTAGGAAAAGGTCTCTAGGAATGAGAGGGAGTCGTTTGACTCCGTACGAGTCGGGTTATCACTTTCCAGGACACTACTCCTTGCCGCAACAAAAAAAAAGAAATAATATTTGCAATTTGTTTGTTCCATTAAATTATTTAAAAATCTTCAATAATGTTTCCAATTTGTTAAACATACCAACTGAGTGCTTTTAGCGTATTGAAATATCTGCTGCTTGTGTTACCAACTGCACGAATTTAATTTAAAAAAAAAATTATAAAAAAAAATTGTTAATTGTTTGACACTCTCAGATTGGCATGCCTCGAGGCTTATTTTGGGCTTAAAAATAGCCCAAATACGGAATTGTAACAGAAACTTCAAACCGACCGCTTAACAAAAGCTAAATTAATTGCACCATGACACTTGGACGGGTTTCACAAAATCACAGCACTTCAATATAATTTCTTTTTTTTCATTTTAATCTATACCATAAAAGGCAACACACGACCAAAGAAAACTGATAAATTATTTGCCAAACAAAAGTGACAATAATCAAATGTTATGGACTCAAGTACTAAAATGCCCGTAAGTGTTTACAGAGTCTCCTAAAAAACGCGCCTTGATTGTGGGTGGAGTACTCTATATCCATTTCATGTATATAAGATTGAAATAATATACGTACAAACAAATGTGATTATTTATATACATAAACACAAATGTATCTTAAGTTGAAATCAGTTTTGATTATGCAAAAGTATAGCATATAAAACTGTACTTACACCTCAATCAGTTGCTATTGTCATTGTTGAGATACACGTTGAATGTGAACGCCAATCGTTGGTATTACAATACCAACAATTTTATTTATTAAATTAAAAATATAAAATAAAAATTGTATTTTCTACGCCAGTGAGCCAGTTTTCATGGCACATTTGAGCATGCTTCACTTTTGTGACCACTTTTCAGCAATTAGCATAAAACTTGTTTGACACGAATTAAGCCAGTTGAAACCCTGCAATTGCCTCTACCGATTTCCTATATAAACCACATTTCAGGCAATAAAATATATCTAAAGTTGTGGACTGATATGAATTTATGTATTTTCCTGTTTCTTAATTGTAACTGTTGTCGTAGTCCATGCACTCACATAGCAATTTTTTCTATGCAGTAGAAAATGGTACTAGTATATCGTAATACGAGCAAATATCGCTTATCTGCGATCAACAATTTTATAGAAATTAACATTCGTGCATGATTGTCAGTAATTCTTCTGAAACACATACATAGTATATACACAAATGTTTGTCTATGACAAAGAAATACATACCATATACACACAACACTTGTGAGTGATTGTAAGAATAAATAACAAATTTTAAAAAGTTTAAAAACCTCAATCCTTACATTCTCTTAATTATGAAACAAAGTCTCTAGCGAAGGTCTTAAGGCGTTACTCGACACTGTTATTGCTGCCTCTTAAATTTGTAAACATTTTTAGTGCTGAATTAAACCCGACCAAAAGGTCAAATTTAGTACGCCAGGCACGTTTCTTTAATAGCTCTATTTATATTTCCAAGCTTATCAAGTTAAAATCCCGACAAATACAATATGAAAAAAAGCGGTTCCACGGAATGAATAGTTAAACTCTGAAACACAAAATGAGCTGACAAGAATAAAATAATTTATAGTTAATAAAAAATAATTATAATGTTACTTTTCAATTGAATTTTTATACTAAAACCATTAAAGATAAAATATACATCTAAAGTTAGAACAATAATAAATTTTAAAAACTTTTTATTGCTATTTTATACAAAAAAGAATTCTTCATCCACTCTAGAATTCTTCATCCACATTAAAAAAACGTCAGTCAATTAGTAATTGAAACAACTAGGCTTTCCTTTCCCTAATTCTTTTTATTTTTGATAGGACGATGCATTAGACAGAATGCAGAAAGCATCTGAATGAAACTCATTGACCTCAATTCTAGTGATCAAGGGTACAAAGTTCTTAGGTTTAACTTATAAATATATTAAAATAAACCAAAGCCGACAACCCATTTCTAGTCCTAACTGATGATGCATTTAAAAAATGCGACGGCACAAATTTTTTTCCTTAAGAATATGAAAAACCAATATAAGGGTCTTTGAGATTAAATCTAGAAATTTCTAATGATCATGAACAGTAAAACTCACAGAAATATGCCTTTAAGCGATCTTAGAAGCTATTTCCCAAAGGTTTCAACAATTTGTCTTTATTGACTTTATTCCAACTTGCATTGGCTCAGTAATAATAGATCCTGTATGCTAAGCGTATAAAGTACTTTTGTCTAACAGCATCATAAAACTAATATGGACTTATGGTATTTAGGTATTTGGTAATGTTAGTGCTGCTTCAAAATTTAAAATGATCCAAAGAGCTCAGTCAAAAATACTGAGAACAATCACTGGTGACCCATGGTATAGTAGGAATTAAAACATACACCGAGATCTTCAAATTTAGTTAGTTAATTCAATAGGTACAAGTAAAAACCCTACTCTGTGATCTGATAAAGCTCAATTGTTTTCTTTCATTCGAATGAACTTTAACCCATTGAATTAAGTGAGGTCCTTAATATAAGGTTTACTTATTTTATTTCATCTTATACAACGTATAGTTAAAATAAAAATTGTAATAATATGTAATTAATGATAAGATTTTAAAACTTATTGTTAGTCTCATTCTAAAAGAAAATACAATAAATAAAATTATACGCATTTAAAAAAAAAAAATTAAATCGAAATTAATTGCTAGGTGTCATTTATGTCAAAGTTTCTGAAATTCATCAAATGCTTCTCTTCCAACTTAAATAAGTAACATCTCCTTTACTTGTACACATATATATATATATATAACTACATTATGTTGAAAGGAACATATCAATCAAAAGAAGAGAGATTTGATATATCAAATTACATACTAGCTTAGAGGACAGCAATCATCCCTAACCAATACAACACTTTGATTATTTATAAACGACGCCTTAAACCAGTATGGTACTGCGGTACTCTCCTCTGGAGATGCACTAGTCAAACTAGTAAAAACATAATAAAACGAATTCAAAAGAAAATACTTATAAATGGGATTATAACGACTTGGTAAAAAGTGCCTTCAGATCACATATGACACAGTTTGCATCTTACATCAAATACTCCCCATATGTGAAATCCAAACATTAGCTCAGAAGGTTGAAAAGGAAGAAGCAAGTGATATAACGCATATGAACTTTAAATGATAGTACTTTATTTTAAGTGACTAGTAGTAAAAAAAAATATAACATATATAAAATAAGAACTTTTGATTAAAAATAGTAGACTCAGTCATTAGTATTCATTCTGCACAACTATTTTAATAAATTGAATATTCTAGGAATATTTAAGCAGTATATATTAATATACCTAAATGTATATTTATAAATGTATATTTATAAATGTATATTTATATACATTTATATACATTATATACATGTATATGTATATTTATTTAAAGCATCTCTGACTTCTTATTAAGTCGGGTTAGCATGGTCATGGACTTTCTGCACTGACAATTTTTGTTATTTTGCTCCGTTGTGATACCTTATGATCCCAATAGGACCCGAAAAAAATGTGTTCGTTATTAAAAAGTTCTTTTCAAATAAATTTCGTTCATTATAATATAATTATAGTTTACAAATTTTTTAAATATTAAATTATTCCTTATTTATATACTTATTAACAAAGTTATAACATAATTCTAAATTCCATCTAACATAAATTAAAGAAGCTATAGCTACATGGTCTTATGCTTATTGATTGGTAAAACGAAGATTAGTGTAATAGTTAGGAGCTACAATGACAGCATGATTTGGGCTTAGGTGTCTGGTTTTTATTTAATTATTTATTTTTTTTTTTTTGGATGGGAAAAAGGGGTGGGGGGAGAGAGTGGGTGTAGTATTTAAAGGAAAATTAAGGTATACACATTTTTTTTGCAAGTTTTATTTGGGACTATAAACCGACAGATTGAATATACTCAATTATCAGCAGAATGTTAGTTTTTCAGGGGTCAGCTAATAGGTTAGTAGGGTTTTTGTTTCTAAATATGGTATTTCTGTATTTCGAGAAATGTGGACAGTCAATTAGTATATGTTGTATTTAATATAAAATGTTGCCGAACGGACAGGAGGGTGGTTGTAATCTATTGCATAAGTGTGTGTGGGTTAAATTGGTATTGATATGTTATTATGAAACTTTTGATGATGGTGATGATGGTTACCTGGCAAAACTCGAAATAGCTGTATGATCAGCCAAAAATTTAATTTAAAAAAAATAAATAAAAATATCTTGTTGATATTCGAAACCTACCTATTATATACAATAGTTTACATTGAAATCTGAAATTAAAATTAAATTTAAAAATGACTATCTTTATTTCCAGAAAGGCTTATATGACATATGTATATAGAATTATAATGTATATAATATTTGATATTATATTATTATATTATTTTTATATAGGATATTATAAAAGTTTTATGCGATCTCAGTATATGTATATAGTATTCGCGTTTAATATATTTATTTTTTATTAAGCTCAAGATTACTACTTTTTTTGTTTCTTTTAACAAGAATAATAAAAGAATAAGAAAAAAAAAATTTTAAGGTATAAATTTTTAATTCCATACAAATTTGTAATAATTATCTGACCTTTCTAAAATGCCGCATCTTAATCATTCAAGTTTTGCAAATATTTACAGATGAATCATTTGAAGAAAAATGGTATTTAAACCGAAAAATATTTATTCTTTTATAAAGAAAGACGATAAATACTACGAAAAATGATTCAAATATTTCAAGGCAAATATTATAAGACATTCCTTGTTCATAACAGTTATACCCATTAACCATATTTTTTGCTAATACTCGTATTTAAAGATTGAATGATAAAGAAATGAATAAGAATCATTGTTTTACAAAGCAAATATTATTTAAAATGAAATAAAAATTATTTAACTAATTTTAAATTGGAATCATTGAAAAGATACGGTCATACACTTTATTCAATAAATTTAAATATTATTAATTTTATTTAACTCATTGTTTGCACATGCATTTAAGTAATTAAGTATTTGCTAAATTTTTTTCTATTTTTAAATATATAATTATAATAACATTTATATTTATAATATAAATAAAAACCCCAAGAGCTCAATACTCATAAAATCAGATTGACAGCGATTTTCTTGAAGCGCAAGGCTCCCAGAGACCTCAAATCTTATTAAACTCATACGAAACGCTGATTTGTACGATAAATGCAAGTGAACTATTGACATTTAAGGCACAACAATTATACAATATCTTAGCTTTTGTCGGATACAAGACATTGTTGTTAATGTCGATGTATTTTATATTTTGAACAAAATATTTTTATAATAGAAAACGAGTTATTTTGCATTTAATTATATATTTTTTATTTTCTTTTATTTTTTAATTTTTTGTTGGACAAGTTTGATGTCGATGATGAGGGCAACAGCTAAATCTAAGATAAAGCTAATATAATAAAAATTAGTGGCGTAGTACAATGTGTAAAAGTAAAATGATTCATATTGATAAATCACAGACCGTAGTCAAGCACATCAAGCTAAGATCAAGTGCTAATACTAATAAATAGCAAGCCGGACAACGGATGTTGGTACATAAACCTTGATTTTTAAATGGTTAATAAAAACTTCAATCTAAGGCATAAAATAGCAAATTAAATATTTTGTTTTAAAATATTTTAATCTATTTAAAAAAAATTAAAAATAAAATATAAATTAATACAAACAAATTCAAATTCAACAAAATTAATCTAGAAAAACTATTACTCATAAATAATTTTAATGTTAAAATAATATCACTTTTCTGCTAGTAATAAAAATATAAAGTAATGAATATAACAACAAATATAATTTTTACAAAAAAAAAATTCATATTAAAATAAATTTTAATTAATATTGCTTAAAAATAAATTCAATTAAATTATTAATATAATAGTTATTAATAAATATTAATTAAATTAATTTTTTCAATTTTATAATTATTTATAACTACAAAATCGTGTTAAATTTTAATAATAACAAATAAATAATATTATTTAATAATAAAATAATTAATTGTTTTAATGATCAAATATTTTTAATAATAATTTTTTTTAAACCGATATTTCGACTATTGTTCTCTATAGTCATGATTAGGGTACTAACTATACTCTGATTACAAAGAGACCAAAAAATAAAATTTATACATTTGACTTAAAATAAAACAAATAAAATATATAACATGTAGAATTAAATATATAACTTAAAAAAATTGAAGAATAAATAAATTAATATATATAAAACAAATAACTATATTACTAAAAAGAATATGTTAAAAAGGTTTCGAATAGAATTGCAAAGACAACAACAAAAATTTAGTTAATTTATTGAAGTTTAACTATAATTAATCAAATTTTTGTTGTTATCTTTTCATTTCTATTGGAACCCTTCTAACTTTTAATTAGTGTATTTTCATCATAAGACGCATCAACTCGGTTAAAAAAATTAACATTAAAAAATATTTTTATTCAATAAAAAAAATATATAACACTATGCAAAAACTTAAAATGAATTTAAAATTTATAAAGGTGTGAAAATAGTTCAATAGAAAATAAAATAAATGTATAAGATTATTCAAAAACTGATAATGTATTTAAAATTATAAAGGAGTGAAAATAGATTAATACTGTCGTACATATCATTAAAAAATAATTTAGGATGTAATTTATAGGAATTAAAAAATAGAATATAGGATTTTGATTCTTAAGAATTATAAAAAATTTAATTTTTCGACCGTGACAGGACTCGAACCTGCAATCTTCGAATTCGAAGTCCGACGCCTTATCCTTTAGGCCACACGGTCCTTGTAAACTTATATGTGTGAAACTTGCATATTAACAGTGAAAATGTATTTTAAGTTACAAAAACAATTCACGTGAGTATACTTAAAATCACAGCACAAGGGATGCTGCAATGCGATACCAAACACTAACACAGTCACAAGCTTAGCAACCACCCACACTTGAGGGAAGCAACCCTAACAGGACAAAAAGCTTTTCAACTAATCGAAAGCTTTAATATATTATTTGTGCTTACTTCTAAATATGAAATATTATTTGAATATGTGCTTTTATAATATAATATATGCATTTTGATATAAACACTTTTTCGATTATATATTAAAAATTATTAATATTAATATTATTTAATGTAATTAAAATGAATAATTATTGGAATAAAGTTGTCTGCTTGGAAAAATAAAGTTTATGAATTCTAGTTCCAACATTAAATTAAACTGTTAGTCTCATTCACTTCATGCTACAGAAAGTAATATATTAAATTAATATATTAAATGATTCTATCCTACACACTATTATATGTGTAAATTTTATTTATTAATTTTACTTTCATTTTTAATTATTTTTGCGCAACATTAATAAACTGTTATTTGTATATTAAAAAATGTTCAATAATTGCGAATCTATACTTCCAACCTGTTTTCTAAAATCTGGTTTAGATCATAATACTATATATATTATGCATTATAAGTTAAGTTATTAGAAACTGGCTCTGACTAGTATATACAAAATATCTGCAAAACAGGTGCAAAAATGTAGGTTGTACTCTAATATATTAAACAAACAAAATCGCAAAAAATTTTACTTTTAATATTTATTAACTATTAAAACAAATGAGGAAACAAAAAGTCTTTTCTTTAATGAAATTTGCGTATTTAATAATAAACAAAACTAAAGAATTTTATTATATCATATAAGTGTGACTTCGATTCTATTTTTGGGCAAATTAATACTGTGTTACTAACTTGAAGGCCTAGTAATGCAATTTCATATTAAGCGAATTTACATTCAGAAATATTTTATTTCTAAGTCGTGATCCTTAAGGTTAGGAATTACAGTTTGAACGTTTTCGTGGTTTTCTTTCTTGTTACTGGGCACTATAAATATGTACTCATATGTCTATCGCTAAAACCTGTGTATAACTGATGTTCGAAAAACTACACATTTGAATTATTTTTATTTTATTTAGACTTGAGATGTGTTAAGTTTCTGCTACATAGAGCTTCTCTTCATAATAACTTTATAAAATTTCAAATTACAAATATTTATATCCAAAATCAAAAGGATTCTTTACTTTTCTGTGGTACTATATACTAAAAAAATCGGTTCTTATTATTATAATTAATTAATACTGATTATAGTATCGGTATAATTATTGTATTGTCAGTTTATTTATAACGAGGCGACCATTCTGTTTATTATTTTGAGCGGCTTTTTGTTAATAAAAACTGTTGCTAATAGGTCATTACCTGGCTGATTTAATTCCACTGATGCTTACAAAATACGCTTCGCTAGATACTAATTCAATCATTGTTGACAATATTGCACAACCAAAATTTTTAATATTTTTAAATATCGTTAAAATCATTAATTCTAAACAAAGCTATAACTCATTTGTTTATATGAAAGTAGATTGTAAAACGTTGCGCATTAGATAAATTTAAGTTAACGATACCTACTCTCTTTCTCTTTTTCTCCCTCCCTCTCTCTCTCTCTCTCTCTCTCTCTCTTTCTATCTCTCTCTCTCTCTCTCTTTCTATCTCTCTCTCTCTTTCTCTCTTTCACCGTGACATAATTAATAAAATGATGTTTTCCTTAAATATAGTTTTCGAGGTAAGGTTTCTTTTCAATGTTTTGCTTACTGGAATCCCTCCAAGTTTGGATCCAAACATGGTTTCAAAAATGATCTATTATATTTTTTGATTATCTCAAATATAAAATAATAATAATTAATGATAAACGACCTATTTTATCAAATGCTGTTTATAGTTATAATATAATAACTTAATTATTTTTTAGACATAATTTTTTGAATATATATAAAACTGTAATCGGTAGAAAAATGAAATTTTGTGTACTAAATATAGAGATATATTTAGAGATATATTACTAAGGTTCAGAAACTGTCGTGATATTCTGCCCACTGCAACACCCACCCTTCATACAAAATTTTAATAAAATATTTTTTATTATTTTTTTCTGTTGTGCGTTCTAAGCTAATTATTGTAAATGAGTGATATATGACCTATTTTATCGAATGCTATCTAGAGTTACGATTACTTAATTATTTTTTAGTCATTTTATGTTGATTGCTTTTTGCAAAAATAAAATTTTTATTGCATATTTAAAACGGAGTTTGTAAGTTTAAGAGCTTGCTTAGAAGCTATAAACACGGTTGCCACTTGAAAATTTTTTTCTGTACCAAAATTGGTTTAAAAAGGTACCATTTCTGTAAAAAAAGGTCCAAAATTTTTCTATTGTCTTTTTATAAGAAAATACAATTTATATAAAATGTACAAAAAGTATAAAACAATACAATATCCACAATAAAGTTGGGTCGCCGAAAATGTACCATTTTTTGAACATGAGTACCAGAGTACCAAACGGAAAAAAAAGTACCAATTTTGGTACTAAAGTACCATAAGTGGCAACCGTGGCTATAAATAAGCAATATACTTCTTTGCTGTACGCAGATTTTTTAAGAGATTTAATTTTTGGAAATTATTTTTTTTTTCAATTCAAATTTAATACGGCATGAATATAAAACCTAAAATGGATGGCAATCTATTTTCTATATTTTTCTAAAAATTTAATTACAAATTATTCTATTATTCAGAATTATTCGAAGTTGCGATATCAAACATTATTAATGTTGATCTGCTGAAGAAATATATTTTCAGAAAGAATTTTTTTATTTGAATATTCGTCACCTACAAGTTTTCTTGATGAAAAATAGATGGACTAAATATTTTTTAAGGATTTTTTTATTACATCTAGATATTGAAATCAAATTAATGGTATTAATACACTATAAAAAAGCTTTTTTTACCCCGATTGATAGAATATATAATTTAAAATATAGCACTTACTAAGTAAGTTAGTTCGTTACTACAGACGTGCTTGGCGTTATCTAGTAACTGGAGGAATTCACTCCGCCAGCGTATGATTTGAATATAACGATAACTAAAATTGAAACTATCGTTAATATTACTAATCACAGGAATACTCAAAAAGAGAATTGGTGGCATTTAAGAGGGCTAAAGAATAAAAAGAATCAGGGAACTAAAGAAAAGCAAATCATTTTTAAAAAAAATGATGGAAAATAAAAACATTATTCAAAGAAATAATCCTTGACAAAATTTCTACAAAAACGAACATTAAATATAGAATATGGAGTTAAATACTGCAGATTATAGATCTATCGATCTATAATCTATAATCATCGATCAATAACATTCAAGTTAGTTTATATTGAGAGCAATTATAAAATTTTACTTCAAACACACCTTAAGGAGGGTCACTCCACCACATGCCTTCATATTACTTACGATTAAATAATTAAATAATTAGTAATAAATAAAATAATAAATAAATAATAAATTAAATAATAATTAAATAATTCTTAAACCACACTACAGAACAGTATTTTGATTTAAAGAAAGTCACGAGTGGTAAATAAAAATAAAAAAGATACTATGGTAATAACTACACAATTGTAGTAGATCAGTGGAATATCCTTATATCTAATCTAATGTGTACTAAAAAAAGTAAAAGAAAGAACAACAACTTTAAGTTGTCTCTGAATTAATGCATACCATATTTAAACAAATAATAATCTTACTAACAATATCTAACAACGTGAAATATGGCCATCACCTAAAACTTTGGTATTAAGTTTACTTTACAAATCACTGCAAATCCATGCCAGTAATAAATAAA
Source organism: Teleopsis dalmanni (assembly GCF_002237135.1). Classification (NCBI taxonomy): domain Eukaryota; kingdom Metazoa; phylum Arthropoda; class Insecta; order Diptera; family Diopsidae; genus Teleopsis; species Teleopsis dalmanni. The sequence continues at coordinate 144,690,824 of NC_051847.1, forward strand.
TGTCAGAGTTAAAGAGAAGCAATCATTTCACTCTGTCCAACTCTAAAGGAACTATAGGTGCTTATTATTTTAAAAAAATTCACTATGAATCTTATACTTATTCTCTTGTCTTCTCAAAATTGAATACAATGAGATCCAAATAATTAGTTTTTATAATTATTATGATTTTTAACTTGCAATTCAAAATCATATTTCTGCACGCTAATGCCAATGGCTTGAAGTTGAGCAATAAATTCTTTGTATCTCGGAACAATACATTACATCTTATATAATTAATATTGTACTTTACACAGCTGCATTTAAACGTATATGTATCACTTGGTCTCAGGAACTCTTTTACACGTAGATATTAATTATTTCTTTAAGATTGTATAATTATAGTGAAGGTTGTGCTTTAGTTACTTGCATGATCAAACGATCAAGAGTTTATAATTAATCACATTTTTTAAAAGTAAATGAGTGACACCTTTAGCTTTTAGCACAAGAAGTATATTAAAATATCAAATATAATATACTTAAATATATTTTCAACACTAGTAAATAAATTCCTTTATTATTGATAGCTACTCGTATACAAACTAAATTATATTTACTTATAAATATGTATATTTTTTTATTTCATAAAATTAATTCTTCAAGGTAATCTAGTTTTCAGGTTTCCACCAATGTCTTAAACCACATATATTAAAAAAATTATATATCTGCATTAAAAAGTATCTAGAATAAACTGTTTAATATTAAAGACAAAATATAAAATGAAATTTAAAAATAATATGCAACACAAAAGATTCGTTGTGAAACGCTATCAATAATTGCCGTAATTTATGATAATCAATAACTGGTTTATATTCAGATACTGCGAAGCCGGTAGATTTATTTTATTTTAGATTTTCGTCGATTATTTTGGTGCTATTAATTTAACTTAAAACTTAGTCACATTATCAAATTTTTGTTAAGTACAATATTATTATGGGGCGAACATGCTCTCCTTGTATGGTGCGAGTACCAAAACTATCTATCTCATCAGTGGATTAATAATACATCTAATTTTCTCTGTTCTAACATATAAACAATGCATGATCATTAAGACTTACTTCCATTCTCATCCATTCATCCATTATAATCTATATAAACATATTTGAATCAACATTCCGTAAATAACCAATATATATTACAACATTAATACCACATCCAAAACAAAACTGAGATTTTAAAAGGATGGTGTCACAAGACACTCAAGATGCTCTATTTTGGCTTTGTTAAGCAAGAAATTTACCTGACGTGTAATTTTATTGATGTAAATTACCCATCAAGATCATCCAAATTGTCATCAAAATTCATTTTTTATTTGGTTACGCAAAAAATCTATTTACGGTTTTTAAAAAACATCCAGAACTATAACATATCCCAAAAATGCTCGTTGATTTGCGTGATTTTGAATTTCAAGCAATCACTTTGTCAGAATTATATGATTCCAATGTAATTCTCAAATACAGTCAAACCGGTTTTTCTGCGGTGGGTAGGGACCGTACGAAAAAAAATCACATAAAAAAATCCTTCAAAACATCATCTGTAGCTATAAAAAATAGTTTTCAAAAAAAAATTTTTTTATGTGATCAAAAGGGAACGCATAAATGTAGGTATGACTGTACTGTAAATTATCAAAGAATGATAATATATAACCTAACTTTGATCCAAATTCTTCATAACTACTTCAGCACAAAACTACTTCAGAATTAAGGCTAAAATCTGTCTTTATTTTAGTTTTTCTAATTAGGAAAGCAGTTTTGTTTACCAAAATATTAGAAAATCTACAGCAGCAAAACTGAATCACCGATTTTTGTGAATGCAAATTCATCACAGGAACAACTCAGAGAAGATAACCAGAATAAGTAAACATTAGCTTAACTTAAGGTTAAAAACCGTTTCTTAAAAGTTTTTCCTATAGAACAATAATTTTCTTGGAACGAATATGTTAACTAAATCGAATACACAATAAATGCCTACGGAAAACGATAAAGAATTGAAACAATATCATAGAAATTGATAGAAAATTAATGTGGATCGGACATTCTCTGCGGAAGTCTTATAATAGTCGCACAATTAAAACCTTAAGAAAATAAACAAAAAGACTGCTGAAAACAAACATCACGACGATCACTGCTATAAAAATTAAATAGCAGAGATAAAAGCAGAGATTCTCACAGGTTTGAATTAAGATTTCGTGTTTCAAAAGGGGATGTGTAAAGAATAGAGGCTATTCGGAATTATGCTCAACGATCAATGCTCATTATTATTATTAACTAATTAATATTGACACATAGACTTCTTATAATTTAGAATTGATTTACACTTAAAACAATAAACTCTTATAAGAGTTTAAAGAATTGTCAAAAACTTAGAATTATATTGCAATAAATTATGAAAACTCTCAGATACCTTAATATGTTATCTACTAAATAAAGATGAAATTTCTTCAATTAAACATTAAGTAACTTTTAATTTTACACTTTTTATTATGAATACATATGTATACTTTATAAAAACATATCACTATACCTAGATATTTTTTTCATCAAAAAAACTTACCAAGATGTTACGTTACATATGAGTTATGTAGGGCAAGGTCCATAAGAACAATACCTACAAGTACAAAATGCAATATTATCATAATCACCACTACTGAAATAAAAAATATTATAAACAAACAAAAAAATTATATATGTATATAAATATATATAATTATGTTTATATGTAGTGCTAGATTTAAATGTGTAAAAAGTTGCCCCAGTGGCTTATATCAGTTACCGCTTAACTATTTTACCATAGCAGTTTATTTTACATAACTTTATGGTTGATGCACAAAACTCAGTAGAAGATAGAAGATATTTAGAAACAAAGTAGCGATTAGATCTATCTACGCATTACTGACAACTTACGAGTCTGTGTCAGTTGGTCTTCATTTTTAGTTTATATAAATTTTCATAAATAAATTAAGCTTTTTTTCTTATTGTTTTATAAAAGATAATTACTAATGCCTCAGTAGGTAAAAATTAGTGCTAAAGTGTGAAGTTGAAAAATTTTACTTTTACTTTTATGTGAAAGTGAAAAGTTAGTATTAATTATGAAGTTCAACGGAATTTTATTTACTTTAAGATGTGAAAAATGAAACCTAAAGTAAAAATAGTAATAATTAAGAGCAATAAAAAAGAAACTGTCATTGAGATAAATTAAGAGTTTACCGTGTTATCGTAAGAAATTAAAAATATAAAATCTTATCTTTATCTTAATTATCTTAACTCTTAAATAAAGTAATACTCAAATGCAGTTAGTTACACTTAATATTATTCTAGGTAGGCAAGTTTAGTAGCAGTCTTACGTCAAGCATCCTCTATTTACTGAAAACACTTTTTTCCACTGGTTAAACCTTGATCAGTAACCAAAGCTAAAAAAAAAAAAAATTATGCCTTAGCCTATTTTGGAAAGTAGTTAATGATCTTTACTTATTATATCATAACGATGTAATGCCGTACAATAGGTTAAGGTTGTTTATACAAGTTTTAACTTTCCAAGTTATTACAGTGACACAGAATGTGTTCTGTTGTTTCCTCTTCTTCGTGACAAAGTCTGCAGCTATCATCCTTTGTAATACCTAAATTCGATAGATGTTTTTTGACTCCGCAATGCCATAATAGCTCTCTAGTTTTGGCTTTTGATTGATTTAGCTTATGTGCATTCTTTAGCTTATGTCCAAGCAATTACATTATCCCTATCAGTCTAAGTTTCTTTTTTCAGTCATTCATTAATTCAGTGCTTTAAAAAGCTCCCTGAACGACCGCAGAATGGTTTTTCCCCAATATAATATGAGACCGCCTCTTTTCTGACTAGTTTATCCACTTTCTCATTTTCTTTAAATCCGCTGAGTCTTGGAATTCATATTAAGTGTACCCAGTTCCTTTCAGTAAGATCTTTAAGAAGTTGAAGGCTTTTCCACACTTGTTTTAAAGTCACTTGATTTGAGCGGAATACTTGGAGTGTTGATTTGCTGTCGGAGATAATATACATATATATTTTTCCCCCTGATGGGTTTGCCTTTATATTTTCTTAGATATAATTCAATTGCTTGTACTTTGCCATGAAAAACTGAATTTTCTTGACTTATACTCGCAAATATTTCTTCTTTTGGTTTAAACCAATAGACTCCGTCCCCACTACTTTCAACGCTTAGGAGCCAAACGTGTACCACAGATGGTAATCTCCAAGAAATAGAGGTATGTTTCCTTCCCAGTCAGAACGGAAGAATAAGAAGCATACTAGAACAACTATTATACTTTATTCAAAGGACTTATATGAATTTGGTAAGTTATTTTGTTTTCATCATAATATTCTTTTAGAATATTTAAAAAGATAGTTACAAATCAGGGATGATAGCACAGTACAATACTTCTAAGTTATAAAAGAATTTACAAAAGAAAATACTTTACCCACGTTTCGCAAATTAAAAGTTTCGAATACTATTTATACAAAACGTATAGATAATATTGTGATAGCCGCCTGGCTTTATACATTGGAATTAAGCAGCAATTTTTAAAACCATCAGAAAATACTTAATTAAAAATATATTTTAAAATATGTATTTCGTCCTATAAAGATATATTCCCCTTAAAAGATAATTTATGGCATGTATGTGTCCTAGGGTTCTATATATACGTCTATTGATGATTGATATTGATACTAAATTGAATTTGATAATACTTACAATACGAAATTGGTTTTAAAGCTTACAAATTGTGTACTTGTTCGATACCAAAACTTAAGAGAAATTGCAGAATAGCGTTATACAGATGAGATATAGTAATCCTCAGTATTATAAAAAATTACTAGCCTTTCATTATATCCACTAAATTATTTGTGTGTACATATATATATGATGCAGCAATTATTTTCTGTAATCAACTTTGCTTTGCAGTTTAGAGAATGAATAAGTAAATCCTATACAATCATATATATAAAGTATAAAGTACTTCTAAAGAATGTTATTTTTGCTAACTTCTTGCCTACTTCATAGTTAAACTTATTGCAATTTAACATGTTCTACAGTTCAACGACTTTACTCCTTTCCAGCTAGGCAGACAAGGTCAGCTTTGTTAAAATTACAAGTATCTTATGAAACCCTTTTTTAAATTAAGTTCTTAAACTGCACAAAGGAGCAACAATATACCTGTTAATAATATCAAACGAATGTATCTTTTGTATGCTGTGTTAAAATAAAAAGAAAAATAAATTAAAATGGCATGTATAGATAAAACGAAAAGTTTTTTTTGTACCTAAAACTTTTTATTTTATTTAATATATAATGGAAATATATTACACAATGTAAATGACTACATTAGGCAAAAAAGAAAAACAAGAATCAGTACATGATTTAAGACATGTCCAGTTCTGAAGTTAATCCCAAACTGAAATCAATGCACTTCATCAGAGCTCTACTCGTAGTAAAGTTAGAATGAGATGTGGTTTAAAATGGAGATTACTGATTACTGAATCTTACATGGCAAGATATACCACTTAATTTATTGCAACATGGCAGATAATTTCATGCTATGTTACTTCTAAATGATCTATTTGAATGTTAGCAGTACAAGCAATAAGTAAAAATATCTGTACAATACAGTGATATGATTTATCTGTAATTTTATTTTAGTAATATCTCTTACAAAATATTTTTATGCGCTATAAAAGTAAGTGCATAAAATATCTATTATCATAGATTTACATAACAATTTTAAAATACTCACACTTTAAGTATCAAACTATAACCATCACAGGTATATTACGGAAATATACCTTTCGTATAAACAATTTTAACTTTAAATTCTTTTTCATATCAACTTCATTAAAAATTATTTGTTTCATTTTCTTTTATAGGAAAATACAATAATTTTATTAACCAAGAATAAAGACGAATTCATTCAAGACTGGCTTAAAAATAGCAGCAGCGGCAGCAATAGCTTTATTTTTTAATTGTGGGAGATGTCTGCCATAAGGCATCGCCCTCTGGCACCTCCAGGGACGGGCGATAGTGATGACAATTTTACAGATGATGAGAGCACTCCATTAACTCAAGATATTTATGGCGGAAGGTAAGTTTAATCAAACAATCACACAAGTTATGTAAATAAAATGATGTTGGTGACATCTTGAAATTTATGCAAATTGCTACTTTGTAACGAAAAAATATGGAAAGAAAACATTTATACAATAGCTACTTCATGGTTGATGGTTAGCATAGCTATTGTAATTTTTTATAAACATAAATAAATTATATACCAGGAGATATAGAATCAAATCTTATAAAATGATTGTTTTGTTTACATAGTGTATGCGTGTTTGTGGTTGTATTATTTTTTATGTGAATAATAAAACATCAATAGATAAACATAGCTGGATCTACAATAAATTAATATTGAGAAAAAAATAGTTGAGAACCCATTATTTGGACCACCTTAATAGTGATGCAGAGTATTTCTAACATAAATCAAAATTTTAAAAGTAATAATAAAATATTCCTGCTAAAAACTATCTAAAAGTTGTTTTTAATTCATTTAAGGAATTTATTTTAAAAAATTAAAAGACATAGTAAAATATTCTTAAGTCTTTTGTAAGATAACTTATATGTTATCTTACTGCAACATAATTACCGGAAAATATTTCTTTTCATTCTGTGTGTCTATTTGATGATACTATAGAGCATATGTTACTTTCATTTTATCAACATAATTAATTTTAAAAGATTTCAACTATTTATCACCTTAAACCGTCTAGATTAAAAAAAAATATCTGATTAAATTTAGAATCCAGCTAAATTTACTCAAAAATTAAGAAACTAGTTTTCATATAACAGACACAGATAAGCAGATAAACTGAAAAACTTATAATCATACAGATAATAGAAGCGATTCGTCTCATATTGCCTTTCAATCAATATGGGTTATCCATATCGATATCTTAATTTAGCAGCAATGTTTTAGTGATATATGTTAAACATATCCAAGTAAAAAATTGACTTTTTAAATTAAATTTTAGATTTATACAAAATTTTGTAGGTAAATAAATGATAATTCTCATATTCTTTAATTTTTTAATGCTCTAAATTATTTTGTGAAGAATATTTAATAATGGAGTGGGTTGATGGCTAGAATATGTTCGTATAAGTTCGTAATCATAATGTAAATTAGTTGAAATCTCTCTTCAATTTTGAATAAGGAGATCTTTTATATAATATACGTTATATAGTCGATACATACTTTTGATATTGGCAAAATAATAAAATACGAATTTTACAAACTATTCTATAAGGTTTACTTATACGAAATGAAGTATCGAGCATAAGCTTGTAAGAGATTAAACTGCACCCTAAGAGGTAAAAATTTCATAAAATTTTTATTTTTCATAAAATGTGGGGGTTATCTAATTCCTGTTTCTGATTTGGTAGCACTGATGCAGTGATATATGTTTAAAACTGTCGACTAATAATATTCAATTTATATAAATTTACTACAAATATAGTGATGATTTCATAAATGAATTTCTTTTTTGGCTTGATAGATGTGTCAATAAGCAATACTTTAACATTTGGATCTTCTGGAACAATTACAAACCATAAATAACTGTAGAAAGACCATCACATCCATAATAAGCCATTGTACAGTATAATATTCAGTGCAAAGATGTGATAGACCCAGACTTTTTAGAAAATGACGAAACTGTAACAGAAATTTCAGTCGTTTCATTCAGTTGATTACCAATATTGTTTGGCACGGCTTCGAAAAACCGGTATTAAAAGTCGCTCAATACATCCTATCTTGTCTTTGTTAAATAAGGAATTTTTCGGACGTTTTTTTTGTGTGGAGTTGTGCTAAAGATACTGTTTACCTCTAGACATTTTAAAAACGAATATTTCTCAAGTTATAAAAGAGCTATTGCCAGTTAGCTGCCAACAAATCTTCAAAAAAATACCGCCAAAGTATTCAGTAATGTAAGATATTCCGAAGAGGATATTTGAATGATGTTATATACCACATCCAGTGGCAAGAAACCTATGTATATTAAAAAAATATAGAAATTTCAAATACAGGTATATTTTATTTATTTTTGCTTTTAAAAACACAGAATGGATAACTCTAGACCTATTCTTTTGTAAACATGTCTTAAAATAACAAATAAAATAAGCACTACTTTCGAAATCATTCGTTGCCAATTAACAAAAAATTTCATATATATTTTTAAAAAACGTTCACAATAGACGAATTTTTAGTCTTGACTACCATGCGATTTGAGCTGCTTATTACTTAAGCGGTTTCAAAAAGGTTGGACTAAATAAACCAGCAGTGTTGTTGTTTCATATGCTATTTTAAAAATAACAGTTATTCTTTTGTGATATGCTTACAAAAGAAAAAGCCTTCTGTAGATATGTAAAGAATAAGATATCACACTTCTTCAATGCGTTACAATAATTGTGATTAGCTTAATATACTAACATCTTCTAATATTATAATATACGATATCTTCACATCGTGTATGGGAATGCCATGCATATAATGGAAAATGCTGTAGAAATTTATTTTTTTGTCCTTAAAACTATTCTAGTTCAGTGGCTTATATTGTGGTTGTATAATATCACTCAAAACGAAGAATATTTCGTTATTTAGACTAACTTTAGATTAATTTAAGTTTTGAAGGGGTCACATTATACAAGAAACTATTTCTAATAATAATATTCAATAAAATGCTTATACCATTTTTAATTGAAATTTATTGTTAATTTAGATTGTTTTTCACATCGGTACTACTATCTTATAATGAAGTTATAAATATTTTGAGTTAAAATTGTATATAATAATTTTTTCACAGTTCAGAAAATTTTGTTCAAATAATTTTTTTAATCAAAACTGAAACAATTTCTTGAACAAAATAAATGACCCTCAGTCCACATAGATTTGATCGTTTTACGTAATTCTTCACACCGTGAAGGTGTGGTCCATTCAAAAATAATTACTGTACTTTTGCTTAAGTGTAACACCAATTAAAATTGCTTTGAAATGCCGGAAACTATTCTACAATTTTTAATGAACCTCACCTCCAGATTGTAATGAACAATAAAACAAGAAATTTTTAAGACAATCACCTGCCATATGAACTGTAATTATTATTAAATTTTTATTTATTGCTTTTAATTTCTTGCATTTTTATAAATAATTATTACTACTTACATAAAATTCAAATCTACGTTATATATAGCATTTTTTAATATACTATAGATAATTGATTTCTGTACAATTAATGCTAAACAAAGCGTCAATTATTATATTAGTTGCATATTAAATACAATATAAATATTTATTTTATTAAATAATATATTTTATAAAGATTTAAATGCATATTAATTATTTCCTTTATATTTTTCCATTTTAGTCAACGCACTATACAAGAAACAAAAGGCTGGGATGTATTTCGAGATCCACCCATAAAAGTCGAAACTGGTTCAACTGCCAATCAAGAATGTTTAGAAATTACAGTGAAAATTTTAAAAATATTTGCCTACATACTAACATTTATAATAGTACTAACGGGAGGGGTGGTAGCAAAAGGCTGTGTCTTATTTATGACATCACAATTACGTAAGGATAAAAAAATAGAATATTGCAATAAAGATTTGGTGAGTACAACAATCATAAAACACCCATCTATTGATCCAATATAATTATAATATCGAAATACTTTTACAGGGTCGCGATAAGACTTTCATCGTTAAACTGCCAGAGGAGGAGCGGATAGCATGGATATGGGCACTAATGATAGCTTATGCGATACCAGAAATCGGTTCACTTATACGTTCTGCACGCATTTGTTTTTTCAAAACCTTCAAAGTACCAAAGACTGGTCATTTTCTATTCATCGTACTAATGGAGAGTTTTAGTGCACTCGGCACTGCACTGCTTATGTTTGTTGTACTACCACAAATTGATGCTATACAAGGCGCAATGTTAACGAATTGTCTATGCGTGATACCTGGCATATTAGGATTATTATCACGCACTTCTAAAGAAGGCAAACGGGCCGTAAAAGTTATTATAGATATGGCTGCTGTAGCGGCACAAGTAACTGGTTTTGTTATCTGGCCATTATTGGAGAATCGTCGAGAATTATGGGTTATACCGGTAGCGTGTTTAATGATGTCATGTGGATGGTGGGAAAATTACGTTTCTCCTCAATCACCTTTCAGACTGATTCGCGCCATGGGACATATTAAAGAAGAACTAAAATATACACGCTACTTCTGTCACATGTTCATATCGATTTGGAAAATATTTCTGTTTTTCTGCTTAGTACTTTTAATATATTGGGTACAAGGTGAAGAGCCTGGAAATATATTTAGCATGTATAGTGATGCATTCGGTCCACATAAAATATCTGTTGACGAGTTGGCAACAAGTTTGACTAATGTTCTACCAGATACTTTAGATGCAGCTAATATAGATACCATCGACATTGATGCCTCACACAATATGGTCATTTATGTATTACTTTTACAAATTTTTGGTGCTTATATGTGTTATATCTTTGGAAAATTTGCTTGCAAAATTCTTATACAAGGGTTCAGTTATGCCTTTCCAGTCAGTTTGACAGTACCTATCACTGTTTCACTGCTGATAGCTGCTTGTGGTTTACGCATCGATGATCCCTGTTTCTTCCATGACACATTACCAGACTATTTATTCTTTGCGAGTCCATCAAACTTTAGATTTAATGATTTTGTTACACAACAAATGGCCTGGGCTTGGATACTGTGGTTACTAAGTCAAACTTGGATTTCGCTGCATATTTGGACACCAAAATGCGAACGTTTAGCTACAACCGAAAAATTATTTGTTAAACCTATGTACTCTTCCTTGGTTATTGATCAATCTATGGCAATGAATCGTCGTAGAGATGATCAAGCAGATGTTAAAACAGAGGTAAAATATTTATTGTTATTGCATTTAACTTATCTTCTAACGGTATATATGTATATTTTATAGGATCTCTCCGAAATTGAAAAAGAAAAGGGTGATGAATATTATGAAACCATATCTGTGCATACTGATGGTTCAGCTATGCACACTAAACCAACAATCAAATCTTCTGATCATATAACCAGAATTTATGCTTGTGCTACTATGTGGCATGAAACTAAAGATGAAATGATGGAGTTCTTGAAGAGTATTATGCGTATGGATGAAGATCAATGTGCTAGAAGAGTAGCCCAAAAGTACTTGCGTATAGTGGATCCAGATTATTATGAATTTGAAAGTAAGCAGTTTACTTAGTAAATATATCCTAAAACTATATTACATTATGTATGTAATTGGTTACATTTTTTATTTTATTTATTTAAAATTTATTACACTCCTTAGTAATTTATTGGTTTTTTGTTTAGCACATATTTTCTTTGATGACGCTTTCGAAATTTCGGATCATAATGACGACGATATACAAGTAAATCGCTTCGTCAAATTACTTGTAGCGACTATGGATGAAGCCGCCTCTGAAATTCATCAAACCACAATACGTCTACGACCACCTAAAAAATATCCCGCACCTTACGGTGGTCGCTTGGTTTGGACTTTACCTGGCAAAACCAAATTTATTACACATTTAAAAGACAAAGATCGCATACGTCATCGTAAACGTTGGTCACAAGTAATGTACATGTACTATTTGTTGGGACATCGTCTAATGGAATTGCCAATATCAGTGGATCGTAAAGATGTAATTGCAGAGAATACTTACTTGTTAACCCTCGATGGTGATATTGATTTCAAGCCCGCTGCTGTAACATTGCTCGTGGATTTAATGAAAAAGAATAAAAATCTAGGTGCAGCTTGTGGACGTATACATCCAGTTGGTTCAGGTCCTATGGTATGGTATCAACTTTTTGAATACGCTATTGGTCATTGGCTGCAAAAAGCTACCGAACATATGATTGGCTGTGTACTTTGTAGTCCTGGTTGTTTTTCACTCTTTCGTGGTAAAGGTTTAATGGATGACAATGTTATGAAAAAATATACTACACGTTCCGATGAAGCTAGGCATTATGTGCAATATGATCAGGGTGAAGATCGTTGGCTTTGTACGCTATTATTGCAAAGAGGTTATCGTGTTGAATACTCAGCTGCATCGGATGCCTACACACATTGTCCTGAAGGTTTCAATGAATTCTATAATCAACGTCGTCGTTGGGTACCTTCAACTATAGCCAATATTATGGATTTACTCGGTGATGCTAAACGTACTATTAAAATTAATGACAACATATCGTTGTTGTATATTTTCTATCAAATGATGTTAATGGGTGGTACTATACTTGGTCCAGGCACGATCTTTCTTATGTTGGTGGGTGCTTTTGTCGCTGCTTTTCGTATTGATAATTGGACATCGTTTCACTATAATATTGTGCCTATACTGGGTTTTATGTTTGTTTGCTTTACGTGTAAATCTAATATACAACTGTTTGTAGCACAAGTGCTTTCGACAGCTTATGCGCTTATCATGATGGCTGTTATAGTCGGTACGGCATTGCAGTTGGGTGAGGACGGCATTGGTTCACCATCTGCGATATTCTTAATAGCTATGACGGGGTCATTTTTCATAGCGGCGTGCTTGCATCCGCAAGAGTTTTGGTGCATAACATGTGGTTTAATATATTTGCTCTCGATACCTTCCATGTATTTGCTACTCATTCTGTATTCTATCATTAACTTAAACGTCGTCACTTGGGGGACCCGTGAAGTTGTAGCAAAGAAAACGAAGAAGGAAATGGAAGCTGAGAAGAAAGCAGCAGAAGAAGCTGCTAAACGTGTTAAACAAAAAAGTATGCTCGGTTTTCTGCAAGGTGGCATAGGTAATAATGCTGACGAGGAAGGATCAGTAGAGATATCGCTTGCTGGACTATTTCGTTGTATATTATGTACGCATGGCAAAACAAGTGATGAGAAAGCGCAATTAACTGCAATAGCCGAATCTTTGGACACAATTAAATCACGTTTAGAAACTTTAGAGCATGCCATAGATCCACATGGACAACATACACGCCATGGACGGAGACGCACTACATCAAGCGGATCTAAAGATCATCATTTATTGTCCTCTGTAGCAGAAAAATCAGGTGATGAGTCGGAAGAATCAGATTCAGATACTTCAGCAGAACCCAAACAAGAACGTGACTTCCTTACCAATCCTTATTGGATAGAAGATGCCGATTTGCGTAAGGGTGAAGTAGATTTTCTATCAAGCGCTGAATTGCAATTCTGGAAAGACCTTATAGACAAGTATCTTTATCCAATTGATAATGATCCTGTGGAACAGGTAAGTTAAAGTATACGTTATACTTTTGAAAATTACAAAAGTGGATTATAAAACGTACGTGCGATGTTGCCATATTTAATTACTATAAATTTTTTTATTTAGCAGTAACATTTGACCCAAACTAGTAGTGTTGCCATATTGTTATAAAATTAAAATTGTTTATATTAATAAAAAAATTAAATTTTAGGCTAGAATTGCTAAAGATCTTAAAGAATTGCGTGACTCTTCTGTATTTGCATTTTTCATGATAAATGCATTGTTCGTTTTAATTGTATTCCTTTTGCAATTGAACAAAGATAATATTCATGTGAAATGGCCATTTGGGGTGCGCACGAACATAACTTATGATGAATCCACACAAGAGGTAAATTTTGTAAGGGATCACGGGGATGACGTCAAAATTTTAGGTATAATTTTAAGTATAGCTTTAAGTATAAGTTAAGATATAATTTTAGGTATAAATTTATAAGAGAAGTTTTGACGCCTTCTTGCGGAGATCCCAGTGTATACTTTACTAACATATTTTTCTTTTTTTTCTTTTATATATTTTTTTAAAAAAATTATATTGAAAATGATTATAAAATGCTTTGTGCGGTGATGTGCTGTGCTAAATAATTAAAAATTATATTCGAAAACCATGTTAACGAAAAACATGAATCCGACATTGTGTATATGTAAACAATCAGGAACGGATTGCAGCCGATCTGATTGAACTAAGGAATAAGTCGGTCTTCGCATTTTTCATGGCCAACGCTTTATTCGTATTAATTGTATTCTTGTTACAACTCAACAAGGACAAATTGCATATTGTTTGGCCATTGGGAGTCAAAACAAACATAACGTACATTGAAGAGACAGCTGAGGTTTTTATTATTTGTTCAAACAAACAAAATTTATTAATATTCTTGTTCATTGTTTTTTGTTTTGTTTAAATTGTTGTTATTTTTGGTTTTTTACGTGTTTCTAACTACTCACAAATCTGGTTTTAATCATTTTTGTTTAACTTTTATTTTTTTTTTCTCTAAATTTTATCATTTTTGGTATTTAATCTAAATTAATTTCGTGTACTTTGTTCTAATTTCCCCCCTCTAATCACATATCTACTTACTGCTCTGTACTTCTCTATTTACTTCTGCAATAAACACAACAGCAACACTTCTCTAAAATTGCTCAGATTGAAGAAGAAAAATATAGATTGGATTAAATTCGTTAAAAGTTTGTTTCTTTCAAAGACAGAAATAAGATTTAATTAAAATATACAATAAGACATATACGGAAACATTTACGATAATGTATCTTATTATTAACCTATTATAATAGTAAATACTTAGATAATGGTCTTAGTGTATTACTATTGCAACTCTGCTAATACCAAGAAAAATAGACTTTAATGTAGAAGTTTCATTTTTTTCGTATCGCTTATATAAATTTTGTACACCTACAAGTGCTACTCAGATTCACATTCGTTTGATTTAATAGGTTATATCCATTTGAATAACGAGATATTAATATAACACATAGAGCATGTAGGTATTTCCTCAATATTAGTTAACTTTGTGCTAACGATTAAATAGATCGGGTCAAGTTAAAAATGTCGTTCTGAAAATTAATAGAATTACTTAAACTATTTGATTCATTTTAAAATAATTTAATTTTTTGGAGTAGTACCGGTATACTCTCTGTTATTTGCTTAATAATATTAATTAAATAAATATTTAATTCCTAAATTAAATTAATAATTAATTAATATTTAACTCTTAAATTAATTTTAAATATATAAATGATTTAAATATTTTTTCATAGAATAGAAGAGAAAAGTTGAAGACAATATAGTCTTCAACTGGTAAAACTTCAATAAGCGTGACTCAGGTAGTAACAGTGCAAATGTGGATACAATACATATATTTTATTTAACTGATCTATCAATTTTAAATTAATTCAATTAAATTTCAATCACTTTATCTTAAACTAAAATTATTACTACATAATCAAATCAAGGTGTCACCAAAGAATCCACCGCTGGATCAAATAAACTAATTTTTAAAAGTATAGAACTGTGATTATTTTAAATAACATATGTACAAATAATATTTGGTCCAAATCTCTCGCAATATGAGAAACACTCTGAAACTTTTAGTGATTGAAATATACATATTTATTTTCATTTAAATATATGAAAATATATGTTAAATTTATGTTTTATGTTAAGCCCTCTTAACGATATCTTAAAGATTTCTGTATGGTACAAACATATAAAGTAACTTTCATGTCATTTCGACATATTCAATATTTCGTAACAGATTTATTCCAGTCCTCAAATAGGTTCATTCTTTACAGCGACATAACTTATAGGTCTTCCGATATGTTAAGTAAATCATGAAAAATTTTTTAATATTGATCTAAACATCAAGCGTGTAAACATCAAATCAAATATAACTTGTAAGCTTCTTAAAGTCTTTCATAGACATGCTATTAAGACACACTTTAAAGAATATTGTCAAAGTTGTCAGAGAGGGAGAAGAAAAAATTTGTTTATTTTCTCTGTCACTGTCTGACACTCTCCACAAGTTATCGATTCACTAAAAGTTCTCACTTCCTTCCTTAAATGTGTAAGAGAACTGTCAAAGTTGTCAGAGAAGGAAAATTTGTTCATATGCTCTGTTCCTGCCTGACATTCTCCAGAAGTTATCGATTTACTAAAAGTTCTCACTTCCTTAAATGTGTAAATGTGCACCAGTTCTAATAAAAGTCTCCTTACCCTTAGCTATCGATTTACTAAAAGTTCTCATTTCCTTAAATGTGAAAATGTGTACCGGATTTAATAAATGTCTATCAACCCAAGTTTTATACAGTCCGTGCCATTACTATTTTCTGTGCCATTACTATTGCCCATTTCTTAAGCTCTATGTGAATTCGATTCCATTAGACAGACGTGTTGCCACTGATAGCTTTCATTAGTTAAAGTAAAGATTTTATGTTGATGTCTAATAGGTCGATATTTTATTTCTCTTTGTATTGGATAATGTTTAAATATGCTCTCTTATTCTGTGTAAAAACCAAAAACCTTTATTCAAAAGGATTTAAGTAAATCCGTTTAGGGTTCTTAATAATAATTTTGGTGATGGATGTGTACATATTTTCTAGCAGATGTGATAGTAACTACTGCGGCGCTCATTAAATTCAGATGTAAATCAAAAAAATTATTACGTCTTAGGGTTATTTTTATACAATAGATGGTTTAACGATTGTATAAAAATCCCTAGAGACTATTTAATTATATGTATATTAAAATTTAAAGTTTTTAGTTAACGGGTCTTCCATTGCATACACAAATAGGAAATAATTATGGTTAAAAAAATGGTTTAAAGTAATTTTTATTTTTGAAACTGGTATATGTCATTTAAGAATAAATGTTTGTTTAGTTGTAAATACAGGGAAAAAAATTATTTTTAAAAGAGGAAAAAAATCACAACGAATGCTGAATTCTCATACAAATACATTACAAACATTTTTACAAAACATCATTATATTTCTTTGGTGAACTGTGAATCATAAATACTAAATGAATTTCATTTCACATATAGTCAAAATGCTTATATCGTGCCTATGGAAAGCATAAAGCATTAAGGACATTTAATAATTTTTTTAAAGGGTTCAAATCTTGGTAATATTATATATAAATAATGATAGATAAGATTTTTATGAAACACAATGTGACACCTTATTTACAACAGCAGAACTGTTAATTATATACATATGTACAATATTAAAAAGTATATTTATGTATAATTGCACTGAAGAATGAAAATATTATTAATTTATTAGTTCACACAGCTTTTTATAATTGTGCTCGCTTTGTAGAATTATTTTAAATTATAGTTTTAGTTAAGCTGTAAGGGTATTCAGGCCAAAGTCGATAAATCGGTAATTGGAAGACTTTAACGTATTATTAGTATTTGTAAAATTATTGTGTTACCGCTTAGACGAATACCGATCTAAATATCCCTAGTAGACTTTCAACTTATTGAACTCGTAAAAAACATTCTTGTTCCGAAAACTCGGTATATCCATACTTATTAACTATTTTCGGAAAAATATTCGAATTATTGAACTCAGAAAAAATATTCTTATTCTAAAAACTCGATATATCAATATATTTTTGGATATATCAATGCGTATTAACTATTTTCGGAAAAAATATTCAAATTATTAAAGTCAGAAAAAAATATTCTTATTCCGAAAACTCGGTATATCAATACTTATTAACTATTTTCGGAAAAATATTCCAATTATTGAACTCAGAAAAAATATTCTTATTCCAATATCTCGGTATATCAATATATTTTTGGAAAAAATATTCATATTAACATTCTTATTTCGAAAACTAGATATCAATGCGTATTAACTATTTTCGGAAAAAATATTCAAATTATTAAAGTCAGAAAAAATATTCTTATTCCGAAAACTCGGTATATCAAAACTTATTAACTATTGTCGGTATACAAATGTGCAATATTGACATATTTTGGAAAATAATATTTTATCTCGATTTTTTTTTAATTTGATAGTAGTATTGTTATTATTTTGATTCCAGGGAGACCTAAAGCGCTGTTTAATACTCCAAAGATTGTATCGATATTTTTAAATAGGAAATTTTTTCTATTAAATTTAATATGTACTGTGACAAGATTTCACAATACTAAACACTTATTTCAATTTTAAAAGCTACTATATATTAATTCAATTTAAATTATACATATTTTTAAAAGTAATAAATGTTATATATAATAATTATTCCGAATAGATGAATAGAATTCTCACAATAGTAAAGTAAGCCACCAATAGTATGTTATATAGCTATATTCTTCACGCTTCTGCAAATACGATTCTATTGCGACTTGAGTTTAATTTATTATTTATTTTTTACTATAATATATATATATAATATAATAGATCTGCTCGTAAATCGACTAAGAAGAAGAAGAAGTTGGAAAACGTAAATAAATCAAATTCATTTGAAAATTGCAATATTTTTGATTTTATTATACAAGTATGAATAATAAAAAATAATAATATCAAATAACTCACTTAGTTATTCTGAACTCCTATATGAGACTGTAATAATGTCTTATAATATTTCAGGTGCTAACTGAACACAAGCACCCAATTTTTCTAGTAGTTGTATAAAAAGGTTGTTGATAATTTTTCAAAACTTATTCTTTTATTTTATTAATTTTGTTAACAGATATTAAAAACTACAAATATCGATTTATAAAATAAATAGTTCCAAAAACATCTGAAATACTGCAACGTTCTCAAATCAAACTAAGCAATTTATATATATACATATATCTATTGCTATAAATACTATTAAAAGATTACTTTTAATTAGGTATTTATACATATTCACTTAACTACATGCTAATTCTCTATAACTTCTCTATCTTACTCCAAAACAAAGCAAGCACAATAATGTAAGACATTTCAAATTTCTCCAGTTGATACCAGAACCCACTTTCACAAACAGCATTGAGCCTATCTATGCGTTTCACAAGTACATTAAAATCAGTTTTCATATATAAACTGAGCATTATAAGTCAATCCTAAAAATACATTAACTCAGTGTTAACACTTTATAAACTATACAAAAGAAGTTTTCATACGTCACATGCCCACACATAGCACATAAGTTGTTTCTTCTTACTATCAACCAGGAACTGGGTAAAACCGTGTTCATATTATTTAATACAATAATGTAACTAACTTAACATGATATATCATTATAAATTATGAAAACATATATTAATAACTACATTTACCTTTTCCTGGCAACATTTTTAGGTTCACATCTCTAAAGAATATCTGCAATTGGAACCGATTGGTCTAGTGTTTGTGTTTTTCTTTGCATTAATTTTGATAATACAGTTCGTAGCCATGATGTTCCATCGTTTCGGCACCATATCACACATATTAGCTTCAACCGAGTTAAATTTATGCAAAAAGAAATCTGAAGATTTATCACAGGACGCACTGATAGATAAGGTGAGTATATAAATAATTAATATTTAATTTCATATAGAATAGAAAATGAGGAAAAAGTCCAGTAATGCATATCTTTTAATCGCTTCAAAATCTAAAAAAAAAAACATTAAAAATTAAAAGAAATTAATATATAAAAAGAAATTAAAAAAATGAATAAAAAAATATTAAATTTAATGAATAAATAAAATAATAAAATATTTTAAATCTAATATAAATAATATGAATATTTAATAATATGAATCAGTGAATGAATCAAAAAAGTTCTTGGTTTAAAATTTATAAAATATACATTTTCAAGTTGTATTGCATCTATATATATCTATAATATAATTTGATATTCACTATATTTAATATATAATTTTAAAACAAATAAATGAAAACTCTTTCTAATTATAAAAAATAAGTTTATAGTTAAAATTTAATTTTTTTCTCTCCAAGGATTTTATAATATAACATGAATATATATTTATTGTTCTTTTCATACCTTTTATATATAATCTGTATTTATGAGAGATATTGAATAAAATCTTTATTTTTTATCTTTATTTATTTTTCCAAAAATACATTTTTTTATCTATGCATAAAAATAAAGAATTACAATACTTTCGAGAGTGTTACTATAATTATCTTATCACCACTTTATCAGATGAAGCTCTTTAGTGTTATCATATTAGCTCTTTATTATTGTGTTGTTAAAAAAAATTGATATTAAATATTTATATAAAATAAATTTATATAAAATATTTATATTATTTATTTAATATGTATTATTAATATGAGTAACATATACTATATATTTTATTATTTGTATAAATAGCATGCGGTGGAAATAGTTAAAAACTTACAACGACTGCAAGGTATAGATGGTGACTATGACAACGATTCCGGTAGCGGACCTGATCGTATAGCACGTCGTCGGACAATACAAAACTTAGAAAAAGCAAGACAACCGCGTAGACAAATTGGAACACTAGATGTGGCGTTTAAAAAGAGATTCCTCAAGTTGACAGCAGATGAAAATAATCCAGGTAAAAAAAATAAATAAAATTCATGAGGAATTACTTGAAATACAGAATATTTATTTATTTATAATTGAAACCCTTTTTCGTAGGATAAGTCAACTCACTTTTTAGAAATCTAAATTTATTCTATATTTAGTTACTTATGGCTAGTGAGTCAATTAGTATGATAATGAATTCATGGCACCACACTTTTAATGAAATTTAATCAATTTGTAAATAGAAAGTTGTAAATAAAATAGAATATAAAGTTTTAATATAAAGTTACCTAATAAAGATTTAACGATAGATTTGTTGATAATACAAGTTACAATATTTTTCTAATATTTAGACTTACAGATTTGAATAAATCTATTTTGGTGATTTTTATAATATTATTATAATAATATTGAATACTTTCTGTTTATACAAATGAGCATTATCTTCTAAGATATATTAATAGATCTGTTACACCATATCAAAGAATAATCAAGTAATCAGCAATGAAATGTATTCATTTTCTAAAAATATTTTCGATGAATGTAATGACTACTGTTAATTATAAATAAAGGCAAAATAGTTTATTTTCCTTACATGCTAGAACCAAGAAAAACTGGAAAAACTAGAACTAAAAAACTGAAAAAAAAATTTTTGATTTAGTTTCTCATAAAAACATATTTAATTTAAGTCTTTTTCTACTCTGCTTAATCAAACGCGAGTTAGTACTTTTGCTCTATAGTGTCTGTGATCATTTAGACACCCCACCGTAATAAGAACTCCTTTGAATTCTGATAATAAGTTATTCAGACGATTCTATAGAAATATACTTTAATATTTATATATGTAGTATATATATATTTTATATAAAGTATATAACTATTTAATATACATGATGGGAAGGATGAACATATGCATGCAAATCGCAAAAATCTAAAAATTTCGTTAAGAAGTACACTAGTTTTATAATGACATTAGTAGGTTACTAGTTATGTAAACGTACCAGTAAATTGATTATTCCCTTTAATAACTTTTGCAACAGCTGCAAGGAAGATAAAAAAGTTCTTCATATCTATTTTGTCATTGTCCAACATAGCGTAGGTAACACAGAATTACCTACAATTCTATAGAGTCTATAAAGATATAGAGATCTATAAAGATCATAGCCATGTCTATATTTTATTAAATATTCATAGTAGTTTTACAGCCTTTAATAGTTATATAATAAAATGAGCCACTAGTCCAAAATAGATCCCAAGTATTACCATTATAACTAACCTTACTCTATTTATTTACAGCTACACCAATTTTAACCAGACGTATGACTATGCGAGCAGAAACAATACGTGCTTTAGAAGTACGTAAGAATTCTGTTATGGCCGAACGTCGAAAATCTGCAATGCAGACTCTAGGTGCAAAGAATGAGTATGGAATAACAACAACTACAGTGGTAAGCTGTGTATTATAAATATTATTATAATATATATATAAATAAAATGTGTTTTTATAGATTAATAACAATGGCGGCATACCAAATCAACGCAGTGGACGTACATCTACAGCTGGTATAAGCATCAAAGATGTATTCAATGTAAATGGTGGACATGGAGAGGTGTGTTTCTAAGTAGTAGTAGTACCACTAATTTATTATATATCACAAATATTTTTTCAAAATTCATTTGTAATAACACAATAAAACCGAAATAATTTTAACCTTCCCCACTATCATTTTATACTAATATTAGTTAATGTACGTATAGATCATTTTAGTTCCAACTTTTTCATTAATTTTGTAATATATAGTTCTTTATATTCAAATTTAATGTAAATTGTTATATTATTTTTAGCAAATCTATGGTTCCAACGGTGGAGGCACAATAAATCAAGGCTACGAACATGTACTCGACGATGATGATGGAAATTCTTTGAGGTTAACGACGCGAAATACAAATCCACAAGTTTCATGGGGCAACAATACGACTAATACTGGACGTCTGTAATATAACTCAAATGAAATTAACTATTTTGTTTATTGTTAGATATTTAAAATTACATTTTTTTTTTTGTTTGTTTTTTATTTGATATTATTTTATATAATATAATTTATAATATATTAGTTCTTTAGTTTAATGTCACAAAACTATAACTTGAAACTATTCAACTGCCTATGTAAAACTGATGTACTCGTAACTTTTATACTCAAAACTGCCTTTAATTTCACAACTAAAAATATAAACAATATTTTACTTTTTTTTAAATTAAATTAATTAAATTAAATTAGAAAACAAAAAACCAATTGTAAATACATATGATAATAATAATTTTATCAAACAACGAAGATTTTTGCTAATCACACTGCCTGCTGATATTTAAGACTTGTGAAATTGGACGCATACTATATCGTATGTTGGAGGGGAAAGTTGTTGAAGATTCCCAAAATCCTTGTTTAATAAAGTAAAATAATGTTGCAATTTTAGTTTTAGAATTTGTTTTTAATATTTAAAAATTGTTGTAACTGAAAAATTGTTTAATTCGCAACTAATTCAGTCAATTTACAGCAATACCAGTAAATGATATATAAAAAATACTCATTTGTCAATTTGTAATATTATTAAATATTTGTATTGTATGTATATGTAAATTAGTTTATATTGAATAATTTTTTTTAATGTAAAATTGTTTTATATAAATATTCAGTAAGAAAAATCAATTAGTTTTAATTAAAGTATTGGAAATAATTACATTGGCATTTTAAAATTTGCTACTGTCCTTGTAAAGTAATTTGGAGAGGATTTAAATGAAATATTTGATTGACTATGTGGATACTACATGAGTTATAATCGTAAACTATGTAATAGTTCGCTAGCGACCTAGACCTACTGTATAATTTTTAAATATTATTGTCTATTTCTATCGGAAAATCCACCACTGCTAAGTATACTTTGAATAGATCTTTTAGAATTTATTCACTTTTAATAAATTCAGGTACTCAACGATAAGGGTTTTTTAACACGTCAAATGTTGATATTCATTACATTAAGACTTAAATTTAGAGCTAAGTTTATTAGCTATTAGCAGCTAAAAGTTAAAAGTTTTATCCTCACTGCCTGAGTTTATTGTTTCAATTTGAACGACGAAACAGCTAAATTCGACAAAATATTTATCAAGTCAAGTCAAATTGTTTATTTCTTTTACGACAAAGGATGATAATCCTCACGTCAAACATGGTCAGCGGTAAGAGTATTCTCGAGGTAAGGAATAACTGTTGAATAAAATCCCACTCCACCATCCGACACTGCTTGAAATGTAAATGGTAGTGAGTGAATTTTCACTTACGTCACCCAACCGGAGATGTGTAGGTTCATTGCCTGCTGTTCTGACTAATTAAGGTTGACAGTGTCGAGGTGGTTGTGGTTAAAATCCGAATTTATGCGGGAAAAATGGTGGTATTTACTTACTTTCATTCAGCTTGACTTAACGCTTTTATACCGGATACTGTGACCCAAAAATCATGGGACGTTTGATGGGCCCCACTCTTTACCAAGGGGAAAGTTATACGAAATACATAATTCAATTGCAACCGGCAGAATTTTTTGGAATTCCAATGGGTCATCTATCGGCGCATTATCTTAATACGTGTCTTTAGAATACCGTAGTGTTGAGTCAATAAAGCAGGTAATCACGTAAAAAAGTCTAGACATGTCAGACATTCAGGCAGTCATTAAAGCTCTCGACTAAAATCCTGCAAGGATTTTAGAGACAGTAAATGTCCGACAAAATCTGACAGCTAGGAATCAAGTGGTATTACACTAAATACCCAGTGTATATAACATTTAAAAAAAAATTAAAATTTCTCTGATATAATTTATTAAGAGTCCTGAAGTTTGCTAAAAATGGGTATATAAGTATAGTGACTGTACATTTGTGCCACCGTTTTAGTGACATGTTTATCGAGGGTTTTTTGGTCATCATAATTTTCTCATCTGAGAGACATGACATCCGCAAGACATTTTTTTTTCACTTCTTACGGCGTTTTCTCTGCATAATAAAAGTTAAAATTTAAAAACTTACAAATTTTTTTATCCATTTTTGGATGTTTTACAGTTAAAGAAAATACATTTTTGTTTCTAAGAAAGTCTATGTAGAATATTCCTATATTTTTCTACAATATTAAAATGTTAATTGAAGAAGAAAATTTATAAGGATTAAAATTTTTAATCCTAATAGAAATGTTATATATTCCTAGACCTAAAAATTACTTTCTTCCAGGATATAAGCTTCTGCTCCTATAAATATGCAATTTAAATTTGCTTACATTTAAATTTTAAATTGAATTATATTTAATTATACTTTATAAATTTGTATTAGTTTTATTATTAAACGCCAAAAGTACGTTTATTTGTGGAAAAATTATCAGATCCCGAGTCTCTACTATATATTGCATATATTTCTTGAACAATTTTAAACGTTGAGAATATTTTTATAGAGGTATATGTTTGAAGTAGATGAGTATTGACTGCATACATGCGTTAAGTGAAGGTGGTTTAATTTGTAATTAATTCTTTGACATTTTTATATTTTCCTAGTTTTGACAACTCTTATTTAAAGAACTTATATGAGCACTGCAACGAGTCTAGAGAAATGGGAAACATATAAAACATATGTTATGTGATTATATTATTTATTTATTTTTAACAGATTTTAGTTTGGATCATTAAATGCACTAACATTTCACAACAATGGATCCATTAGACTTAGAACATTTTCATTTGACAACATTATCAGTTTATTTCAGATGCTTTAGTTGATATAGAGTTAGATATATATATTTCTTTCTTATATACTATAAAAACGCATAAATCACTACATTAAGTTGTGGTAACAATTACAGAATTTAAATTTAAATGTGCTATCATTTTATATTTATCTTTTCGTGATTTTGTTTTTTTTTTGTTATTTTTTGTTATTTTTAATTTATTTATTTGTTTCTCAAGTAAGTACAAGTACGATTGGCTGCTGCAATAATTTAGAGTTGAATATGATCGCCTTTTTTGGCTGCAATTGGCAATTTCTCACCTTGTAAGAAAGGATTATTTCCATCAGATTTACCAAAATTATAAAACTTCTTAACCACTGCATTAGTATTATCAATGCCATTATCATTCTGGAATTGATGCATTAAAAATTTTTCCATTGTAGAAGTCATTTCATTGTTATTGGCACTCCTATCCTGACCAGCACAATCAAACATATGTTCATTATCACAGGTACATTCCTGTGCTGCTTGAAATTCACGACTAAAAATAGCAGTATTTTCAAAATCTGATATGCAACCTTGGCTCTCCTCATAACCAAATGGGCATGGATTTGGTGGATTACAGTAAGCAGGTAAACTAGCATCGGTCTTAACAATAGTATTGTAACGATTAGGTACCTCACCCATTCCGCCAGATACATATTGATGACCCCAAAGTGAGTTATGTGGTAAATATTCTTGATCACGTATTGATGGATGTGAGGCACCACCAAACATGCTACGATACTCGTAATCCTCGGATGGGTGATTCTTAGAAGAACGTGAAACTAAATCAACTGCTTTTGGTAAATCTGCGTCCATATCGAAATAATTATTGTTAAGCGGATCCATATCCTTATCCATACGACTCAATATTTCCGAAAGTAAAACATCCGCAAATATATTTTCCTTTGATATGGGAGTATAGGCGTGCACATAACAATTCGCTGAAGCCAATAAAATAGCAAGTACCATGTACTTTTTAGCCATTGCTGCTGCTCCTAAAAGTAATTTTATTTTAATGAAAAGTTTTCAACAGTTATTCTCAACTTTTCTTTCCATTTTTTTGGAAATTATATAAAAGCAGTTCTACTAACCAAATTTTTGCAGTAGCATATTGCTGTACTCTTTCCGAGTGATTAATTTTTCACTTATTGATTTTTTCTATATTTGCTGCTGTTACTGTGAGTGCATGTATAGATACTCCACTACTCAAAATGATTGCGTGTATGATAATCATCGCACCAGTTGAGTCCATCGGAATTTCATTCAAAAAATTTTCCAGATATGAACATTGCGCAGAATCGGATTTGTTGTCAAAATGTACGTTCTTTATTAGGTGAAACAGTAGTTTTTTTAAATTTTTTTAACTGGTAATATTAACACACATTTTTCACACTATTAAGAAATAATATTGCGTTAAACGGTTCTTATTTAGTTAGTTGTGGTGGAAGGAAGAACGAGTCCTCCTCAATTAGCTAAAAAAGTCGTTTTGAATCCTCAAAACCTCGTAAAAGTGGGTAGAAGAGAGAAGGTCAAACTAGAACCAACCAGAGGCATTTATAAAAGCAAGAATCTGGTCAATGCTACTGCTTGAGATATCGCCGAGTGTGTTGAAGAAAGGGGTTCCCAGAAACTTAAGCCTAGTTCTGGCCAAATCTGGACATAAACATATCAGATGTTCTGGTGTCCTTTCTTCCAGAGCTGGTAGACACGCATTACAGAGATACCACAGGGCAGCCCATCTAGCTCCATGCCGACCTATGGTCCAGTTCTAGTTTTTGTAGAATTTATACCCGGAAAATATTTTTATTTAACTTCACAGTTCTCCACGTGCTGTTGTCACGTGGAGTTATTAAAATGAGAGATATTTCTATAAACTATTTAAGGGATATTAATACAAAATTTTTTTATTTCTCTATGCCCTCTTTATCTAAATCTATATATGACCACAATTTACAAGTCCTGTTTCTATTTTCTTCGATCTTATTGTGTCGTCACGATTATATCTTTGTTGTGCTAAGGAAAACTTAAGGGGTTCTACATGACATACATATATTTTCCCTCTTGTTTTCCAACAGTAGTAAAATTTTGTTTTTAACTGTTTAGTTTCCAAATCTCATAGTATGTGTTCCCATAAGTTCTAGTGATAATTAGTACCAAATCAATTTTCATACATATTTCAGTTCCAGAAACTCGAAAATTCATTTTCCTGCAAGTTCTACCAGATGGAGCTGTAAACTTAATCATCGTACAGATTTTGCACGTGAGAAACTAAAAGATGCGAACAATTTAATCTTTTGAGTTATTCATCCAGTCCTGAATAATCAATTAACCCCTCAAATTTTTTAAGAGGTTGTTGACAAATCAGTCTCTGCCGAATTCTGCTTTTTATTTTGATACGTTTGTTAAATAATAAGGGAACTCATCCAAGTATCAAATTTATAATTTTATGCCTTTACGTACACGGTTATATGAACGCACTTAATGAAATATTTGTGTAAATTTATCAATCTGTTGTATGATAACACTATTTATATCAGCTTTTGCTTGTGTTGGAATACAAGTGTGTATTGACAACAAATAAATTTATACGATATAAATTTATTCGGCAAAATTTTCCTGTAAATTTATCAAGTTGTGTAACCTATTTTTTATATAAAATATGACACTTCATTTACCAAGTAAATATATTTATACATTTGTAAGGTTTATAAGGCATTTAACAGTTTAGATAAGTACCCCTAGTATGTTAAGGCATTGAATCTTTTCTGTCGCAAAGCCGATTGATTTAGGAAAGTCTCGAAAATCAATTTTTAAAATTATTTGAAAATTATTTTTCGATATATTTTAACAGTTTTACTTTCTATATATTTTTAATTTTTGCAATTGATTATGGGAACATAAATTAATAACCATTAAGTCGGACATACGTCTATTGTTGGATAAATGTACTACCATAGATCCAGCGAAGAAGTTTATCTTGACATTAAACAATTTTTTAAACTACTATTAAATTTTTTTCCACAAATTGTCTATCTTCCCTGTTTATATTTTATACCAACCAACAAATTATTGATTGTTGTAGTTTTTAAATAATAAATATTCATAATAATAATAATAACAATTAAATAATAAGTACTCAGGGTCAGAAATTATGTAAAAATACACTTCTAATCTTTAGATTGATTTACATTTAAAAAGAAGTAGATGTTGTACTCGCTTTCCATTTGACTACTGACTCATTATTTATAGAGTTTTTCGAGTCTTAGTTTTTAAATAAGTTGAATGGAAATAGACACAAAGCTATTAGAAAAAAAATTACATGTATATCAGTGACGATTGCTCTAAGGTGCGGAGGTGTGCGGTGAACACCCTAACATAATGTCAAAGAACATAGGTATATAAATTTATTAGGTATCTTCACATCAAGAATTATTATTAATTATTACATTTCCATATACATATATATTTTTTAAAGTTTTAGCAAAAACAATTAAATATAATTGTCTATGAAAACTCAATCAATTTGCTTCTGTTAGCTGCTATCATAGAGTATATATACTCTTTGCTGCTATACTTGTTAGGTGTGCTCATATATTTGCAGCTCAAATCACAGAACATTTCTATTTTATTTCGTCTCTCCCCTTTGTGTGCAAAGAAGTTGGCAGCACATTCATACGTTGCATATGAACAAAATAATGTGCGTGTGCTCCCGTTCGTAATATCAGAGATAGAGATTTATATAGTGAGAATTGTATGAGAGTAATTTTCTGTTCTATTCGAATATCAACTGCATGCATACGAATCCAACATTATGATTTGCCAAAGTAGTTGCATGAGCTGCTGAAGTTTGCAGCTCATCTCACCATACATTTCTATCACATTTCGTCTCTCCCCTTTTAACAGCAGCACCCACGAATTTCTGTTCTTATGGTGCGGGGTACTTGTGCGCACATTGCAAGTGGTTTCGATTTTGTTTGATCACTGCACAAACATGTATGTTTCTAAGTACAAACTCTTTTGTTTGAAAAAATTTGGTTTGATGTTACGAGAATTATGTGAAAAGTTTTGTTTCTTCCATATTGATATAATATTAAACTTGTATATAAATTATTAATTTAATTTGTTTAATATATTATTTTGTTAATGAATTGTTAATATAATATTGCGAATATATTGTTGCCTAATATAATATGGTTATTATTAATAAAACATCTCATATATTTTAATTTAAGTGGTACATGTAAAAAAAACATTAAAGAAGAGCCGCACACCCTTCCAAATAGGGCACGCGTCGTCACTGATGTATATCGATATGACCAAAAAAAACGAATATATAATATATGCATATATATATATATATATATATTCTTTTTTTTAAACAAATATATAATCGGTATAAGTATTAGTAAAACCTATAAAAGCCCTGTATTTTATGGAATGATTATTTTTCTTTAGATTTTTTTCTTTTAAAATATTTATATACTTTATTTTTTTTTTTTTGGTGTGAGACTCGAACCCACTAAAACCACCTCTTAGGAATGAATGAAGAAAATTTCCACAGCAATGTGGTAACTACATTCCAGTAATCAGGGGAGAGAGATGAGTGTGTAGATGTGTATATAGACTTAATACCTAGTGAATTAGGTTCATCTAAATCAGAAAGCAAGGGCATGAGTTAAGCAGAATGGGTGATATTGAAGGGGGTAGGGTTTATTACATATTGCGAGGTTTTCTTTTGATGTTTATGTTGAATCAATGGCTTTGAGTCTATAGATAATCTTGTATGAATAAAGTTTAGCCAAACTATTCATTGCACAACAGTCTTATAGTGGAATTCGCTGATTTATTACAGTCTCGGTTCAATAAGAAAACCTTTCTGACTTTAAAGAAGGTCTTTCTCGATAGGACAGTACTGATGAGACTACCACGAACGGTGCAGCTTAAGCCGAAATACAACAATATGGAGCTCAATCAATGGCTTTGAGTCTATAGATAATCTTGCATGAATGGAGTTCAGCCAAACCATTCATTGCACTAGTCTTATTGTGAAATTAATTGGTTAATTACCATCTCTTTTCAATAAGAAAACCTTTCTGACTTCAAAGATGGTCTTTCTCGATAGGACAGTACTGATGAGACTGACATGAACGGTACAGCTTAAGACGAATTTCAAAAATATGGAGCTGTTTCCGCTACCTAGAAGAAGGTCAGATTATTAATCAAAATTTTCATGAGGGATCAGTTATACCATATGTTACTGTCTAATAATAAGAACTCTGCAACGCAAATATTCAATTACAACTAATATAGAAATATTTATAACTTAATTAATTTTAACAAAAATTATAAAATTTTTTCTAATGTATTTCACAACACTAATTATAAACAAAACGATAAAACGTTGTCTTGTCTTATAATATCGTATATACGGCTGCTGTCACCGAGAAAACAACAAAAAAATCCATTGTATACAAAGATTTTAGCGCGTTTTGTGATTCAGCTTGTAGATTAAGTTTTTGTTTTTTTGTAATATTTAGAAATTAAATAAAGCATAGTTATATTTATAATAATTAATAATTAACGTACTTGTTTGTAATTGTAAATGTCCAATACTGACACCAAAAATATATCACAAAATTGGAAACGTCCAAATGAGGTTTACCGCAAAAATTTACTATTTTTTATATTTAATTTAATTTTATAATTAATTTTTAGTTAATTAAATTACAACGACTGAAGCAAAAAAAGAAACAATTAGCCGCACGATTTAAGCAAACCAATAACAACGAAAATGTAGTTCTTGAGGATAAAGCGAGCCTCTTGGAGGCAAAAATAGCACAGAAGCGCAAAAATCCGTTTGCAAAGTAATCACACCCGCAACACAATTTCCTCTTTAGTTACATAAAAAAAATAACTTAATTTACTCTACAGATCAGCAGAGAATGAAAGCAAAAAGGCGCGAAACGATCAGGTGTTGCTTGAGCAGGATGACACTTTGCTTGCATTTATAAACACAAACGCGACAACTACTGAGGCTTTTGTACGCGAAACTCCTGTCAAAGTGGCACCAGCAAAATTAGTTTTAAAGTCATTCGATTCAAATGCGTTTTCGCAATTCTTACATCAAGCTGATGAAGATGATGCAATTGAAGAACAAATATTTAGTAAGCATTTACCCATGGACTGGAGTTTGAAGACGCGTGTGCGTATCTTTTGTGAAAGTGATTTACCTACAACTACGCTAAAGACTTCACAAATGGCCAGTGGACTTACTAGTTTTGTGCGTTGCATTTACTCGCAAAATGAATACGGCATGTTGGATATATCACCTACAACACGTTTCAATCAAGCTGCTTACTATTGGCAACATCCGCACTTACCTTGGATGACACTATTCCCGCGTAATTCAAAAGATAACATTGGTATAACAATAGGTGAACGTGAACGTAAAGCACTGGCTGAAGATTGGGATTTTAGCTTCCACGGTTTATTTCATTTGCTGAGAGGATTACAATGTCCATATTTCTATGTTTGCGCAAATACTTTCACTGTGCTATTTAGAGCTGCGGGCACTGCTGGACGTACGGAAATGCATGCTCTAATGACACCGTCAACGCGTGGTATACGCAGTAATTTAAGACAAGAAGGTATAGAATTTACAATGCCGCTAAAAAATGATGGAGGTTTAAATCGATCAGCTGATGGCAACTATTCGGAAGAAAGCGGGAGTATTGTTACTGTGGAAAATCCTGACCAAGAAGGTGAAGTTCATAAGATTTCTTTTACATATATTTTTATGAATAAATATTGATATTACAATTTAGAACACTTTGTAATTGAATGATACGTTAATGCGGCAGCATAGCCTAGAAAAGTTTAAACGACTTCTATTTATTAAGTCAATATTCATTGACGGATGATATGCGATATTATATTTTTATGCTGCAATTTAAAATATACTTTTTGCGCATTGTTAATTAAAAATATATAAACAATGCTGGGAAAGAAAGGAACTGGTAGTGTTATTAACCAGGTCGCGTTAAATATTTTATAATCTTCTGTCAAATTGTATAAGCAATGTCCAAAGTAAAAGGAACACTGTACCTAAAAATTATCACAGAATAATGTCATGAACCAAGTTGGTTCGTGGCTTCAAACCCTTATTTAGAAGATTCTAAAAAACACCGACTGGAGTCAATTTTTTATTTTTTGACTATAGTGAATGATTTCAGCTCGTTTTGCATAGTGAAAGAATGGACACTTGCGTTGAATTATCAACAATAAGTCTCTCTATTATTTATATGTGCTCACTGCTGTTTGCTTAACTAATGAGTGATATTTCAGTTGGTTTGCATAATCGACATTTAGTCTCTCTATTATTTATTTGTGTCAACAACAACATGTAATAATGGGATAATGTTTAATATAAACCTCCCACCGAATTCCTCCACATCTTCCTTCCTCCCCCTTCATCACCGCTAACCTCTACCCACCCACTTCCCTACCCATGTAAACGTCTTGTGTTTCATTTCATGTTATCACTTCATGTTAACAACATGTAGTTGTCTCAGTATAAATCCTTACTTCTTTGCCACCAAATATAAATAGTTCCTATATAAACAATAATAAAATCATTACAATAAATTCATTTACTATAGTTAATATTTGAAACTTCATGTATTTTTATTTACAGGATTTTGATTATGGTTATTAATTTTATATAGTTTCTTACTTTTATTGTTTAAATGTATCGTACTTAAAGTATGGAGTTAAGATCTGATTGAGATTACAATATAGTACACGTTTAGTAGCCTTCTAAACCCATTTTTATTTTAAAAATAATTTGAATACTTTCCTAAATACATTAGTTCTAGATGTGTTTGAAAACATCTTATTCAAATGATAAAATAATCGGATATAAAATCTTTAATAGAAATAATAAATTATTAATCTAATTCTTTTATATTCTTAATATAATAATTTCTAAAAATCATTAATTTTATATACATTTTCAGGAGTCAATACAGGTGGTAACGATGAACAAGAAGAAGATGAATGGCTTGAAAGTTTGGGTGTGGATGAAAAAGAAATACGAAGAATACAAACCGCACACACACGTAAAATTAAAGCAAAGGAAATGGCAGAGGATTTCAGTGATAATTCTTTACTATTAATCGAAGGTGTTGAATGCCAAGGATTCTTTAGTTTCCTACTTAACGCTAAGAGTACTATTAGCAGTATTGGACGTTTAGCTGGCGTGCCACCAACGTTACTTGCACCAGTGGCATTTCCAAAAGCTACTATGCAGCATCTAACATTGCGTTCAAATAAAGTACGAATGGATGGAGTAGACTATAATAGTATCGAAGCTAAAGGAATTGTTTTGCCAACATTTTTGCCATATATTTTTCAATTATTATCAGAAACTAAAAATACCTTCAGTGCTGCACTAGCCAGCAGTAATAATACTTTAGCATTTAGTAAGGCGACACAAGCACTAACAGAGGATCCAAACTGTAGCAACACGAACACTACAGAAGGCACAGATGCACATCAAGTATTTCAACAGGGTAGTTTATGTGATTGCGGTTTAAATGAAGCGGTTATTGAATGCATGTGTCGAACTGGACAATATTCAGTTGCTTTGCTAGAGCGTGTATGTTATGATAAAGAATGCGGTTATGCTTGGAGCTAATATAAAAATTTGTACCGTTTAAGTTAATGTAACAAAAATTTTATTTATTATCCTGTACAAATATAAATCTGATGTATTTATTTATATATGAACTGAAGTTTTAATTGCAGAAGTATTTTTAATAGTTAACGTTTGCAAGTGAGAGAAAATTGCAATTGCAATTTATATTCTACTGCCTCTACAAATTTTAAAACTCCAAAGAAAAATTGTTTTTCTAAGAAAAACTAAATATCCGTTCATAATGGTCTCTTTCTAGTTATAAATAATAATTAGCAATCACTTTGGGTCATAATTTGTGTCTAAGCGGGCTACCTGTCACTGCTTGTCAAGTACAAATAAAAAATTTCAAGTTATATCTAAAATTACTTAATGATTACATTTTATTATTGCTACATGTTTTTA
Source organism: Teleopsis dalmanni (assembly GCF_002237135.1). NCBI lineage: Eukaryota > Metazoa > Arthropoda > Insecta > Diptera > Diopsidae > Teleopsis > Teleopsis dalmanni. Next base: position 144,725,166 of record NC_051847.1, read on the forward strand.
ATGTGTTATTAATTTCGTATATTAAAGGCAATTGTAGCAAAAATCTTACAACTAAGACGTTAAATATTTAATGATCAACAATAGTCAATTCATCTATGCTCCAATCTTCGTACGAATGATCAGGCAAATAACGTCTTATGATGATAGGAATTTTCTTCTGCTTAAGCTCTTTCATAGCAATTTGCAATGGATCCGTTTCACCTTCCAATTCTACCATAATCGGTGCACACATCGCAATTTGCAAGGCACGTGTCCCAAGTACACGCGCACGTTCGTACTTAGTCATGTACTTTGTGGTAATTCTTTTAGATTTTGGTACACCACCGCCAGCACTGCCTGGTGCAATAATCTCAATGTTATCTTCTTCTTCATCTTGGTTAATGTCATCGATGTTGTCCTCTTCATCGACATCATCAAATTCATCACCGCCAACTCTAAAAAATGTATATCACATAAATTTACGCCATTTTCAACTGATAACAACTTTTATATTATGCAAATATTAAATAAACTTACTCATCATTATCAAAATCGTCATCCATTGTTATTAATTGGTAACAAATTAAACACCGAGAAAATTTATGAAATTGTTTGCCTCAAAATGGTTTACGGAAAGAATGACAGATTCGCTAGTGTTCCCAAGCTGGTGTATTATTTGACAGTTGCTATTTTGGTGAAATACTACTAAATTGTGGAATTAAATAAGTGTAGGAAAATGTTGTGCAGAATGATATAAAAAACTAGCTACGTATGGATTTGCCTGTATGGATTTTATTTAAAAAATGACACAATATGCCATAAAAATTTATATTGAATTAATGTAAACGTAATGTTAAGAAATAAAATGTGTTATTATAGCCCGTTAAAGTCAGCAGTGATTTAATGCAATAAATAAAAGTAATATAATTGTTCAAAAAACCTGTTTAAGCTGGCTATTTTGCTTCAATATAATAACAAATCTATTTTTAATGACTCAAACATATTATAACTTTTTTAAAACAAATTTTATTTTCATTATTATTTCTTAAAAGAGTTTTAACTTAAAAGAATACAACCTTGTGTTTAAATGGTATTTAATCCGGTATTGCAATATATCTACAGAAACAATTGCATGACATTTATTGAACATGCTGTTGGCTATATCATTTAATTATGTTAATTTTAATATAAATATTTCTAAAGATATTTTTTTTTATAATGCTTTGATAAAAAATCAATTGTTTCAGAAATAAACAAATTATTTTATTACACATTAATATGGACTATATTAAAATATAACTTCTATTAGCAATAAACATTATTTATTATAATAATTTTTAATCGTGATACAAGTATTATACTTTGCTTCGACAGTGAAATTCCCTTAACTTTGTTAAAACGAAATTAAGGTAATTTGAAAAGTGTTCATACTGCTCCAAATTAAAAAAATCATATGGTTCTTGTTCTATAATAATGATCTTATAGTTATAATAATCTTGTTCTTGATTATTATAACTATAAAAGATGGCAGTAGTTTTGTAGTTTTATTAGTTTCAGTGGATTTTAGATATGTATATTATTATGTTTCACTCTATTTTAAATTAATAACAATTACAGTTTTATCTCCATATTCAAATTTAAAAATTTGCATTACTTTCAAAATATTTTCCCGGCTTTATTAAAGCTGTTCTTAAAAATAAATGTCACTTTTTCGTTACCTCAACTTTTCTTTTGCTTAAAATTTATTTTTCGCGTAGATGCTTATGAAGTTCTTTTAATTTTAGCCTTCGTTTCAATGAAATTAAGGCCGTTTTTTTTTATTTTGTTCTAACCATAAAACTGAATTTTATATGGAAAAAACAACTTAATTTTGCCAAAACGAAGACGAAATTAAGATTTATAATATATTTCTTCAAACTCATTTCACATTGTTATTAAGGTCGTGTGAGAGTTCGAGTAAATATATGGTAAATTGAGGGAAATAATAAATTATGTCGATATGGCGAATGTTGGTATTTACCAGAATTTCGATTAGGACCATGTTATACAGAGTGTCTCGGGCACAGCAAAATTCGCTCTTTCGGGCTATGTCGAAAATGCGTGTTATGCACTGTCATATTAGTATTGCCAATTTTATATTTTTACTATATCTTGGATGTGCTCAAATTTAAAAGGAAATTTAGCTGCTTTCAATTTGCTACCAAAAATAACTAAAAAGAAAAAACTCATAGAGGCAGTAATAATATTAATTTATTATTTTATTACCTTATAATAAACGTTAACAGTACTTACGAGTTTTTTTAATAATAATAATGTAATAATTATATTATTAGTGATTTATAAAATAAGGCTTACTGCAATTTTTTCCAAAACGTATTAGAAATGTAGTAATTTGCTCCTACAAGACATGGCCCTTAGGGTAAATTAGATAAATTAGGTGTTACCATTGTGGAAATTTTATAAATGAATTTGAAAACTTTTAACCAAAAATAATAAATAAATAAATAAATATTTACATAAGTGTAGTGCAAAAAATCCCTAGGAAATTTCAGTATACTTTACCTCAATTTACTTGAAGTCGTACACAGCATAATACGTATGGCAGTTATCATAAATACCGCATCTGGTAGCATATAATTGTCAACTGTTATACATTTTGATGTATAACACTGGTTAAGTGTTATACTTATACTGCTTCCAATTAGAATTATTGTTGGTGCTTTTAGTTTTCAACTTTTCGTGCGATTGTGTGTGGTTACGAACGAGTGCGGCGGATAAATTTGCCGCTTTTGCTGTGTTATTATTTTTGTGTTTCTTGATTTTCGAATTAATTCATTTTTCGCATAATCAGCTGTGAGAAAATAGTATTAGAAAAATATCAAGTTGTGTTAAATGTTATTAAATTTAAATTAATAAATTACCGTGGGTTTATATTGTATGAATCCTTTGTTTACATTTTTGCAATATCGTTGCATATAACAAATTCGATTGTCTTGTTGTTGTTGTTATTGTTATTTTTGCTAGTACGTTGCAATTTAAAAGACTGACAAGCGCATGAAAAGTAGAACATTCCATAATAAATGTAAATAATTGTAGTAGTTATAAAACGGAAATTTAATTAATGCAGGTATGTAAAATTTAGAAAGTAAAAAAATTATTAAAATTCAATCATCAAAAATTAATAATAATTTTTATGCAAACGTCAGCATTAATTTTTTTATTTCGAAGGGTCAAGTTTTTTCCGTCTTTTTTTTTTTTAAATTGTTTTTACATTAAAAATACTGTTGTTGTTGTTGTTGTTTTTTTTTCATTGAGTTCAATATCTGTCAATGGACATGTGAAGTGCGGTTGATGGGTGTATTTAATTAGCCGTGGATGTTTGTGGATATTTACTTTAACCTGTAAATAAAATGTACAATAAAAAGAAGGTTAAAGAATAAAAAAAAATTATTTAAATTATTCAAAAATTGTTTATTAATTGCTTTTGTCGGTTTTATGTACTTCTGCTGAGTGCGTTCCTTTCCACGCAAATGCTTCGCTTCGATGTGCTTGAGTTGTGGTCTTCATAGCAAGAGGAGGGGCGTACATGGAGACTCATTTGAGGGGCCTTTCGGGAGCTAATTCCAATTTCATATAAAAACTTGTAATTGAGAGAAATACATTTAACTAATGTAAAATAAAATTAAATATTTTCTTTGAGGGGATTGTGTTGTGGTTAGTTTCGATCACTTTCCGGTCCCTTTCTATATACCACTGAGTGTGATAATTTGTTAATAAAAGTGTTTTTTTTCTACACTTATTTAATTCGAAGAATTATTATGTTGAGGCTAGTTAAGTCAGTGTACTTGAGCACTTTTACTCTCTATTAACTGCATGGTTTCTTCATAAACTCTACGCTTTGACTGGATTATTATTTATCATTTCATTAGACTAAGCAATAATTGACTTCAGATCTGCATACCTCCCCGAGGAGCCTGTAACCAGGCTCTTGTAAAGCATTTCTTAACATATCGCAAAATGCTGTAGAGAACTTCACTAATTGAACTGGTACACCGTGAGATATTCCCCTATATATCGAGAGAAAGATTATTCACTGTAAAAAATTGTTGTGAACCAAAAATGCTACAGTCATTTTGTTCAAACAAACATATAATTTACCCTACATATACATCGCATGAAAGTTATTGAAAGACAATTGTGTTAATAATAAAACAAATTAACAAAGAATTTATTATTATCACTTTCTTCCGAAATTTCTCTAAACGCTATAATGTTAAGTAACAGAATAGTGCTTAAGAGAGAAACAATATCTATTATAAACTCATACAGTTATTTTTATATAAACTATAGAATTAATAGTATATCTATTATTTATTCTATAGTATATATAAAAATTATAGTACATGGTTATTACAGATATTGTTCCACTCATATTTCTGCTATTTTTCTATATATTCTCTTGTAAATGGAATGACATTTAATGCCTTTCGCCTATAATTGCCTTGTTGGCAATTTTTTGTACAAATGTCTCAATACCTCCAGCTACACTAGGTATGTACTTCAACATGACTTGATAAGTTTTGTTCAGAAAATTCGATTTAATCAGACATAAAGATCCAAAAGCAGCAACTGATACCCATTGTAATAGAAATTTTTTGTTTTTAATACACACAGCCCAAACACTTTCAAGTTTCCCAATGCAGTCATCATAAACAAAAACATATTTCAAGAAAGCAAAATCATCATCAAACACTTTCATATAAGTCCCAGTTGTGATGATTAAGTCTTCATCATTAGAAAAATCTGGTAGCACATAATACATTGCTATACAAAAAGGAGGCCTAACGCACATCACATTCTTCCAAATTCCTTTATTTGTGCCAAAATCGGGCTCCAGATATTTGTTTAATAAAAGCGGTTCACCGTCTTCCATGCGAACTCCATTAACTAAGAAGTTAAAAAATTCATCAAATTTGATATGGTAATAGCCAATTTTGGGTGTATTAAATTTTCTGCTACTCTCAGATTTTAAGATAGCGTCTCTTATGTTCATAACCTCAAAAATAGCAACTGGCATTTTATTAGCCTCTCTCTCCAATAACTCTGTCATGAAATTATCAACTGATTCTTTAAAAAGATGTGGAGTAGAAATTTTAATCCAAAAAAATAATTCAATCACGTCGTTATTAATAAACATCGATAAGTTATGCTCCAAAAGTTCATTACGAAAAATAAAGCTTGGTATGCGCATAATCAAATCCCGTAGACTATCTATATCTATTTCACCAGTTTGTGTAACAAAAGCGTCTGGAACTGTAGTGAGGCATTTGACATAGTTCTCACTTTGAACCGCGGCCACAAAAGCAGAAAATTTCAATTCCAATTGTGTGAAATGATTTTTAAATGAGTCTCGCAATATGAATAACTTATCCTGCATAGTGAGATCGGAAAGCCCACGGACAGCAATTGCAGTAGTGTCCATATTTAAAGTACGAGTAATTGATTTTAGTTTATAAAGCAAATATATGTCAAGAATTTTCCTCTTCTTAAAAATTGAAACGCACCTTTAAAAATATTTACTATAACTAATCTATATAAAAAAAGATTTTAAAATAACTATTGTTGGGAATATTTACTACTTGGATTAAAAAATTTAGTTTTTGATTGCAATGTAATATTCATCGAACTAATTTAAAATCATCGTAATAACCCTATTGCTTATACGCAGGCATCTGTATGCAATCTGGCCACTTTCCACTAAAAGGAAATCCACTATTCTTATTGAGATGCCCCGTAGAGATACCAGTGTTATGGTAGGTTTATTTACAGGTCACAGGGAACCATGCTGAAAGACAAAATATCCCTTTCAATAAAATCTGTCGCAGCTGTGGAAAGGATGATAAAAATACCTCTCATCTGCTTTGTCATTGCCCAGCTCATGCACGGCGGCAACTCAACACTTTAGGAACCTCCTTTTTTGAGGATATGGATCAATTACAAGATAAACCAAACAGCATTTTAAGCCCTATTGCTTCTTCTATGCTCTTTTTATCTATTCAAAACAATAAAATAGACGTAAAACTCTCAATGTTTGTATATACTTTTTCAAAATATTTCAATGTCATATATGTGATTTATATATTATCATTTTAATGAGACCTCAACATAGTTTCAAAATTCTGTATTGAGGGATATTAGCTACAGCAAAACCAGAACTAACATCTTTACTATTTTTTATAATCAATTTTATGCAAATTGCTTAAAACTGTTCGATCTTTTATATCTTACAAATGGCATAATTGCTCAAATGTTTATCTTTAACCTTTAATTTAATTAATATATTTGATGATAGGTCGATCGAGGTGAATCGATATGAGATATGAGAGTTTGTTTTAAATTTCATTTACTTCCATAATAGAAAGTTCTAATAGAAAGGAATTCTTTCATATAAATAGTACACAGACGTACTATAAAGCGTATTCCTTTTCAATCCATTGTAATAAAATTAATTTAGCAAATATTTTTCGATATTTCATTTATTACATTACAATAACGTTCAACTCGAAACACCAATCTCAATAAAAAAAACAGTAACAATTTATTGGACCTTTATAAACTGGAACAGTAACAATTTATTGGACCTTTATTGGACCTTTGATATAAAAAAAAGATTCCAAACCACAACAAAAAGTTTGAAGAAAACCTTCAAATATTTTTTGCCCAATCTAAAATATAATTCTAATATATCTTTATATATATATCATTATCATTTGTATTACATCTCAAGTTCAGATATGATCTATTGTACATTATAATATGTCTCTTTTCAGCATGGGTCTTTAATTATTTTTTGTCTACAAAGAGTGGTTCAGGTATTTTTTAACACCATTTACTCATGGATTTCAAATTTTTCCTTCCAGTTGTTTGATTATCGCTTCATTCTATTTATTAGTATATCGATTCTTTTTTGCATAGATTTCTCTTGTAAAAGTTAGTTGTTGTTGTCGATCTTCAGTGATAAATCTATTTTAAATTTAATTAACTAAAGAAAAGAATATTAATTTTTAAGAATGAACGCATTTTACAAAATTAAAATGATTAATCGTTCAGATACGTTTTTAAATTTGTTGATAGTCGTAAATGTAAAAATATCTTGAACCTAACGTAAATCGCAATATAAACAGAGAAAAGCATTACCAAGTACAGCTGTACCGAGAATTATCTTATCTTCTTGAACGGTGTACGCCAAAATGCAGTACAATTCACACGAATACAAGAACATTTAAGATAGTAAACAAATCAATATCGTGCTTACGTGCAGATACTTTTTCGACATTATTTACAAAACTTTATAGATAATCGAGCAATTAAGGAAATAAAAATGAAACTATATTTCCTTTTGTAAATAAAAGAAAAAAAATTATAACAATTATATTATTTTTAATACCTCATAAATAATTTTATTTATTTACTTTGATGTAAGCTAAACAAAAAAAAATTGAAACAAAACACAAAGATACTTAGACATACTTTCAGTCACAGATACGTCACTTAAATGACTTCAGTCGGGGAATTGAAATTAAAAGCCACTTTGCACATTTGTATTCATGTATGAGGAAAAAAACGCTGACTTGTCCTGCAAAACAACTTTCACTTAATCGCACTTCATTCGCCTTTGAGTTGTTTAGTTTTTGTTTGACTGTTAGAGCTTGAAGTGCTCTTCAATGCCTTACAGTGGGTTTGCGAACTCCTAAAGTCAAATATTTAAATTGCACTTTAGTTTTTTTAAAATTTTTTCAAAAAAATTTCATATTAAAAAATTTTAATACCTCTAATACTGAAACTGTCATAGTTAATCTAAGTCTCAACCTGTACTACATCGGTATATTTAATTTTTTTATCCTACTAAAGATAAAGATAATTTTTTATCAGTTTATATTTATTGTTTACGAAATAATCGTTTTTGTTAGAAATTATCAACAAAAATTTGGTTAACTTTACGTATAGACCTATATCTATAACTATTAAAAAGATTCAATTCTGTAATAACTTAAATTTTTCTGTAACACAATTTTACTAGTTATTAGTTCAGATATTCGTATACAAACACAAGACGATTTAAGAATGTAAATTTAATATACAATATACATACAGGGTTACTAACACCGCGTTATTGAATCTTACTATGGTTACAAGCTCCTCGGGGAGGTATGCAAATCTGAGGTCAGTTATTGCTTAGTCTGATAAAGTGATAAAGAATAGTCTAATCAAGGCATAGAGAGTGGTTATGAAGAAAGCTCGCAGTTAGTAGAGAGTAAAAGTGCTCAAATGCAGTGACTCAACTAGCCTCAACATTATAATAGATATTCTGTATAATTTACTTAATTTCAAAGGGATTAGATACTATTTTCATATATCATATTTTAATTTTAGTGTACTCACTCTTACGTATTAATATTAATATTTAATTATTCTTTAAAATATTAAATTTTAAATGATCAGATATCTTTAGTAAGTCTCTCCACTTACAAGCCCCTAACTTCTTTGTTTTGATTTCATTCCCAATACAGCATTCACTTATTCGAAATCAATTCGTTGTTTTGACAACTGACATTTATCGAGAGAAGGTGATGGTTTTTTTGTTATTTCCATTCATTTATTTATTGAATCTCTCTAAATAGAAATTGACAATAATATTGTGCTGTCGAGCTAGATTATTCATATTTATCAATGATTTTCTTTTAAGGCGATTTAGTGCAGTTGCAAAAAATAAATTTGGTGCATGAGTATTTGTCCACGTGACCCATCTATCTAGATGTATTTCCAGATATTGCACAGAATGTGATTGAGCTATATCCACATTATTGATTTTAACTACAGGGCGATTGTACAAATGAATTGATAAATTTAGTAAATTAAAAAAAAAATTAAATATAATGATTATAAAATATAATGATTAAAGGCATATATGCAAAACTTTTCAACAAGATAGATAGATATACATAACATATTATAAATATATAATATACTTAAATCGAAGAGTTATAGTAGTAAAACAAAGATATACAAATATGCACACACTAACTTACTAAGATTTAGGAATATCGTAGCACTAACTACACATAATAGTTCAAAGGTACTGTTTTGATGTTGTTAGCTGGTAGTTAGTCTTCTGCTTATTTTATCGCATACATTTTTGAGCTATATACTTAATAGTATATATAACAAAAGCATACTATTATAATTGATCACAAATAAATTTCTGATCAAACCTTACTTATACGATACGTCACTTAAATGACTTCAGTCGGGGAATTGAAATTAAAAGCCACTTTGCACATTTGTATTCATGTATGAGGAAAAAAACGCTGACTTGTCCTGCAAAACAACTTTCACTTAATCGCACTTCATTCGCCTTTGAGTTGTTTAGTTTTTGTTTGACTGTTAGAGCTTGAAGTGCTCTTCAATGCCTTACAGTGGGTTTGCGAACTCCTAAAGTCAAATATTTAAATTGCACTTTAGTTTTTTTAAAATTTTTTCAAAAAAATTTCATATTAAAAAATTTTAATACCTCTAATACTGAAACTGTCATAGTTAATCTAAGTCTCAACCTGTACTACATCGGTATATTTAATTTTTTTATCCTACTAAAGATAAAGATAATTTTTTATCAGTTTATATTTATTGTTTACGAAATAATCGTTTTTGTTAGAAATTATCAACAAAAATTTGGTTAACTTTACGTATAGACCTATATCTATAACTATTAAAAAGATTCAATTCTGTAATAACTTAAATTTTTCTGTAACACAATTTTACTAGTTATTAGTTCAGATATTCGTATACAAACACAAGACGATTTAAGAATGTAAATTTAATATACAATATACATACAGGGTTACTAACACCGCGTTATTGAATCTTACTATGGTTACAAGCTCCTCGGGGAGGTATGCAAATCTGAGGTCAGTTATTGCTTAGTCTGATAAAGTGATAAAGAATAGTCTAATCAAGGCATAGAGAGTGGTTATGAAGAAAGCTCGCAGTTAGTAGAGAGTAAAAGTGCTCAAATGCAGTGACTCAACTAGCCTCAACATTATAATAGATATTCTGTATAATTTACTTAATTTCAAAGGGATTAGATACTATTTTCATATATCATATTTTAATTTTAGTGTACTCACTCTTACGTATTAATATTAATATTTAATTATTCTTTAAAATATTAAATTTTAAATGATCAGATATCTTTAGTAAGTCTCTCCACTTACAAGCCCCTAACTTCTTTGTTTTGATTTCATTCCCAATACAGCATTCACTTATTCGAAATCAATTCGTTGTTTTGACAACTGACATTTATCGAGAGAAGGTGATGGTTTTTTTGTTATTTCCATTCATTTATTTATTGAATCTCTCTAAATAGAAATTGACAATAATATTGTGCTGTCGAGCTAGATTATTCATATTTATCAATGATTTTCTTTTAAGGCGATTTAGTGCAGTTGCAAAAAATAAATTTGGTGCATGAGTATTTGTCCACGTGACCCATCTATCTAGATGTATTTCCAGATATTGCACAGAATGTGATTGAGCTATATCCACATTATTGATTTTAACTACAGGGCGATTGTACAAATGAATTGATAAATTTAGTAAATTAAAAAAAAAATTAAATATAATGATTATAAAATATAATGATTAAAGGCATATATGCAAAACTTTTCAACAAGATAGATAGATATACATAACATATTATAAATATATAATATACTTAAATCGAAGAGTTATAGTAGTAAAACAAAGATATACAAATATGCACACACTAACTTACTAAGATTTAGGAATATCGTAGCACTAACTACACATAATAGTTCAAAGGTACTGTTTTGATGTTGTTAGCTGGTAGTTAGTCTTCTGCTTATTTTATCGCATACATTTTTGAGCTATATACTTAATAGTATATATAACAAAAGCATACTATTATAATTGATCACAAATAAATTTCTGATCAAACCTTATTTAAAAAGTTGTTGAACATAGAATTTTTGTGTGAGCATCAGTTAAAAATCCATCCACCAGAACCTACTATTAGTTGTTGTAACAACACGTCCACTTATGTACCAACCCATTGTATCAACTCATTGTACCAACCCATTGTATCAACCATTCAACAACGTGCGTCATAGAGTAATGTTAGCCAAATTCTTGAAAAAAAAATATAATTATTTTAATGCTATTCATTACTTAATGGGTCATCTGTTTGTTCTTTTTCAATTAAACTAAAATATCAGGCATTGCAAGGTATTTTAATTAATTAATTTATTCAAAAAAAGAAAATAAATAGATTTAAAAATATTTAAATAATAAAACAAAATACGCGAGAAGTATTTCAATAAACCCGAAAACATGAGTGTAATTATAATGAACCACCAAAACAGTGGGTGGCCGGCCGGCCTGTGGGTAATAAGCATAATTAATTTTGTTTTATATGTTTCTCAAGAGCGAAGACCTATAAACAATACAGAAATACACTTAAAATAACAGCTTAAATATATAATTGGTGGTACTTTGTGGTGTTTTTGTAATAAAATAAATATAATTTTTTTAGTTAATTACATGATCTTCGCTTGAAGAAAATAACTTATTCTATATATAATAATTATTATAAATAATTTCATTTAAATTTTTAATAAGATTTTAGGAAAAGCTTTTATGCTGTTTACCAATGTGAATCGTCTGTCTTTTTAGCAAAAGAAAAATTTAACAGTAATGGGTGTCTTTTGTTATTATAAAGCTATAATATCAAAGCTATATATATTAAAATAATTTGTATAAAATTAATGCGACATTATATGTTATAACCCTAAAACTTTTCTGTTAATTTTAGATTGATATAAGCGAAGTTTACTTAATTTGGTTTTCGAGTTCGACTGATCTCATGGGAAATGGTATAGTTGATGAGTTGATCATATATGAAATTGGTATTTCGGATAACAAAAGAATATCAGAAATCGGTATATCTACGTCATCTTCCAAATATCTTATTAGATATAAAACAACTGCCAAAGCACCTCTAATCAAAGAGTACAGAACAAAAATATGCTTGCTTAAGCAGGGCACATTATGCAGACTGCTGTATGAAGTATCACGTGTATTTTGAGCTCTAGTCATAGAACCACAAAATTAAATCATATTATCAATTTCGTATTATTACTGTCATTTTAATATCTTTTCGTAGTGCCTAAATATAAAATGTAGAACTTTATGCTCATATGACCACACAAAAAATACATGTTTATTAAGTGACGTATCTGTGCCATTATAAGAATAACAGAAAACCTCGTCATTCTGATCAATTTTAATCAAAGCTTTTCTTTTTCTCTCATTTTCAATTTTTCATTTTACATTTAGATCAACACTTTCACTTTTGACGTAGCCATGACAGTCTGCATAACATAGCCCTAATTTTAAACAGGGGAATAAAGTCGATCTTCATCATTTATTTTTTGTGGATAATATGTAAATAAGGTGGTGAAGAGACTAGCAGAGAGACTTAGACAAAGATTGATTATAAATGCGTAGATAAATCCGTTTATCATTTATTATTATCATATATTAATTAATATTAATATTATATATTATATTATTATTAACATCGTCTCTCTTCAAACAAAAAGTTGAAACTTAGAAGACTTCGACTTTCACAAGTTGGTAAAGCTAAGCTTGATGAACTTAATACAATTTGTGAAATTTGTTATTAAAACCAAATAACCTATTGCTGTAAGTAGTTGTTATATCACAATTATCCTAAGATCTATGTAAGTCATATAGATCTCTCTATATTTGGAACTTTTAATCCAATACTAATAATAACCATGGGTTTATATCTATTGCTGCGAGTTCGTTTTTCTTCTTAGTTTAATAGTTTAATATACAAAGCACACTTGTGATTTTTATGCCAATTTTATATATGTTACATAGTACACGTTTTCTTCAGAATAACTGCAATTTTTAGCTATAACCCTTGCAGAAAATGCATGACTATGAAAGAAAAAATTTTGAGAACTAATTGTAAACAATGGTTTTGACTGGTCATACCATATATCGAATCAGTTCCAATGAGTTCATCTTCATTGGTGAAATTTGTGAATCTGTAGATACAGAACACAATCACCACTTTAGAAAAATCTTGAGCTTACTTTTATATATAATTAAAATTCTTTAATATTGTTTCTATATTTGTGAAGTACTTACTTACTTACTTACTATTGTCCTTTTCTTCTCGTGGATTATAGGGGCTCATCTAAGTCAACTGCAAGACCTCCCATTAAATAGCTTTTTTTTTCAAAATGGTTTTAAACCTTTTAGTTTGTTCCTCATACGGCAAACAATGGGCTAATAGTTGTATAATAATGGACCAAAGTGGATACATTTGGATTGCCGGTACTACCTATGACTGCTGAAAATTCTGTGATATGTCAAGTGCAACATCTGCGTACTTTATTTTTTATTTTTTTTTTGGCATTATTATTTATCTGAGAGTCCATTACATTCATCTGATTTTATCAAACCGAATGACTGAAGTCTAACACCAGATAATGTTGTTAATTTTTTTAATAGCCTTCAATTTTATAGGTTACGGTGCAGACTTCCCCCAAGAAAAATAAAATTGATTTCAAGGGTTGTAGTATATTATTATTTGTAATAATAATAGGATAATGAATCTCAACATTGCTTTAGTATGATCAAGTTAAATGACTTTTATTTTTACCTGATACATAGTGATTACTTCTAGTTTACAATGATAGATTTTATAATTAAAAATTTTCTGTTGTGATTTAAAAAATGATTTTTATATTTTTGCAATACAAAGTTCTTATCTAATATACGTACTATGAAACTACAATATAATAACTGGTTTTGCTTTCTGAGTAACTTACTTTAATAGGTAGTCTCTGAAAATAAGTACTAATTGCAACCGATATTAGTTTTATTCATTTGTATTCATGTCAGATAATTGTAAAGCGAACTCATTGGATTAGAACAACAAATTCACATTCATAAATTGTGCAATTTTATCTTTATTAAACCAGTCAGGTACGTTCTACATTACCAATAACTTGAAATTATGACAAAGTTCATTGTAATTTATAAAAAAATTTTATTTACTCTTATAAGTGCAAATGATTAGTTTCTTATATGCTAGTGAAGTCTAGCTTAACATACTGTGAAAACTAGTAAGTGATTGTTTGAATGATGCCCCTCGTACAATGAGAAACTACTAGATTTTTATAGGATTTTACAACTTAACAGTTTTATATCATTTTAGTTGCAAAAACCATCTTTGATATATGAGGGTGGTTTGATAAGTCAATGACTTTTTTAATACAACAAATTTTTTTCGGCAAAGAAACATTTTATTTTTCTACATAATCACCTTTTAGCTCGATACATTTTGTCCAGCGTTTTTCTAATTTTCTTATTACCTTCAAATAATAGGTTTTCTCAAAGCTCTCAAAATACGCGTTTGTTTCGGTAAAGACTTCTTCATTCGACTCAAATCTCTTACCGCCCAGACATTTCTTTAGGTTTAGAAACAGAAAATAGTCGCAGGGGGCTAAAGCTTGAGAATATGCTGGATGGGTAGCAGTTCGTATCCCAATTCAGCACACGAAATTCACTTTTTTCGATTTTCGTAAAAAGTCACGAGGTTGTCTGCTTTGAACGGCTATTAAACACCAACTGAACGCCGTAGCTTGCTCAAAATTAGAAAGTTGCCCACTGGTGGATTACAGCTGACGGCAGCACTGTTGCATTTGGAGTAACTGCGTGGGAAATTCAAAAAGTCACTGACTTATCAAACCGCCCTCGTACACTGTAATTAGTAAACAATTATACCATTCATAGAAGGGTATTATTTAAGTTTCCATTACTTCCACTGTTTTAAATACAAACATGTATTTAGTACAAAAACTGATAACAAGGCATTATTTAAATTATAGATAGGAAATTTTTAGTATATATGTTTTGTTAATAAATTATTTTATATATATAAAAAATATTAAATAGGTATATGTTTTTCCATTGAGTCATAATTATCAGGTTAATGCGTTTTCAATAATTACAAATACGACAAATATTTTAGATATATTCACTTCAAGTTTCAACTGAAAAATACGAATGTTTAATGATCTAAAAACGATCCATAGCATGTACTAAGAAATAAAATTTCTTAAAACGTAATATGGACACACTATCTGACAGAGCATTCTAAGGAACATGTAGTTTTCACTGCTAACTTAAGTAATTTTAGGATTTGGTCGATTAAGTGACCCTTTATGAGTAAAAACTTCTGTAAAAGTTCTAGGAGAGATTTTGTTTATTTAAATAAATTTCCTTCAATAATATATCCAAAAAAAATTAAATATATATTGTAAAATGTAAACAAATAACAGCTGAGCTGTAAACAAACGTATTGAAATAGTAAATATTTAATATAATTTTTGTTTTTTTTTTGTTTTAAAATACGTTTGTTTACAGCTCAGCTGTTGTATTTCAAATTCTGGTAATTTCCCATGTGGGCAATTTATTTTTAAGGGTTGCATTCGACATTTTTGGTCTAATTTACTTTACTTTATTTTTAAGTTGGTTTTGCTGATTACATTATAGATGACTATAATGTAGATGATTATAGATGACTATAAAGTAATCATGACTACATGATTACAGTAAAGTCACGCAGGTAATACTACATTTGTTTCTTAAGGAACCATGAAGATCTTAAAAATATACATATATGTTATGTATATCAGTAAATAAATATATATCAGATTTAGTGATAAAATATAAGTAAATATTATTTTTTTTTTAAATCGTTATATATAGGTTTTTTTTCTTATGGAACAAGTTTGATTATTTTCCATACATTTGCATGTAATTACTTGTTTCGTTTAACAGTATTTCGTTTTACAGCCAACTTGTTTGGGACGAGTTAAGGCCATTAACCGAGGTATGGGTGTATATAATAAAGCTTGCACTTTTATTTTACCATTCAATAGCTTAATTTATTCATTTATTTGTGAATAAACATTAAAATCAATTTTAAAGTTAACTAAGAATAAGGAACTAAATCACCCTGAATTTTATTTATTCGGAATAAATGAATTTATGTGTTAATTACTACCAATTAGAACACTGAAAAATATATAGAATATAATACTTTATATTTTTTTTAAATATAAATAGGTTGTGGCGTTCATGTGGCATTATTCAAAAAGAGAAGTTTACTTTGAAAACTAGTAATTTTAATATTAGTTGAAGTATCTATTAACATATAGATTAGATCCTTAATCTCTGTTCTCATTTACTGGGTTGTTAAATATAAAAAGTGAAGTATGTAAACACAAATCTACCACCTGTTGCAAATTCTTTAATAGAATAAAGTATACGCATTTGAATATGGCGCAGAATTTCCCATGCCATCAGGGTAGCTAGCCAACTCATAGTCGGTACAAATTGCCAACGTATCAGTTAAACTGCTAATTTCAAAACATTTCCGAGATAAGATATTGGCTTTGTATTTTTGCGTGTTTTGCAAAAAGTATTAATCAGTCATTTTCACAACATAGCACATTTATTAGATAAAGAAATAATGAACCATAAAAAAATCTATATAAAACTTCTAATAAAAAAGCGCTCCAAAGTGTTGACAAGTTTAATTGGGAGTTCCCTGCCGTTTCGCATTTGACAAATAAAGCGGCGGGCATGGTCACATGTATTAAATTTAGTCATTGTCACGCTGGCACGGTATAAATTCTGTAGATTTTATTTTATTTTTGTTATTTACTTCGGTTTCAATTTGTGTTATAGTGCAAAATTTTTTGTATTATTTATGATACATAATCAGTTTTGTATCACACACCACATGCGTCCCCGCCTCCGCCCCCACACCCTCAGTTATTCATTTAGCAGTTGTGAATAAATTGTTTTGTATTGTTGCGTTCTTTCCTGGTAAATACTATATAATTTTGCTTTTGTGTCGTTGCAGAGAAGGCTTTTCTATTTTATTTAAAAATTTAAAACACAATTATATATATTTAAGATAATCAGTTTGAGTTACGTGCCTAGAGTAATTTGCTAAATTTAAATAATTTTTTTTTTATTCATACAAAATACGAATGTTTAAAATTTTTATTTAATTTATTAACTAAAATTTCAAACTTGAACTTAACCCAGTTAGATTTGTCGGTTATTAAACTACGTTACGGTCGGAGAAAGCGAAAGTTGCCGGTTAGGTCATTTGCATAATTACAGCAGTAATTTTTGGGAATATATTTTTGCATTGTTCAAAGAGAGAACTATAAAAATTAGTGTCTATCATATAATGATAGTTTGTATTCAGTACTTTGAACTATTACCCTAACGATGAAACTGTCAAAAGGTGGCTTTATATCAGCCATTAGTCGTATTTTATTACTGCAGTCACTTTAATAACACGAGACTATTAAAAGCGTTTGGGAGTAATCCTAAACATAAATATTCAGTTTAACAAAGTCATTGCATAATTTTAATATTTAAATTTAGATTAATATTTAATAAATATTAATAAGTTTAGTAAAAAAAATCCATTATTTTGCATAAAATTGAAGGTTTATAGTAAATGATTGAATGATAGTTAATGATTCAATTTAATTCAATATGCGCCGTTTTCTTCGATAACTTGTTGCCATTTTGAAAATAATTTCATTATGCCTCTCTCACAGAAGTCCTCATCCCTATTGGCAAAAAATTGAGACAAACGATTTTCATAAGTCTCTGTTGAAGAGAATTTTTTATTAGAAAAATCGTTTGCCATGCACAGGAACAGATGATAATCACTTGGTGCCAGATTTGGATTATTGTCCAATTCCTTTCCTGTTGTCCAATGCTGGCTGTTTCTGGGCGATTGCTTCCTTCAGATGGTCCAATTGTTAACAGTACAATTACGAGTTAAGATTTTTGTCTTAGGGGAACAGCTTATAGTAGATGATTCCCTGCCAATCCCACCAAACACACAGTAAAACAGCAGCTTCCTGACTTGGCCACCGTTTCAGCCGGCTCACCGCAATTCAACCAAGACCGTTTTCATTTGATATTGTCGTAAGTGATCACCAGTCACCAACTGTTTCAGAAATGGGTCGATTTTGACCCGTGTGCGGAACCCCACACGTAGTACTCATAGCTTGTTTTGAATCCAGCGTTATTTAAATGGTTCCAAACGATTTTTTGTATAATCTTTAGCCCTTGAGAAATCGAAACATGATGGTTGGACTCGAAAATAGCATAATTTTATCGACATTTTTTACAATTAGTTTTCCAGTGCTTAGTGCATCTTGGATCTTGGAGCAACGAGACCAAAATTGCGCATGATTGGTTGATTGATGATGATTGGCAAATATCTTGCTATTGATACTTAACAATACTAAACTTAACTTAGGATTACGAGAATATGAAACACTAACATCTATATATAATATATTATAATAATATATAATATATATATATAATAGATATATATGCATTAATAGAACTACACTACATTTCAATATAATAGAATGAATTATAATTAATCCAGCACTGATATCGCCATCTGCTAGTCTTTAAATCTTATCGCAAGGTTAACATCTCAAACTCGACCCAGACCGATTTCTGTATTTGATAATTACACATGCATAAATGAGAAGAAAAGTAAATAGAAAAACAAAATCATTATAAAAAAAATAAATTGAATAAAATTGTATATATGTACTAATAGTATCTCAAAAACAAAAAGTATATATTCGTATGTGTATAACTTCAGAATTACAAATAAAACAAATATTTACTGAGTTCAACTCTTGCTTCAACCGCTGCAGAAATCGTTAACTCTAAACGCGAAAAGTGAAGGCGAACGAGTTCAGCGCGTTGAGTAGAACCCGTAAAATAGCATCGTCTACCTCTTCAGTTTTTTTTTGTTGTTGTCTGTTTCTGATTGAAGTTTACTCAGTATAAAGTAAACTTTACTACTTTATATATTAAATATTAACATTTATATACTAGATTTGACAATGAATCCATATTAGTGACAAATTATGACTTCAATGAACTGAACTGAGCACTGCAAAAGCTAAGCTTTAGAGTCTTCACCAGCGACAGAACAAGTATTTTGTGTCTTTTCCGGTTTTTGGTGTTTATTTGTTTTGATATTTTTGTGCTAAAATGTGTAAAACTTTACTTTTAATCTCTTTAAAATGATTTTGCTTATTTGTATACATTTTACAATATTGTTATTGTTGGTGTAACTAGTTTTGGCATCTCAGCAAACTTTGCGAAATTGAGTTAGCAGTAGACTACAATATATAGGAAAAAAATAACAGCATGAATAGGGTGAAGTACATTGTACAGAACGATCAAAGAGCATTGAGGTTAGATCATATGGTGATGTAGAACGAAGTGAATTCATGCATTCATGCCATATGTAAGATATTCAACGCGATTCTAAACATATTTTTCCTGAACTATAACTATATGTCTATACATGCGCTGTAATGTGATATAGCGACTTTTTAATTACTGTCTTTCGGAGGGTCAAAAAAGTAAATACATACATGCATTCATTCCATTCCATGTTCCATTCCATTACATATTCTTAATGCTGCATAACTGTCTATCAAAGAGTCAAGAAAATTGAATGAATCCATGCATTAATGCCATTTATAAGCCGTTCCACATGATGATTAAGATATTTATCCTAAACTACTACTATATGTCTGTCCATATCCGTAATGTTCAATACTGATTCTTTGACTCTTTGATTACCGTCTATCTGAGGGTCAAGAAAATTGAATGCATAAACGCATTACTACCATTTATAAAGCATTCCACATAATGTTCAACATATTTACCCTAAAGTGGTATTATATCTGTAGATGTCCAGTAATATTAAATAATGACTTTCTGATAACTGTCTATGGAATGGTCCTAAAAGTTTGTAGTAGACAAAGAGAAAGATAGAAAATTAAATACAAGATAAATTTAAGTATATTTTATTCGGAGTGCCAATTAATACCAAGACTTTTTGTTAACAAAAATTTATATTTACAATTTGTAACTTAAGAGACTACCTAGTAGACGTCCAATATAACGAATACTTAATTTAACAATTGTTTTATAGAATATGCACGGATATCCATAATTTAACGAATATTGCTAGAAAAAAGTTCGAAAATGAAAAGAAGTCTCTCACAGAAGTAATATCTATGATTTTTAAAAAAATTTTGTGAAAAAATAAGGTTTCTATATAATTGTCTACAGAAAACAACATATATCACTCCAAAATTATGACTTAATAACAATTATAAATTGCTACCATGATATGGTTTAATATATTTATGGATTTCACGAATAAGTTCTTCAAGAAATCAATTCCTAAATTGAAACGTCTGCTATATTGAGTTCATCGCCTTTAATACATGCTATCTTTAAATCCTTTATAATATCACATATAAAATCTTCCACCTCATCATTTTCTCAACCTTCTTTCAATATTGTAATACACTTTACACAAAAAAATGTAAAAGGGATTTATTAGGTTTGTCAATATTCTTCTAACATATTGAAAAAAATGTGATAGACGCTATAAAGTATATGTGATCTTTGTTACCTCAATGAGTCTACTCATTTGTCGAATAAGCTGAAATCAGATCCTTATGTTCTGTAGCAAATTAAATTAAATATAGCATGTACTTACCTTCTGCTCAAAAAGTATCCGAATTTTGTTGTTTGTTAACTACTCCTTAAGTAATAGACCTTTTTTTTGTTATGTTAACATATGGTACAAATTTGAGCGCCATCTGTCAATTAGTTTGTTTATAGCAGCTGTTAATATGAGACTACCCCAAGTGCATTTAGCTATTTTTACTATGGAAAATTCTTGTTGTACGCGATTTTTTGACCAAACACGGCACCACTGTCATCGCTCAGGCACCATATTCGCCTGATTTGGATCCGTGCGACTTTTTCCTGTTCCCGAAATCCAAATTGCCGAAATCGGTAAAAGAGAATTCGCCGAAGGAACTAAAAGCCATACCTTCATAGGCCTACGAAAAGTGTATGGAAGATTGGGTTAAGCGTTGGCATATGTGTATCGCTTCAGAAGGAGCATATTTTGAAGGATATAAAATAAATTTGGAATAAAATTTAAATTTGTGCGTTTTATTAACAAAATTCGGGTACTTTTTGAGCTGGAGGTATATACTCATATAAGTATTAAGATATAGTTACCATAGCTACCAATATGTCGTATCAGATACAGGTTTTTGTTAGAAAAACTTTTTTATTTACTATGTATGTATTTTAAATTTGGAATTGAAACAAAATTTATAAAATTCAAATTCATTTATTGAATGTGCCAAAATCGGACCATTTTATCCTATTATATGGCTACTATAGCTATAGTTACCAGATAAATTAAACAATCAGATATGAGTTTTTTCCGTTTTTAATAAACATATTTAAATGAAATTTGGTACAGAATGTACCTATATTCATATGAGACAATGTACATAATATTATTAATATCGGCTCAAATTTAGATATAGCTGCCATATAAAGAAGTGCAGTATAAGTAAATAAAATTTTTCGTTAGAAAAACTTTTTTGTGTTCGGTAAAGCTACAGCTAATATCTTTACTTGTTTTTCAATAAAATTCAATACATTTCTCGGAAAAATTTTAACTACACAAGTAACTAATTATAACACCTATCGTCATTGTTAGATCTGCAAACTCGATTTCATCTCACCCACCAAAAGTAAATAAAATAAGTATGAAAAATTCTCTGAAATGTAAATAATTTTAAATAATAGTTTTCTAACATGTACGTATGCAATGATATAAATGTAAATAGACTTGAAAAAAACTAAATTTGAGTCTTATTCAAATCTCGAATAATATAGTACTATATATATACATATGTACTCGTATATGCTTTAATCATACAAATTTTAACACTTAAATGAAATATAACAAATATGTTTCTGAAGACGTGAGATACATTTGTATGTGCCTATTGCTTTTTGTCAAGGTCTTTGCGAATATTTTGCACCCATTTAAACTTTTGTACATCAATAATAAATTTAAATAATTGTTTAGATTGAATTAAGAATAAAATCAATGTTATTTGAGAACTATTAAAATATCATTAAATGTGTCAATAAACATAATTTTTGAATTTAAAAAATGTACGAAAGTATTCAAGGACAGTAATTGAATTAATATCTAATATATGCTTGGAATATATGTATATTTATTAAAAACATCAATTATCTCATTAAAAAAAATTATTAAGTAAGAAAAATATATTGATTTTTTTTTTTTGCGTTCCTTTAAGAAATGTATTTTGTATTGTAGAGAATGTAATTATCATTACAAGTAAAATATTTTCTTTTTCAAAAGTTTTTTTACCAGAAAATGTATCTATATGTTGTATTTATTGCAAAACATCGATATAAAATAGTTTTAAGCAACTCAACAGTTTAGATTGTCTCCTTTTTTATATATATTTCTTTCTCTTCTTCTTCCTTTTCTCTTTCCCTTCTTCTTCTCTTGTTCAGCCTCTTCTTTTTTCTTTTCTCTTTCTTCGTTTTTTCTTCTTCCTTTCACTTTTCTTTTGAGTTAGGTTAGGTTTGGTCATACTGGCGATCTAATGGGGATCCACCTAGAACTATTAGCATATTGTGTTACCGTATAATTGAAAGATTCAGAATTTAAAAGCGCTTGTTACCTTTGGCGAAGCTTAAAATGCTTTTTAGTGCAGATCTGTATCTTTTAGTTGATCCAGATCCTCAAAGACGGGCCACCTAAAGTGTTTAGTGTTACATTTAAGTTAGTTGGTTCAAAATTTCTTCGAGCTTTGCTCTCTCATAAAGTATTTTTTTATATATAAATATCTTATAGAATTTATTTATCCATTTCAATAGTTGCCAATCATTTTCAATATCTAATGAGTCGTGTATATCGTGTATATAAACTCATGTAAGTCGTGTTCCATCATAGTCTTCGGAATATATTTTATAAATAAATGTCACAATGGTAGGTACCTCCAATAATGAATTTACGCAGTTATTTTTGTATAATTATTTATAAGATATTGTGTACGCCTGCTGAACTAAGGGTTTAAATGATTATTTGTAAATATTATTTATAATTTTTTAATATGAGTGTATGTAATAGGTAATATGTTTTTAATTGGTACTTTCATGGGGTGTTTTTATATAGAAATTTGATTTCTACTCTTTAAAATATGAAATGCTCACAGAGAATGTCACACCTTTAAACCTTTTTTGAAGCTTATTTCTGTAATGTATTCTGTGATGTCTTCCAATATAAGTTGATAGTTTAAACATTATCAACAGAGATAATAATTTCAACGTAAAAAGCCTGTTATAAGTTTTAAATTGACAAACTTTATTATAAATTATTTTCCATATTCATTATTACTTAATATTAATAAAAATAATAATAACAATTTTATTTATAAAATCAAAAATTCTCAACATTATATACTAAAGTAATTAAATCAGGCATTAATATTACAGAGTGGAATTAATGGTAGATATTTTTATGCAATGACAGAAATAAATTGCCGATTTATTTAAAATACTTTATATGTATTACATTTGTTAACAAATGTTAAAATGCTAGATAATCGTCATAAAAAAGGGGATTAGAAAATATATCAAGAAAAAGTGCCAGCTAATAGCACTACAAAATAAAATAATGATTCTACAGAAATGATAGCTCACAGCATTAAAAAGTAGAAGAATAAATCCACAAAAGTGCTAACAAACAGCGTTTAGAAATAGAATAATACATTTACAAATGTGCTAATAGCACAAAACGTCATTTGCAATGTTAAAAAAATTAAGAATGGAGAATAAGCTATAGGCTTATATATATTACATAATATACATAATACATATAAACTGTTATATTACATTATATTATATAATACGTAATATACTACATTGTAGTTTTGGTATATACCATGATTCTGATCAAACTGTGTACATAGTGTACATTTGTCCTTTAAACTATTAAATCATTGTTAATAAATTTTTTTATATATTAAATTGAAATTTAATTTTTAATATAAACTTATATACCAAACTTTACTACACTAGCAAAATATTAATTTATAATTCAATGCTTTTTCCTTTACCTAAGTTACTTACAGATATACTTAATTAAGTCAATAATTAATATTTAATACGTTCACATTTTTTATACTAGTATATATGTACGTACTTATATGAATAATTTAAATTTATTTTTATAATAAAACCTGTTTTTTTATTTAATTTGTTTATTTATCTTTTGTTTGCAGTTTGAGTTATGGCGTCTTGACTAAAGTAGTGAACAGCCAGCCGCAACATGACTCAAGCCAGTAAAGAATTTGCAACCCAGACGGCAACAAGAACGACAACCGCAACAACCTCAGAAACAACTCCAACTACGAAACAAAATTGTGACATACTTTTAAACAATTTCCAAATCAAGAAGAAACAATATCGCGTACTGCTGAATAATGATCACATTGTTTGGGAACGTTTGGATGCCAATCGCAGTAGTGCCGGTACCAATGAAAAGATTACGAAGAAAGGTAATTTCACATTAACAATTTTTTCTTTTTCAAATCATTTATATTCCATTAACTTGAGAGAGAGGTAATAAAACCTTTCCTTATACCAAAATAAATTGCTTTTATTTTAATGAGATGAAAAATAATGGAGGTGATCGTGCAGTTGTTAATTTAAAGTGAAAGAATGCATTCACTGATCATTTGCGTTCACTCAAAACACTGTCATTCTTTTTGATTTATGATTTATATGTTATTAACCCATAAATATTTTATTTTTTTCTTTTAAATGAACAAACATCATTTAATTTTAATGACTTTTTTTCCTTATTTCTATTAAATGACTAGTTTTAGTCGTTACTAAGCTATTGGTACTTTCAAGCTGAGTCTTGTATCATAATAAAAGGCATTTATTATAATCAATGACATTTATTAAAATAAGAATTGCAATTAACGTAATAACTCTGTTATTGCAGTCGAACCAGAATACTAGATTTAACATATTTAAAAATGCAAACTTATACTTGAATATTGCAATACATAAATTAGTCTATGAAATGGATGGGACCCTGTAGTACCCCCAGCTATCAAAGAGTAAAAGTTCCCAGTTGCGCTGACTCGAAAAAAGAATCAACATATATATGTTCAGTGAGATTATTAAATAAAACAATTTGCTTGTGTTTCTAATAAACAAACCAAAATTAGATTCAACTTTATTTATTGTAATAAATCGAAGTGAATATTTTGAACAATTAGGTGATCCAATTTGCTGAGGCATTAAATGATAGTATGGTTTCAGGGTGCATTTTTTGCTAAAAATAAACTTAAGTAATATTTGTAGAAGTAATATACTTATATCTAGAAGAGAAATTTATATAGACCGATATCTGCGCCAGAATATTAAAGTTTCTGATTTTAGTACACACTTTATTATTCAATTTCTAACAGCATAATTCTAAGTTACATCACAGCTAGGACATATATTAGATTAACTAATGTTGAAACGTTTTTGTAAGTACAGCATATTGGTGACTCTTAAAAGTTATGCAATGTGATCTCCCATAGTAATATTCTAATGTATTAACCATAGATCGATTACTAATGCCCAAAGTACTGCAAATGTCTGGTCAATGGTGGATTTGCCAGGCCTCAAATCACACTAAGGTTTAATTAGTGTAAATCGTTGGATTGCCTTTCTTATTTACAACACAGAGAACATTTAACTTCCAATCAATGGGCGTGCTCTGATGCGACCATATTTTGTAGAGAAGAGAAGGAGTGTTCTCTCTCGTTTTCTACTTTAAACCATTTTGCTGGTAATCTACTAACTTCTGCCTTTTTGTTGCTTGTAAGCTGTTAAACTACTGTGACATTTAGTGTCATAAGTTATTGTGAGACGATGACGATAATTCCATCATCGTTATTTGTTTCTTCAAGTTCACTGATTTCGTTAATAATAGTTTTTTCGTTATTAAAAAGTTTTAAGCGTCTACTACTAGTATCCGGTCATTTTTTTTTTGGAATGAAAGGCTGACGTTTTAAAATCTTTCTAAACATGCTTAATTTTTTGTTCGAAATCTGAAAAATACTGGCTCTGTACATTGCATCTATATCTATTTCTGCATCTGCAGCGTGACATTCATTATCATACCAGATGAGAGACGTGTTTTTTTACTAAGTATTTATACCATAAAAATAAGGATCGCCTGTCTAAGTAGTTCTGATAATTGTTAAGGAAAGTCACAAATTAACTTTTGCGATTGCAATTTATTAATGCCTTGGATGAAACGCATGATTATAACGTCGTAGGTATTTAGACGAAACCACGAAGAGATTATGTGTCAACTTGACTTTAGTTGGAACAAGGATAATACTTTCTGTAATAAAGTTCAGCGTTGTCAGAAATTTTTGTGGCAAATATGAATCGTACTGTACACCGCGGGATTATTCTTTAGATATCAACATAATCTCTGTTAGAAATGGCTTAGTCCTGTTGCAAAGGTACTTGAACTCGGAAGATACTTGTTGATAACATATCATCTATTAAGTCATTTTTGTTTGTTAGGTAATACTTAATAATAACTTCTTAATAATATTTTTAATTCTGTAAATAATATTTAATTAAAACAGGTTGTTTTTTTAATATTAATTTTACATATTTTCTATCTTTATAGAACTTGAATTCGAAACAGAGCAGCTCTCCAATAGAGCCGCGAATGCTGCAAAATATGGTAGCACCAGTAAATTAATACATATAAACGAAGTAATTCACGTTGCGAAGGGTAATACAAAATCAGCAACATGTCGTCGTGTTACACAGGCCACAAGCGATTTTAATACAACGATATCTAGCAACATCGAGCAACAGCGCCAACAACATGCCAACCAATCAACTTCAGCACCCACTGAGCAATATTTGACCATACACTATGCCGAGCGGATTAACAAATCACCAATCGACTGCAATCGCTGGCACATACGCGCACTCACGCTCTACAACTCGGATCCGTACGTGGTAAGACAATGGCACGCGTTACTACAAAAAATACTTAATAACTCCACGCGTTTGCGTGTACAACGTTTGTTGGTTTTCATCAATCCGTTCGGTGGGCGCAAGCAGGGTCTACAAATGTATGAGCGGTATTGTAAGCCTGTCTTTGAGCTCGCTGGTGTGGATGCATCGTGCATAATATCACAGCGTGCAAATCAAATACGTGATATACTTATGAGTCATGACCTAGGTTTGTTCGATGCAGTTTGTTGTGTTGGCGGTGATGGTACCGTAGCCGAAGTTATCAATGGTTTGGTGTTTCGTGCAATGCGTGATTTAGGCATAGATGCTATACGTCCTGCTTATATACCTAAGCCTGCGTTACCGGTCGGTATAATACCAGCAGGCAGTACTGATACTGTGGCGTACAGTTTGCACGGTACTTCAGATGTGCGAACTGCAGCTATACATGTGATATTAGGTCAACGTCGTGGTTTAGATATTTGTAGTGTACGCAATCGACAAGGAATTGTTCGGTTTTGTGCCAGTGCCTTTTCTTATGGCTATTTGGGTGATGTGGCGGCTAAAAGTGAAAGATATCGTTGGATGGGTACAAAACGCTATGAATTCACTGGTGTAAAATCATTTCTGCTTAATCGCGGTTATGAGGCCGAAATACGTATGTTGCTGGAAAGTGAAGAAGATGTGAATAGTAGGAACATGCGTGCTAGTATTCAGACTATAAATACCGCAGAACCTACTTCGACAACAGATTCTATTTGTTATGCTCACTGTCAACGTTGTAGCATTGCGCCTTCAGTTCAACCTGACGATGCACTTTCTTATAAATTGTTGAAATCCACAACAAGTGTAACTGATGGTGATATCGATAATCAAACTATAGATGATATGATGCCCCGTTCATCAAATATATCACTAAATGCTCAATTAAATGAAACTAAACTGCAAAACGATCAAACTGATAAGTGCATAAATTTTAATATGGAAGACTGTGATAAAAATATCGAAACTGAAAACCGAATTGAGGAATTGCTGAGTGTAACTAAATTAGAAGATGTGCAATTAAGAACTGAATTTAAACCTAATCAACAAGAAGAAGATCTTAAACAAAACTTAAAAGCAGACTCTACTTATGAAGCGCAAAGTATTCTCACAACCTCAAATAATTCCTTAAACAACAATTCTGTTAGTAGACTGCGAAATAGTCAAATACGAGCAGAAAATTGGAAAATTGTGAAGGGTCAATTTTTTATGATAACGGGTGCTAATATTACTTGCGCATGTACACGTAGTCCTAATGGTGTTTCCCGATACAGTCATCTGGGAGATGGCACCTTAGATCTGGTTTTGGTACGAAAGACTTCGTTAATTAGTAATGTTCGTCTAGTTTTAAATATGATGGGGCGCACTGGCGATATTGTAAGTTTAGAAGTACATCTTAGTAGTGTTGTATATTAAAGTATTATTTTATATCATACCAAATATGTGACTTTATGTATAATTATTTGATATGGGATATGGCACTGCGACCATCGGGTCTATTGTGCCCCCTTCTGGGCTTAGAGTATATCTCCAAGCCCTGTTGCTTTGATAATATATATATTCAAAATATTTTATACATTAAAATCTTGCAAGTGTAACTGATTTATATATCAGTATTCTTATTTGGTATTTTTAAATTATTGTATATCTTCTTATTTACGTTTAATAATGCTTATATTTTGTATTAATAGAATTAAATTGAATAAATATTTTAATCAATAGCGTAACTTGCCGTTCGTTGAAGTTTACCGCACAAAGAAATTCTCATTCCGTACGCCAAATATGTTGACAGCTGATGATGAGTATAGTATCAGTGGATCTTGCCAACCGATAACGGCAACGGCGGAAATTGAAGATGATCCTAATGTATCAAGCTGGAACTGTGATGGTGAAGTTGTAACCGATCTTGATGTTACAATGATGTAAGTAATTATTTTTAATGATAATATTGTTGATTGATTATTTTATTTGTTATATTTAAAGTAGTGTTTTATAGTGTTCAAGCATTATTAAATTCGAAAAATTTAATTAAACTCGAATTCCAACTTTTGTGTCCAACACTTCAAATGTTTAACCTATTAATCTATAGTAATGAATCTACTCTATGTTTCATTCTATTTTCCATTTTTTTAAGACAGCAACCATATATGTAATATTATGTATGTCTCC
>NC_051847.1:144754620-144769775 GCF_002237135.1 Teleopsis dalmanni
ATTGGCATTTTAAAATTTGCTACTGTCCTTGTAAAGTAATTTGGAGAGGATTTAAATGATTGACTATGTGGATACTACATGAGTTATAATCGTAAACTATGTAATAGTTCGCTAGCGACCTAGACCTACTGTATAATTTTTAAATATTATTGTCTATTTCTATCGGAAAATCCACCATTGCTAAGTATACTTTGAATAGATATTTTAGAATTTGTTCACTTTTAATAAATTCAGGTACTCAACGATAAGGGTTTTTTAACACGTCGAATGTTGATATTCATTACATTAAGACTTAAACTTAGAGCTAAGTTTATTAGCTATTAGCAGCTAAAAGTTAAAAGTTTTATCCTCACTGCCTGAGTTTATTGTTTCAATTTGAACGACGAAACAGCTAAATTCGACAAAATATTTATCAAGTCAAGTCAAATTTTTTATTTCTTTTACGACAAAAGAAGATAATCCTCATATCAAACATGGTCAGCGGTAAGAGTATTCTCGAGGTAAGGAATAACTGTTGAATAAAATCCCACTCCACCATCCGACACTGCTTGAAATGTAAATGGTAGTGAGTGAATTTTCACTTACGTCACCCAACCGAAGATGTGTAGGTTCATTGCCTGCTGTTCTGACTAATTAAGGTTGACAGTGTCGAGGTGGTTGTGGTTAAAATCCGAATTTATGCGGGAAAAATGGTGGTATTTATTTACTTTCATTCAGCTTGACTTAACGCTTTTATACCGGATACTGTGACCCAAAAATCATGGGACGTTTGATGGGCCCCACTCTTTACCAAGGGGAAAGTTATACGAAATACATAATTCAATTGCAACCGGCAGAATTTTTTGGAATTCCAATGGGTCATCTATCGGCGCATTATCTTAATACGTGTCTTTAGAACACCGTAGTGTTGAGTCAATAAGGCAGGTAATCACGTAAAAAAAGTCTAGACATGTCAGACATTCAGGCAGTCATTAAAGCTCTCGACTAAAATCCTGCAAGGATTTTAGAGACAGTAAATGTCCAACAAAATCTGACAGCTAGGAATCAAGTGGTATTACCTAAATACCCAGTGTATATAACATTTAAAAAAAAATTAAAATTTCTCTGATATAAGTTATTAAGAGTCATAAAGTTTGTATATACCATAAATATGATGTCTGTACATTTGTGCCACCGTTTTAGTGACATGTTTATTGAGGGTTTCTTGGTCATCATAATTTTCTCATCTGAGGGATATGACATCCACAAGACATTTTTTTCACCTCTTACGGCGTTTTCTCTGCATAATAAAAGTTAAAATTTAAAAACG
The DNA here is from genome assembly GCF_002237135.1 of Teleopsis dalmanni. Lineage (NCBI taxonomy): Eukaryota > Metazoa > Arthropoda > Insecta > Diptera > Diopsidae > Teleopsis > Teleopsis dalmanni. The sequence goes on from NC_051847.1 coordinate 144,755,930, forward strand.
TAAAAATTTTTTTATCCATTTTTGGATGTTTTACAGTTAAAGAAAATACATTTTTGTTTCTAAGAAAGTCTATGTAGAATATTCCTATATTTTTCTACAATATTAAAATGTTAATTGAAGAAGAAAATTTACAAGAATCCAAATTTTTAGTCCTAATAGAAATGTTATATATTCCTAGACAAAAAAATTACTTTCTTCCAGGATATAAGTTTCTGCTCCTATAAATATGCAATTTAAATTTGCTTACTTTTAAATTTCAAATTGAATTATATTTAATTATACTTTATAAATTTGTATTAGTTTTATTATTAAACGCCAAAAGTACGTTTATTTGTGGAAAAATTATCAGATGCCGAGTCTCTACTATATATTGCATATATTTCTTGAACAATTTTTAACGTTGAGAATATTTTTATAGAGGTATATGTTTGAAGTAGATGAGTACTGACTTCATGCATGAGTTAATTTTAAACGTTGAGAATATTTTTATAGAGGTATATGTTTGAAGTAGATGAGTATTGACTGCATACATGCGTTAAGTGAAGGTGGTTTAATTTGTAGTTAATTCTTTGACATTTTTATATTGTCCTAGTTTTCACAACTCCTATTTAAAGAACTTATATGAGAGCTGCAACGAATCTAGAGAAATGGGAAACATATAAAACATATGTTATGTGATTATATTATTTATTTATTTTTAACAGATTTTAGTTTGGATCATTAAATGCACTAACATTTCACAACAATGGATCCATTAAACTTAGAACATTTTCATTTGACAACAGTATCAGTTTATTTCAGATGCTTTAGTTGATATAGAGTTAGATATATATATTTCTTTCTTATATACTATAAAAACGCATAAATCACTACATTAAGTTGTGGTAACAATTACAGAATTTAAATTTAAATGTGCTATCATTTTATATTTATCTTTTCGTGATTTTGTTTTTTTTTTGTTATTTTTTGTTATTTTTAATTTATTTATTTGTTTCTCAAGTAAGTACAAGTACGATTGGCTGCTGCAATAATTTAGAGTTGAATATGATCGCCTTTTTTGGCTGCAATTGGCAATTTCTCACCTTGTAAGAAAGGATTATTTCCGTCAGATTTACCAAAATTATAAAACTTCTTAACCACTGCATTAGTATTATCAATGCCATTATCATTCTGGAATTGATGCATTAAAAATTTTTCCATTGTAGAGGTCATTTCATTATTATTGGCGCTCCTATCCTGACCAGCACAATCAAACATATGTTCATTATCACAGGTACATTCCTGTGCTGCTTGAAATTCACGACTAAAAATAGCAGTATTTTCAAAATCTGATATGCAACCTTGGCTCTCCTCATAACCAAATGGGCATGGATTTGGTGGATTACAGTAAGCAGGTAAACTAGCATCGGTCTTAACAATAGTATTGTAACGATTAGGTACCTCACCCATTCCGCCAGATACATATTGATGACCCCAAAGTGAATTATGTGGCAAATATTCTTGATCACGTATTGATGGATGTGAGGCACCACCAAACATGCTACGATACTCGTAATCCTCGGATGGGTGATTCTTAGAAGAACGTGAAACTAAATCAACTGCTTTTGGTAAATCTGCGTCCATATCGAAATAATTATTGTTAAGCGGATCCATATCCTTATCCATACGACTCAATATTTCCGAAAGTAAAACATCCGCAAATATATTTTCCTTTGATATGGGAGTATAGGCGTGCACATAACAATTCGCTGATGCCAATAAAATAGCAAGTACCATGTACTTTTTAGCCATTGCCGCTGCTCCTAAAAGTAATTTTATTTTAATGAAAAGTTTTCAACAGTTATTCTCAACTTTTCTTTCCATTTTTTTGGAAATTATATAAAAGTAGTTCTACTAACCAAATTTTTGCAGTAGCATATTGCTGTACTCTTTCCGAGTGATTAATTTTTCACTTATTGATTTTTTCTATATTTGCAGCTGTTACTGTGAGTGCATGTATAGATACTCCACTACTCAAAATGATTGCGTGTATGATAATCGTCGCACCAGTTGAGTCCATCGGAATTTCATTCAAAAAATTTTCCAGATATGAACATTGCGCAGAATCGGATTTGTTGTCAAAATGTACGTTCTTTATTAGGTGAAAAAGTAGTTTTTTTAAATTTTTTTAACTGGCAATATTAACACACATTTTTCACACTATTAAGAAATAATATTTCGTTAAACAGTTCTTACTTAGTTAGTTGTGGTGGAAGAAAGAACGAGTCCTCCTCAATTAGCTAAAAAAGTCGTTTTGAATCCTCAAAACCTCGTAATACCACTATTAGAAGAGAGAAGGTTAAACTAGAACCAACCAGAGGCATTTATAAAGGCAAGAATCTGGCCAATGCTACTGCTTGAGATATCGCCGAGTGTGTTGAAGAAAGGAGTCCCCAGAAACTTAAGCCTAGTTCTGGCCAAAGCTAGACATAAACATATCAGATGTTCTGGTGTCCTTTCTTCCAGAGCTGGTAGACACGCATTACAGAGATACCACAGGGCAGCCCACCTAGCTCCATGCCGACCTATGGTCCAGTTCTAATTTTTGTAGAATTTATACCCGGAAAATATTTTTATTTAACTTCACAGTTCTCCACGTGCTGTTGTCACGTGGAGTTATTAAAATGAGAGATATTTCTATAAACTATTTAAGGGATATTAATACATAATTTTTTTATTTCTCTATGCCCTCTTTATCTAAATCTATATATGACCACAATTTACAAGTCCTGTTTCTATTTTCTTCGATCTTGTGTCGTCACGATTATATCTTTGTTGTGCTAAGGAAAACTTAAGGGGTTCTACATGACATACATATATTTTCCCTCTTGTTTTCCAACAGTAGTAAAATTTTGTTTTTAACTGTTTAGTTTCCAAATCTCATAGTATGTGTTCCCATAAGTTCTAGTGATAATTAGTACCAAATCAATTTTCATACATATTTCAGTTCCAGAAACTCAAAAATTCATTTTCCTGCAAGTTCTACCAGATGGAGCTGTAAACTTAATCATCGTACAGATTTTGCACGTGAGAAACTAAAAGATGCGAACAATTAAATCTTTTGAGTTATTCATCCAGTCCTGAATAATCAATTAACCCCTCAAATTTTTCAAGAGGTTGCTGACAAATCAGTTTCTGCCAAATTCTGCTTTTTATTTTGATACGTTTGTTAAATAATAAGGGAACTCATACAAGTATCAAATTTATAATTTTATGCCTTTACGTACACGGTTATATGAACGCACTTAATGAAATATTTGTGTAAATTTATCGATCTGTTGTATGATAACACTATTTATATCAACTTTTGCTTGTGTTGGAATACAACTGTGTATTGACAACAAATAAATTTATACGATATAAATTTATTCGGCAAAATTTTCCTGTAAATTTATCAAGTTGTGTAAACTATTTTTTATATAAAATATGACACTTTATTTACCAAGTAAATATATTTATACATTTGTAAGGTTTATAAGGCATTTAACAGTTTAGATAAGTACCCCTAGTATGTTAAGGCATTGAATCTTTTCTGTCGCAAAGCCGATTGATTTAGGAAAGTCTCGAAAATCAATTTTTAAAATTATTTGAAAATTATTTTTCGATATATTTTAACAGTTTTACTTTCTATATATTTTTAATTTTTGCAATTGATTATGGGAACATAAATTAATAACCATTAAGTCGGACATACGTCTATTGTTGGATAAATATACTACCATAAATCCAGCAAAGAAGTTTATCTTGACATTAAACAATTTTTTAAACTACAATTAAATTTTTTTCCACAAATTGTCTATCTTCCCTGTTTATATTTTATACCAACCAACAAATTATTGATTGTTGTAGTTTTTAAATAATAAATATTCATAATAATAATAATAATAATAACAATGAAATAATAAGTACTCAGGTTCAGAAATTATGTATGAATACACTTCTAATCTTTAGATTGACTTACATTTAAAAAGAAGTAGATGTTGTACTCGCTTTCCATTCGACTACTGACTCATTATTTATAGAGTTTTTCGATTCTATTAGTAAGTCAGCATTGTTTTCCTTACGTGAAAAGAAGTACTTCACATTCTTTTCATTACATCGATTTCGTAAGTAGCAATCCACTATTGAAGGGTTGGATGTTGTAAACTCTCAATAAAATTTGTGGAAAGAGTCTTATTATATGTTTCCACTGGCTTCGTTAGATTAGTTAATTTACTTGAGATTGCTTGCATTTCTTGATTCTCAAGTAAGGTAAGTAGTTTAACAAACCCAGTGGAAACGAAATATTAGTTTTCAAAATATTTGTATAGCACTGATGACAACATTCGATATTCCATAAATATTTAATTTCTGTTTAGCTCGAAAAATCGAACCGATATGAATATCACCGTCTGGTTATTTGCTGCAATGCAAATTGTGCTCTTAGTTTTTAAATAAGTTGAATGGAAATAGACACAAAGATATTAGAAAAAAAATTTACAAGTATATTTATCGATATGACCAAATAAAACGAATATATAATATATGTATTTATATATATATATATATTTTTTTTTTTTTAACGAATATATAATCGGTATAAGTATTAGTAAAACCTATAAAAGCCCTGTATTTTATGGAATGATTATTTTTCTTTTTATTTTTTTCTTTTAAAATATTTATATACTTTATTTTTTTTTTTTTGATGTGAGACTTGAACCCACTAAAACCACCTCTTAGGAATGAATGGAGAAAATTTCCACGGCAATGTGGAAACTTCATTCCAGTAATCAAAGGAGAGAGATGAGTGTGTAGATAGACTTAATACCTAGTGAATTAGGTTCATCTAAATCAGAAAGCAAGGGCATGAGTTAAGGAGAATGTGTGATATTGAAGGGGGTAGGGTTTATTACATATTGCGAGGTTTTCTTTTGATGTTTATGTTGAAATCAATGGCTTTGAGTCTATAGATAATCTTGTATGAATAAAGTTTAGCCAAACTATTCATTGCACTACAGTCTTTTTTGGAATTAGTTGATTTATTACAGTCTCTGTTCAATAAGAAAATCTTTCTGACTTTAGAGAGGGTCTTTCTCGATAGAACAGTACTGATGAGACTGCCAAGAACGGTGCAGCTTAAGCCGAAATAGAACAATATGGAGCTCAATCAATGGCTTTGAGTCTATAGATAATCTTGCATGAATGGAGTTCAGCCAAACCATTCATTGCACTAGTCTTATTGTGAAATTAATTGGTTAATTACCATCTCTTTTCAATAAGAAAACCTTTCTGACTTCAAAGATGGTCTTTCTCGATAGGACAGTACTGATGAGACTGACATGAACGGTACAGCTTAAGACGAATTTCAAAAATATGGAGCTGTTTCCGCTACCTAGAAGAAGGTCAGATTATTAATCAAATTTTTTATGAGTGATCAGTTATATGTTACTGTCTAATAATAAGAACTCTGCAACGCAAATATTCAATTACAACTAATATAGAAATATTTATAACTTAATTAATTTTAACAAAAATTATAAAATTTTTTCTAATGTATTTCACAACACTAATTATAAACAAAACGATAAAACGTTGTCTTGTCTTATAATATCGTATATACGACTGCTGTCACCGAGAAAACAACAAAAAAATCCATTGTATACAAAGATTTTAGCGCGTTTTGTGATTCAGCTTGTAGATTAAGTTTTTGTTTTTTTGTAATATTTAGAAATTAAATAAAGCATAGTTATATTTATAATAATTATTAATTAACGTACTTGTTTGTAATTGTAAATGTCCAATACTGACACCAAAAATATATCACAAAATTGGAAACGTCCAAATGAGGTTTACCACAAAAATTTACTATTTTTTATATTTAATTTAATTTTATAATTAATTTTTAGTTAATTAAATTACAACGACTGAAGCAAAAAAAGAAACAATTAGCCGCACGATTTAAGCAAACCAATAACAACGAAAATGTAGTTCTTGAGGATAAAGCGAGCCTCTTGGAGGCAAAAATAGCACAGAAGCGCAAAAATCCGTTTGCAAAGTAATCACACCCGCAACACAATTTCCTCTTTAGTCACATAAAAAAAATAACTTAATTTACTCTACAGATCAGCAGAGAATGAAAGCAAAAAGGCGCGAAACGATCAGGTGTTGCTTGAGCAGGATGACACTTTGCTTGCATTTATAAACACAAACGCGACAACTACTGAGGCTTTTGTACGCGAAACTCCTGTCAAAGTGGCACCAGCAAAATTAGTTTTAAAGTCATTCGATTCAAATGCGTTTTCGCAATTCTTACATCAAGCTGATGAAGATGATGCAATTGAAGAACAAATATTTAGTAAGCATTTACCCATGGACTGGAGTTTGAAGACGCGTGTGCGTATCTTTTGTGAAAGTGATTTACCTACAACTACGCTAAAGACTTCACAAATGGCCAGTGGACTTACTAGTTTTGTGCGTTGCATTTACTCGCAAAATGAATACGGCATGTTGGATATATCACCTGCAACACGTTTCAATCAAGCTGCTTACTATTGGCAACATCCGCACTTACCTTGGATGACACTATTCCCGCGTAATTCAAAAGAAAACATTGGTATAACAATAGGTGAACGTGAACGTAAAGCACTGGCTGAAGATTGGGATTTTAGCTTCCACGGTTTATTTCATTTGCTGAGAGGATTACAATGTCCATATTTCTATGTTTGCGCAAATACTTTCACTGTGCTATTTAGAGCTGCGGGCACTGCTGGACGTACGGAAATGCATGCTCTAATGACACCGTCAACGCGTGGTATACGCAGTAATTTAAGACAAGAAGGTATAGAATTTACAATGCCGCTAAAAAATGATGGAGGCTTAAATCGATCAGCTGATGGTAACTATTCGGAAGAAAGCGGGAGTATTGTTACTGTGGAAAATCCTGACCAAGAAGGTGAAGTTTATTAGATTTCTTTTACATATATTTTTATGAATAAATATTGATATAATTTAATAAACTTACCATTTAGAACATAGCCTTCAGAATAAACGACTTATATTTGTTAAGTCAAAATCTATTGACGGATGGTATGCGATATTATATTTTTATGCTGCAATTTAAAATATACTTTTTGCGTATTGTTAATTAAAAATATATAAGCAATGCTGGGAAAGAAAGGAACTGGTAGTGTTATTTACCAGGTCGCGTTAAATATTTTATAATCTTCTTTCAAAATGTATAAGCAATGTCCAAAGTAAAAGGAACACTGTACCTAAAAATTATCACAGAATAATGTCATGAACCAAGTTGGTTCGTGGCTTCAAACCCTTATTTAGAAGATTCTGAAAAACACCGACTGGAGTCAATTTTTTATTTTTTGCCTATAGTGAATGATTTCAGCTCGTTTTGCATAGTTAAAGAATGGACACTTGCGTTGAATTATTAAAAATAAGTCTCTCTATTATTTATATGTGCTCACTGCTGTTTGCGTAACTAATGAGTGATATTTCGGTTGGTTTGCATAATCGACATGTAGTCTCTCTATTATTTATTTGTGTCCACTGTTATTTTCTTAAATACCTTATATCCAATTATTTTTTGTTCAGGTGCCTTATATACTCAGCAAAGTGAACGATGTAATAATGGGATGGTGTTCAATATAAACCTCCCACCGAATTCCTCCACATCCTCCTTCCTCCCCCTTCATCATCGCTAACCTCTACCCACCCACTTCCCTACTCATGTAAACGTCTTGTGTTTCATTTCATGTTATCTGCTTTCAGATCCCTGCGGGTTACAACAACAACATGTAGTTGTCTCAGTATAAATCCTTACTTCTTTGCCACCAAATATAAATAGTTCCTATATAAACAATAATAAAATCATTACAATAAATTCATTTACTATAGTTAATATTTAAAACTTCATGTATTTTTATTTACAGGATTTTGATTATGGTTATAAATTTTATATAGTTTCTTACTTTTATTGTTTAAATGTATCGTACTTAAAGTATGGAGTTAAGATCTGATTGAGATTACAATATAGTACACGTTTAGTAGCCTTCTAAACCCATTTTTATTTTAAAAATATTAGTTCTAGATGTGTTTGAAAACATCTCATTCAAATGATAAAATAATCGGATATAAAATCTTTAATAGAAATAATAAATTATTAATCTAATTCTTTTATATTCTTAATATAATAATTTCAAAAAATCATTAATTTCATATACATTTTCAGGAGTCAATACAGGTGGTAACGATGAACAAGAAGAGGATGAATGGCTTGAAAGTTTGGGTGTGGATGAAAAAGAAATACGAAAAATACAAACCGCACACACACGTAAAATTAAAGCAAAGGAAATGGCAGAGGATTTCAGTGATAATTCTTTACTATTAATCGAAGGTGTTGAATGCCAAGGATTCTTTAGTTTCCTACTTAACGCTAAGAGTACTATTAGCAGTATTGGACGTTTAGCTGGCGTGCCACCAACGTTACTTGCACCAGTGGCATTTCCAAAAGCTACTATGCAGCATCTAACATTACGTTCAAATAAAGTACGAATGGATGGAGTAGACTATAATAGTATCGAAGCTAAAGGAATTGTTTTGCCAACATTTTTGCCATATATTTTTCAATTATTATCAGAAACTAAAAATACCTTCAGTGCTGCGCTAGCCAGCAGTAATAATACTTTAGCATTTAGTAAGGCGACACAAGCACTAACAGAGGATCCAAACTGTAGCAACACGAACACTACAGAAGGCACAGATGCACATCAAGTATTTCAACAGGGTAGTTTATGTGATTGCGGTTTAAATGAAGCGGTTATTGAATGCATGTGTCGAACTGGACAATATTCAGTTGCTTTGCTAGAGCGTGTATGTTATGATAAAGAATGCGGTTATGCTTGGAGCTAATATAAAAATTTGTACCGTTTAAGTTAATGTAACAAAAATTTTATTTATTAACCTGTACAAATATAAATCTGATGTATTTATTTATATATGAACTGAAGTTTTAATTGCAGAAGTATTTTTAATAGTTAACGTTTGCAAGTGAGAGAAAATTGCAATTGCAATTGCAATTTATAATATTCTACTACCTCTACAAATTTTAAAACTCCAAAGAAAAATTGTTTATCTAAGAAAAATTAAATATCCGTTCATAATGGTATCTCTTTCTAGTTATAAATAATAATTAGCAATCACTTTGGGTCATAATTTGTGTCTAAGCGGGCTACCTGTCACTGCTTATCAAGCACAAATAAAAAAATTTATGTTATATCTAAAATTACTTAATGATTATATTTTATTATTGCTACATGTTTTTAATGTGTTATCAATTTCGTATATTAAAGGCAATTGTAGCAAAAATCTTACAACTAAGACGTTAAATATTTAATGATCAACAATAGTCAATTCATCTATGCTCCAATCTTCGTACGAATGATCAGGCAAATAACGTCTTATGATGATAGGAATTTTCTTCTGCTTAAGCTCTTTCATAGCAATTTGCAATGGATCCGTTTCACCTTCCAATTCTACCATAATCGGTGCACACATCGCAATTTGCAAGGCACGTGTCCCAAGTACACGCGCACGTTCGTACTTAGTCATGTACTTTGTGGTAATTCTTTTAGATTTTGGTACACCACCACCAGCACTGCCTGGTGCAATAATCTCAATGTTATCTTCTTCTTCATCTTGGTTAATGTCATCGATGTTGTCCTCTTCATCGACATCATCAAATTCATCACCGCCAACTCTAAAAAATGTATATCACATAAATTTAATCCATTTTCAACTGATAACAACTTTTATATTATGCAAATATTAAATAAACTTACTCATCATTATCAAAATCGTCATCCATTTTTATTAATTTGTAATAAATTAAACACCGAGAAAATTTATGAAATTGTTTGCATCAAAATGGTTTACGGAAAGAATGACAGATTCGCTAGTGTTCCCAAGCTGGTGTATTATTTGACAGTTGCTATTTTGGTGAAATACTACAAAATTGTGGAATTAAATAAGTGTAGGAAAATGTTGTGCAGAATGATGTAAAAAATTTGCTACGTATGGATTTGCCTGTATGGATTTTATTTAAAAAATGACACAATATGCCATAAAAATATATATTGAATTAATGTAAACGTAATGTTAAGAAAAAAAAAGTGTTATTATAGCCCGTTAAAGCCAGCAGTGATTTAATGCAATAAATAAAAGTAATATAATTGTTCAAAAAACCTGTTTAAGCTGGCTATTTTGCTTCAATATAATAACAAATCTATTTTTAATGACTCAAACATATTATAACTTTTTTAAAACAAACTTTATTTTCATTATTATTTCTTAAAAGAGTTTTAACTTAAAAGAATACAACCTTGTGTTTAAATGGCATTAAATCCGGTATTGCAATATATCTACAGAAACAATTGCATGACATTTATTGAACATGCTGTTGGCTATATCATTTAATTATGTTAATTTTAATATAAATATTTCTAAAGATATTTTTTTTTATAATGCTTTGATAAAAAATCAATTGTTTCAGAAATAAACAAATTATTTTATTACACATTAAAGTGGACTATAATAAAATATAACTTCTATTAGCAATAAACATTATTTATTATAATAATTTTTAATCATGATACAAGTATTATACTTTGCTTAGACAGTCAAATTCCCTTAACTTTGTTAAAACGAAATTAAGGTAATTTGAAAAGTGTTCATACTGCTCCAAATTAAGAAAATCATATGGTTGTTGTTCTATAATATATAATAGTTATATAGTTATAATAACCTTGTTCTTGATTATTATAACTATAAAAAATGGCAGTAGTTTTGTAGTTTTATTAGTTTCAGTGGATTTTAGATATGTATATTATTATGTTTCACTCTATTTTAAATTAATAACAATTACAGTTTTATCTCCATATTCAAATTTAAAAATTTGCATTACTTTCAAAATATTTTCCCGGCTTTATTAAAGCTGTTCTTAAAAATAAATGTCACTTTTTCGTTACCTCAACTTTTCTTTTGCTTAAAATTTATTTTTCGCGTAGATGCTTATGAAGTTCTTTTAATTTTAGCCTTCGTTTCAATGAAATTAAGGCCGTTTTTTTTTATTTTGTTCTAACCATAAAACTGAATTTTATATGGAAAAAACAACTTAATTTTGCCAAAACGAAGACGAAATTAAGATTTATAATATATTTCTTCAAACTCATTTTACATTGTTATTAAGGTCGTGTGGGAGTTCGAGTAAATATATGGTAAATTGAGGGAAATAATAAATTATGTCGATATGGCGAATGTTGGTATTTACCAGAATTTCGATTAGGACCATATTATACAGAGTGTCTCGGGCACAACAAAATTCGCTCTTTCGGGCTATGTCGAAAATGCGTGTTATGCACTGTCATATTAGTATTGCCAATTTTGTATTTTTACTATTTCTTGGATGTGCTTAAATTTAAAAGGAAATTTAGCTGCTTTCAATTTGCTATCAAAAATAACTAAAAAGAAAAAACTCATAGAGGCAGTAATAATATTAATTTATTATTTTATTGGCTTATAATAAACGTTATCAGTACTTACGAGTTTTTTTAATAATAATAATGTAATAATTATATTATTAGTGATTTATAAAATAAGGCTTACTGCAATTTTTTCCAAAACGTATTAGAAATGTAGTAATTTGCTCCTAAAAGACATGGCCCTTAGGGTAAATTAGATAAATTAGGTGTTACCATTGTGGAAATTTTATAAATGAATTTGAAAACTTTTAACCAAAAATAATAAGTGTAAAAAATAAATAAATAAATATTTACATAAGTGTAGTGCCAAAAATCCCTAGGAAATTTCAGTATACTTTACCTCAATTTACTTGAAGTCGTACACAGCATAATACGTATGGCAGTTATCATAAATACCACATCTGGTAGCATATAATTGTCAACTGTTATACATTTTGATGTATAACACTGGTTAAGTGTTATACTAGTACTGCTTCCAATTAGAATTATTGTTGGTGCTTTTAGTTTTCAACTTTTCGTGCGATTGTGTGTGGTTACGAACGAGTGCGGCGGATAAATTTGCCGCTTTTGCTGTGTTATTATTTTTGTGTTTCTTGATTTTCGAATTAATTCATTTTTCGCATAATCAGCTGTGAGAAAATAGTATTAGAAAAATATCAAGTTGTGTTAAATGTTATTAAATTTAAATTAATAAATTACAGTGGGTTTATATTGTACGAATCCTTTGTTTACATTTTTGCAATTTCGTTGCATATAACAAATTCGATTGTCTTGTTGTTGTTGTTATTGTTATTTTTGCTAGTACGTTGCAATTTAAAAGACTGACAAGCGCATGAAAAGTAGAACATTCCATAATAAATGTAAATAATTGTAGTAGTTATAAAACGGAAATTTAATTAATGCAGGTATGTAAAATTTAGAAAGTAAAAAAATTATTAAAATTCAATCATCAAAAATTAATAATAATTTTTATGCAAACGTCAGCATTAATTTTTTTATTTCGAAGGGTCAAGTTTTTTCCGTCTTTTTTTTTTTTAAATTGTTTTTACATTAAAAATACTGTTGTTGTTGTTGTTGTTTTTTTTTCATTGAGTTCAATATCTGTCAATGGACATGTGAAGTGCGGTTGATGGGTGTATTTAATTAGCCGTGGATGTTTGTGGATATTTACTTTAACCTGTAAATAAAATGTACAATAAAAAGAAGGTTAAAGAATAAAAAAAAATTATTTAAATTATTCAAAAATTGTTTATTAATTGCTTTTGTCGGTTTTATGTACTTCTGCTGAGTGCGTTCCTTTCCACGCAAATGCTTCGCTTCGATGTGCTTGAGTTGTGGTCTTCATAGCAAGAGGAGGGGCGTACATGGAGACTCATTTGAGGGGCCTTTCGGGAGCTAATTCCAATTTCATATAAAAACTTGTAATTGAGAGAAATACATTTAACTAATGTAAAATAAAATTAAATATTTTCTTTGAGGGGATTGTGTTGTGGTTAGTTTCGATCACTTTCCGGTCCCTTTCTATATACCACTGAGTGTGATAATTTGTTAATAAAAGTGTTTTTTTTCTACACTTATTTAATTCGAAGAATTATTATGTTGAGGCTAGTTAAGTCAGTGTACTTGAGCACTTTTACTCTCTATTAACTGCATGGTTTCTTCATAAACTCTACGCTTTGACTGGATTATTATTTATCATTTCATTAGACTAAGCAATAATTGACTTCAGATCTGCATACCTCCCCGAGGAGCCTGTAACCAGGCTCTTGTAAAGCATTTCTTAACATATCGCAAAATGCTGTAGAGAACTTCACTAATTGAACTGGTACACCGTGAGATATTCCCCTATATATCGAGAGAAAGATTATTCACTGTAAAAAATTGTTGTGAACCAAAAATGCTACAGTCATTTTGTTCAAACAAACATATAATTTACCCTACATATACATCGCATGAAAGTTATTGAAAGACAATTGTGTTAATAATAAAACAAATTAACAAAGAATTTATTATTATCACTTTCTTCCGAAATTTCTCTAAACGCTATAATGTTAAGTAACAGAATAGTGCTTAAGAGAGAAACAATATCTATTATAAACTCATACAGTTATTTTTATATAAACTATAGAATTAATAGTATATCTATTATTTATTCTATAGTATATATAAAAATTATAGTACATGGTTATTACAGATATTGTTCCACTCATATTTCTGCTATTTTTCTATATATTCTCTTGTAAATGGAATGACATTTAATGCCTTTCGCCTATAATTGC
>NC_051847.1:144769875-144791933 GCF_002237135.1 Teleopsis dalmanni
AATTATTAAAATTATTGAATAGTAAATAATATTGTTTGAAGAATTTTTAATGTGTCTTTAAACACTATTATTGCGTTATTCACTCTTTCATTTAATGGAATTACTAAATGATCTGTTTCGGGTAAAATTTAGATGTATATTGTATTATTGTGTAGGTTACTATTATTTCCATTTCATATTTATTTCCTATGAACACCATTGGGCTATCTTATACTCGTATATGTAGTTATTTGCGAAATATCGGTGTTATATTGTAAACATTTAAATTGTTTCCGAACTATTATATCTGACGGTGACTTATGTACATTGATTCAGATTTTTTTATTTATTTATTTTATGGCGTCTGTATGCTTCAAATTTCAATTCTTCTGGTCTTATTGGTACGAAAAAAGTGAAACTTCTTTATGGTAGAGTCTATTAAATTGTGCAATATATACAGTATATAATGGCCAAAAAGAAACTTTAATTGATTATATTATATCTGTACTTAAGAAGTTAAAGTTAGTCATCACTTTAATAATTTGCTTAAATGAGTCGTATCAATGATTAAAAAACTAGTCTTCCTAAATAATAGTAATTGAAATTAAATAATGCAAATGATTTTCCTAGTAGAACGTTGCCGTGACTTTAACAGAGATGTCTTTTTAGGTTTTATTGCTTTCGAAAAAGCTTTGCCACACTGTGCAACATGGCAAACTCATAGAAATTCTGAAGCATTGCAGATTAGATAAAAAGGATATCCGAATAATGGTAGACTTATACTGAAAACCGTACGCAAATGTTTGCATTGTTAGTTACTTCACGCAAGAAGTAGAAATAAAGCGCGGGGTTCACCAAGGGTGCATTCTGTCACCATTACTGTTCAATATATACTGTTCAATATAGACTATTTTCAGAGAAGCACTACACGATGCGACAGATGGAATTATGGTTAACTTATAAACAATATGAGATACGCCGATGATACAATGCTTTTTGCCGATTCAATAGAGGGCTTACAGAACCTTTTAGACGCTGTTGCATTAAAGTACAGAGAATACAGCTTACAATTAAATTGTAGTAAAACCCAATATGGTGGTGAGCAAACGACCAATTTCTAGAGGAAGATTGACAGCATTTGGTTCAGCCATAAAAAGAACCGATAAGTACAACTACTTGGGATGCTAGCTTAATGAGCAATGGGATAATAGTAAAGAAATACGTGTCCGAATTGAAAAAGCAAGGTCTTCTTTTATCAAGACGAAAAACTTGCTGTGTACCCGGCAGCTGTCATTCCCGCTCAGAATAAAAATGTTGCGGATATATTCTCGTATGCTGAAAATAAGCTGGACAGAAAAAATTACAAATACTGTGGTATGTTACTTCAACGTAAGTTGGAGTTTTTTGGTCATATTCTGAGGTATCCGGCAAAATTGAAGGCAGACGTGGCCAGGGAAGTCGAAAGATAGCATGGTTGAAGAATTTACGTCAATGGTTCGATAAAAGTACAAGGCACCTAGAGGAAAAAGATTGATTTTACTTCATAATACGGGTGAAGTTATTTTCAGCAAGGTACATCTTTTTACTTCTAAAGAATAATAAATAGGCTATATTGTATTGATAAATGTAACTCTTAGAAAAAGTCGTTCATTTCAATTATAACAGCAAACCATACATTTCATTGGTTAAGAGCAGTAATGAATCATGAGTTTTGTTGGCACGAATTTTATTTACCTAGGAGTTTTTGGAAAACAAAGCTAAATCATAAAGAAAATTACCTGTGCAACTTGCAGTGAAAGATTTTAAGCAGAATGCAGTAGGTGGTGCACTCACTAACGAAGTACAAATACAAACACAAATACAAACAGTGAAATAGATACAAATTGAAACAGAAAAGTAAATAAGAGAAACTCACCTGAAGATAGATTATGACGGGATGACATCGATAGATTTCTTGGCAGAGTCATGCAATCACCTGCGCTTGTTATGTTGCTAGACGAAAGCATATTGCCACGACTGTCGATTAGAGCTGCACTTATGCTACTACCACTGGTGTTATTAACACCGCCACCACCGCCGCCACCTGGGTTACGGCCGTAGTTCATGGAGTTGGTGTGATGGAGCGTGCCTGCCTTTGGCAATGTCATCATGCCTGCATTATAGCTGACAGAAACGTTGGCTGAGCTGCCAATTGCTGTGTTGGCACGATTAAATGTTTGCGTGTTACCAATGACACCGCTCATGCCTTTTATTTGCATATGTTCACGTTGTGCATTGGCTGATTGTTGTTGTTGTTGCTGCTGCTGTTGATGGTGGTGGTGCTGCTGCTGCTGTTGTTGCTGTTGTTTTGTAGATGTACTGTAAATAACACTACCCATACCGCCCGAGCCCAACATACCCGTAGCTACATCTGCACCACTGACCACATTGGCTGTGGAAACTTGTTTGCCCTGCATGCCACCACCACCACCACCACATAAGTTTACAGTGCTACTCGAATTACCTGCTCCAGCATTGCCGGTATTCGGGTTTGTTGATTGTGTCAGTTGCATACCAGTATTGGCGCATATATGTGGTGGCGGTGGTTTTACATCGCTTGCAGTTAGCAGTATGGCACCTTGATCCCCGTGATTTTCAACATCGACAATGACATTTGCACTCTGCGAATGTCCCATGTGATAGTGCGCATGTTTGATGGGATCGGGCGGATATGGCACTTGCTGATGCATATTACGTTGCTGATATTGCTTTTGCAAGGACTTGACTTCCAGTCGTGTCTTATCACGCTGATAATAAACGCCGGCAAAAATTAACACGTTCAGTATTAGCAAACTGCAACCTATGGCAATGGTCACACTTAATGCCGTCGAGTAAGCAGCATAGCCTGCCGCCTCAAAACCAGATGCCAATGTGTCCGTTGTAGCATTTGCGAGTGTGGTGGGTGCAAACACTCCTCCCGTGTAATTCCCACCGACCGGTATGCAAGTGGTGAACATGTTGGGCTCCATAGTTGTCACTGAAAGTAAAAAAAGAGAAAAGGTAATAAGAAAAGGGATAAAAAGGATAGAAGTGGAAAAAAGCGCAAATACAAGCAGGAGAATTGTAATGCAACTTGACAGTCATTTGAAATGAATGCATTAATATTTTCTGGTTTGTGCTACCTCAGTTGCACTCCCTGTTGCATGAAGGTACCAAGGTGTAAGGTAAGTGAGTAGTGAGTCAGCCAGGAAGACAGTACTTTGCTTGTCTTCTGCATAAGTAGTTATCCTTTTCGTTGCTGTGCTTTCACCTTCTGTTTTTTATTATTGTGTTGTTAAAACTTTTTTTTGCTTATTATGTAAAATTTTTGTTGGAGTTATTTTTTTTTAAATTTGTGCACTTAACTTTATTTCTGTTCAATGGTTTTTTTCTTTTTCCATTTCATTTGCAATGCAAAGTAAAATTTTATTTTAAAATGTTTTATTTTGCGACTATTTTTGCTATTTTTTTGTATTTATACAAATTTTGGAAAAGTGTTGAAACAAAAGTGCAATAATGCGCTGAGTGGGTCTGAAACCTCTTGTAGCAAGTGGATTTTACATGCTTAAGGTGTATCCTTACTTATCTAGGTATGTCTACACATTCTAATGGCAGGGATGTGAGAAGTAATGTATTTCGCCTGCTCATAAAAAGTTATGCTTGTATTCTTAGTGCTACTTGCTCACAGATACAGCTTTAGATACAGATACAAGTCAGCGAAAGGAAGAAGCAGTTAAATGGTTTTCCGTTTTCTTTTGATCCTTAATAACAATTTCTGGTATTTGCTAACGGAGAAAGGATTTGTGTAGTTTTTGTTTGTCTGCCTGTTAAGGTTGCCTTTAAATTCCAATTCTTATGTGTACAATACAATTTTTATACTATGTTTTATACGATTCTGACAATTGTATTTACAGTTGGAATATGAAACATAAACAGAAACAACGTAGGCTTCCAATAGATTGATGTGGGACTGCATGCATTGAATGCAAATCTATGATGCGCTAGTATTCACGCTGTATAAATATTTTTATGCAAAAGTCAAAACCACAAAAGCATTTGAAATTAAGTAAAAAATATATTGGATTTTGAGTTTCATACGTGCCTTCGTTATTCTAACTTACTGTATTTGATCACTTTTTCTATCACGCTTAAGAGCAATTTATCAGTTAGGAATTTTTCATTTTATTAATATGTAATATATTTGGAAGATTTTGGAAAGTTAAAAACTCTACTCTTAAAAAGCATTCTATTGAACACTTGTCCCTTGTAAGTTAGTTTAATAAAATCAGGTGTATGGTATTTGTCATCACAAGAGCCATTCATTGCCCCATAGGCCACTTCATTATTCACATGTATTTCATATCTAAACTTTTTCCTTCATAGCTAGTGCCTTCTGTTCGACAAAAAGTTCCAGATCTTACTGACTTTGGTCTTAGCAAAAAAATTAAACTATTAACAATCGCCGCATTTCCATCAGTTGAACTGTCATCAGACCACTCACCAACAATAATAACAGTACAATATCAACGAATAGAACTATCCAAACGCAAAGTCTAACGAAATATATAAACTGGTTAAAATTTCGTAAATATCTCTCTTGCCATATACCACAATATGCTTCGTTAAAAGAGAATAATGAAATTGATGCTAGTGTTAACCAATTTTCTGAAGTAATCTCAACGGGTGCGGAAGTAGCTTCGATAAGAACTGAAAAAACAACCTAAAAAATTGGTGTGACAAAAACAATAGAGGCATTTTAACAACGGAAGAGGAAAGCTAGAAGACTATGGCAACGACATAGATCCCCAAAACATAAAGTTCTACTTGCTAAATGTACTAATGAACTTAAATATGCACTAGCGGAAAGACATCAAAAATCCCTAGACAATTTTCTATACAAATTGGCACCTAATGAACAAACTGACTATTCACTTTGGAAGGCAACAAAGTACCTCAAACAGCCTATCCAGCATGAATCATCTCTCAGACTAGAAAATGGTGATTGGGCAAGAGGTGACTCTGAGAAAGGTTGTAAAACATTTGAAAAATGTATTTACTCCAAATGATGTTTCATATAACGCCTCTTTACCAATAACAAACCTATATCCCTCGAGCAGTGCGCTTATCTTTAAACTAGAAAATATCACTAAATTTATAAAAGATCTCAATGCGAAAAAGGCAGCAGGACCTGATAAAATCACAATTGCAATGGTGAAACAGTTACAATGTGCCATTTTACATCTCAGGCATTTATATAACGCTATCTTACGGACAGGTTATTATCCCAAACTTTGGAAAATGTCACAAATAACAATGATACCTAAAGCTGGGAAGGACAAAATCAAAGTAGAATCTTACAGAACAATTAGCGTCCTTTCAGTGTTATCAAAAATATTTGAAAAGCTGCTAATATAATTCTCAGCTCACGAAATAATTCCGGAATATCAATTCGGCTTCAGAGCTAAACATAGTACAATTGAACAAATGCATCGTATTGTATCATTCGTTAGAAACTCATTTGAAAATAAACAATACTGCACTTCTATATTTATAGATGTAGCCCAAGCGTTTGATAAAGTATGGCACGAAGTCTTAATACATTACAACACCTCATGCCAGCTAACACACTCACCGTTTATTAAAAAACTACTTAAGTAAAAGCAGTTTTAGTTTAAGATATAAAGACTTTGTTTCAGAACCTTGTCCTATCAAAGCAGGAGTTCCTCAAGGAAGTGTAATAGGTCCGCTATTATACCTACTGTATACAAGTGATATGCCAATTTCAAAAAACACTTTAAGTGCAACATTTGCTGATGATACAGCAATACTAAGTGCACACAAAAACCCCACAATCGAACAACGCATGCTTCAAGACCATGTTCACCAACTCGAGCAATGGTTATCAGTATGGCGTATCAAAGTCAATGAACAAAAATGTACCCATGTAACGTTTGCTCTCATATCATAGCTTACCAGGTAACATCCAAACTGGTATGGGAATGCATTGACAAGCTGAACACACTCGGTGGGATCAATCAGGTGCACCTTTTATGGATTCCGGGACATACTGGTATCCAAGGTAATGAAATGGCAGACAAACTTGCAAGAAGAGGCGCGGCATCAAGAATGATAGGCCCAGAACCATTCTGTGGTCTAGGCAAAGGAGCTCTATCCATTATCATGAATGACGCAGAGAAAAAAGAGAGAGAACTCTATTGGTTAATGCTACCAAGACTCTCACAATCTAAAATGATTTTAGGGACTTACAACCTAAAACGCTTTAAAGATTGCATAGTGCAATCAAAGACTAACATAAGAATTATTACGGGATTACTGACCGGTCACTGCAGATTAAATAATCACCTATCGAAGTTAGGAATTCAATCCAACTCAGACTGCAGATACTGCAGGGAAGAGAGAGAAACGGCATACCATGTGCTTGGGGAGTGCCCGGCACTGATGCATAAACGAAAGAAACACCTAGGAGGGTATTTCATGGATCATAAGGATTCAAGACTGGGGAAGATAGGACCCATACTGTCTTTCATTAAAGAAATCGGACTTGGAGAAATACTCTAACCCGACAAAGGGGCACAATAGATCTTTCAGGTCGCAGTGCACGATCCCTTACTCAATAATAATAATAATAATAATAATAACGTTTGCTCTAAGATCAGGAAACTGTCCCAATATTACAATAAATGAGCAAAAAGTACCTTCGAGCGACTATGTAAAATATTAAGGGATACATCTAGATATACGTTTAACTTGGAATAATTACATAGAGGCTAAAAAGACACAAATAAATATAAAATTAAGTTCATTGCATTGGCTTATGGGCACGACATCTAAGCTACTACTTGAATACAAAATTCTGTTATATAAGTCGATAATAAAACCTATATGGAGTTATGGAATTAAACTGTGGGGAACAGCGATGTCATCAAATATTGAAAAACTGCAAAGGCTGCAATCAAAAGCTCTAAGAATGATAACAATTGCACCGTGGTTTATGAAAAATGCTAACGTTCATAGAGATTTGAGCGTGCCAACAGTAGTAGAAGAAGCTGCTCGATGTAGCCGTCAGCACCTCTTAAAGTTAGAAGATCATCCTAACCAATCAGCTTACATGCTGCTACTGAACAAAGGCCACAGACGTCTATAAAAGAAGGACACCATCAACATCTGTTAACTTTCTAAACTTTTATTTGATTTAAAATATTATAAATTTATTTAATTGAATTGAATGTATTTTTTTTTCAATTGAATTTTAATTTTAAATTAATTTTAGTTTTTAATTTTAGTTATATTTTTAATCTTATCTTATTATAAATAATTCAATGTCTGTCTAAATAGTTTTTTCCAAAGCAATGGCTTAGGGAAAAAAATAAATTTAGTTTTAAGATTTGATCCATTTATTGTTAGTTTCGTTTTTTAGAAAGATTCAATAAATGATTTATTAATTTAAAAAAAAAAAAACTACGCCATTCACTCCCTTGAACATTTCGGCAATATTATAACAACGACGTACCAGATCTGTGCGAATGTAGACGATATTGCAGTCATTGCAAAGAGCGAAAGGGATCTATCAAATGTCTTTAAGAAGTTAGACGAAAGCACTTAAAAAGTTGGTCTGAGAATAAATGAAAGTAAATCGAAATACCTCAAGCTAACGAGAAGGAACGAGAGTACGGATACACGCAACACCGCAATTGGTGAATACAATTTTAAGATTGTTAGCAACTTTACATACCTTGGTGCGGTAATTAACAACAACGCAATAAGAGCTTCATTGTGACGCTCTGGAGCAATCTTCTAAGGCGTGCACACAGATGATAGCCGCTAAGAGCCAGATCTGAAAAGTACGGTATATGTGGAGGCACTTTAAAGTGCAATTTATGAGATTTGTGCTGTAACGACACTTTTGGTGACGTTCAAAAATTTTTAGTTTTTGCTGGGGTATCCTCAGCCGTCGTCCAGAGTCGTGACAATATATTTATAATTTTGCCGAGACGTTGGTTTTAGAAGAAAACAGAACGTGATTTATATGTATAAATTATATATATAACTTTATTATTTCATAAACTTATGATTAACAAAGTTTAATTAAAATTCATTGGAAACATTTCTAATAATAAATAAAAAAAATTATGTTGATGCCAAAATTTCCCACTTCTCCATATATTGCTTGTTAAAAGAATCTTAGCAAAACCCGTGTGACTTCTTAAGCCCCTCTTCTGTTGTAAAAAAAATAAACAAAACGTTTCCTCCGTGCTGTAAAAAACTATTTGACCGAATAAGCCAGGTTAAAAAAATATACATATAAGACAGGAAAGGAATTTTACACTATGTTTGACTCAAAGAACCAGATTTGTGGCACAATGTGCCAGATGACCAATAGGTCAGTGTACTTGTTTCAGGAAAAGTAAAATTTCAAGTTTGGTAAAATTTACCAGAAGGCCCAATGAGCCAGAGTACTTGCTCTTTCACTTGTCGCAACCCAAGTCCCTGATTATATGAAATGTGCCTCCTTTTATATTGAGCATACCGGAGGTTTTTGGTGTAGCGTACCGGTATTCTTTGCTGTACTTGACTTCGCCGTGAAGTTGAACTTTGTGTTCTACTGTTTTCTCACTTCTTCTGCTTCGCCGTGATTTTTTTAGTACTTTTACTACGCGCCGTGTTTATTTATTTCGTGTGTTATTCCTTTTTAGTTTATATTTTATTATTAAAAAAGTAAAGTGTTTTAATACTACAAAACTAGGTATTAAATATACATATATATTTTGTGAATTTAATATTATCTAAATGTGGACAGAAAAGAAGTATTAAAATAGATAAAATTGGTGTTGGTGTGCTTAGTTTTGTTTTGTTTTGTTTTGTTTATAAAAATAAAATTGTACAAACATGAGTGTTAAATTGTTTTGTGTATTATTTTATTTATATATATTTCAAATAGATCTTTGTTCAATAATTAAACGTGTTTTCTGTGATAAGTGTTCATTGTTTTTGTGTTTATAATTTCTTTACACATTTTGTTTTCATTCTTTAAATTTTTAACAAACAAATTGATTTTTTTTTCGTATATTTTAGATTTTGCACATTTATCGATGCCCGCGGCACGTTGGCTTCGAGGATCCCAGGTAATGTCCATGATATTTTGAATAATATTTTAATTCAATTTTATGTTTTTCAGTTAAGTCTCCTTCAGTTATTTTCATGTGAGTTGTTAGATATATTATGTGTAGTGGTGGCGGTTATTTAACACACAGACTGTGTTTTTCTCTGCTTCTTGTTTTATGTAGCACAGAAATTTACTTTGTAAATTTGTGTCGTTACATTTCCCTCCTTCTTCAGAACAGAAATTAAACTAAAACTTTATTTTAATGACCCGTTGATGACCCCTCGTCGGCAAATTTGCACTTGATACTTCTGATTTTCCATTTATCCCTTATTTTCCATATGATACATGCTAATACTTGTGTTACTAATATTCCTTTTAGAACGAGGCTCGATTTCTCTTTCTAATCTTTGGACACTTGAAAATTTTGTAATACTCATCTTGGTTGCTGACATGATGATGGTCATCCTTTCGTTTAAATGTACCTAGACGTTGTACGAAAATCTCTGGTTTGTTTCCTTTTGTGCTTGGTTGACTGACGTTCAATTCCTCTTGTGGTGACCATGTTTCTTGTTGACTGTCATGCTTGACTTTATCCTTTGCTTGAGTTCCTTGGCTTGGTAGTTCCGTGTTAAGTTTACTATCTGAAACATTGATAACTAATGGACCTAATGAATTCGTAAGTTGTACATGACGATTATCCGATACTGGCTGTATTATAGTAGAATTCCTCTGTAGCGATGTAGTTGATGACGAAGATGATGGTTGACCAGATTGGTGATTATCTCTTGGTGGTGCTTCTTGTGGTGACTGTGGCTGATTAACCGAAGATGGCGGCTGTGGCTCAAGTTCTTTTGGTTGTAACGATGATTTGAAATTATCTTGCGAATGACTCTGTGACGTTTGTGATGATGATTTAAAATTACCTTGTGAATGCCCCTGTGGCCTTTGCGATGATGATTTAAAATTACCTTGTGAATGCCCCTGTGGCCTTTGCGATGATGATTTAAAATTACCTTGTGAATGCCCCTGTGGCGTTTGCGATGATGATTCTGAACTTGTAGAAGTTGGTAGTACTGGATGATTGACATGTGATGACTCCGGTACTATCATTAAACGTTGTGGCAGTGCTGGACGTGATGATAAGTCATGCTCTTCGATTTGATACTTTTGCTCTCGTGGTTGCGTATTCTGATTGTAGTTAACTAGCGACTGTTGTGCATATGCTTGTTGATAACCTACTTCTGGACTTTCCCTATGAGACGTTGAACTCTGTGGAGGAGTTACGATGCATTTATGAACTGCCTCCTTGTGTGGTTTTTCCTGTAATGGTACTAAGTGTGATTGTGAATTACTTTGGTGTGGCATATTTAGCGTTGGTAGTATATTTGTTCTTGGCCTACTAATTGCTGTTGCTTGTTTTGCGACTGGTGGAATCGGTTGCTGGTTACTCCTCAGTTGGATATGATGATTCGATTTAATGCTTTGATTTTGGACTATACTTTCTTGCATCAGTTTTGGTTGACTGGATTCTAATTTGACGGATAAAATGTTTGGGGTGGTTGTCATTCCGCCTGGCGTGACAACCCCCAAAGCGTTTCCCGATGGCCTCTGATGATTTCTGTATGTTGGATTTTCCCTGCAGCACTCGATCGTTCGACGGCCTATAGTACCACAACTCCAGCAAAAAAGTCTCCTAGGCTTTGTGCATTCTCGTGCAAAATGATTTCTTTCCCCACATCTACGACAGGCATTACGCACGTCCACCTTTTCGATCTGTGTTCTATTAATGGCAATCGGTGGTGACCAATCAAGAGTGCATTGGCGTTCTCTACTACTTAGTTGTGTAAGACGTTCGAATTCTTCTGCTAGTTTGCTTAATTCTCCCAATGAGCTAAATTCACGCGGTTTGATCTGGAGCTGATACTCTGGTCTACTATTCCGGTAAATCCGACTTAACTGTTGTCTTTCTGTTAACTCAGCATATCGCATCAACTCTTGTAGTGCCAGGGCATAGTCTTGGAATGACTCCGTCTTCTTCTGGTATTTGTTCCGAATTGTGTCTTCTAATTGCTCTAAATAATTAGAAGGCAAGAAAAACTCTCGAACATCCTGAACAAAACTTGACCAGTGTGTCCACTTCCGATTGTTATTCCGGAACCACATTAGGGCTTTTCCTTTCAGTATTTCTGGCATAAGTCTTGGCAGAATGTCTCGGGGAATGTTATAAGTTTCGGAGAGTGTTTCCAAATTTTCCAAAAATGGTAATGGACTTGTTTCACCATTAAAATGTACCTCCCAATTACGCACTTGATTGGCGATTCGCGCTATGTCCTCAAATTTGCTATTCATCATGGTTGGCTCTGAGATGTGTATTCTTGGTGGGTCGATTTCGAAGCCTGGAGGTTTGGGTGAGAGACTGCGATCGTATTTAGTTTCCATGTCCATAATTATGTCTAGTAATTTTTCCGTGTACTCCTCAGTTGCTAGATGATCACGTACACGCTTCCGTAGTTCCTCAACGGTTCCTGATGTACTGATCTTAATTTCTTCTAGAATTTGAACCAAATCCTCTTTACGCGCTATCGAAATCCATGCTGTTTTGACCATGTTACCTCGTGTACCGTCTAATGACTCTTTGCGTTAAACGTTTGTACACTTACTCGTCCTGTTCCTAGTTCGTTCTTTACTAAAATCAGGTCCCTGTTCAACGTTCGTTCTTTTCTAAAACCAGGTCCCTGCTCAACGTTCGTTCTTTTCTAAACAACGTCCCTGTTCAACGTTCGTTCTTTTCTAAAACCGGGTCCCTGCTCGGGCGCCAATTGTAACGACACTTTTGGTGACGTTCAAAAATTTTTAGTTTTTGCTGGGGTATCCTCAGCCGTCGTCCAGAGTCGTGACAATATATTTATAATTTTGCCGAGACGTTGGTTTTAGAAGAAAACAGAACGTGATTTATATGTATAAATTATATATATAACTTTATTTATTTCATAAAACTTATGATTAACAAAGTTTAATTAAAATTCATTGGAAACATTTCTAATAATAAATAAAAAAAATTATGTTGATGCCAAAATTTCCCACTTCTCCATATACTCCTTGTTAAAAGAATCTTAGCAAAACCCGTGTGACTTCTTAAACCCCTCTGCTGTTGTAAAAAAAATAAACAAAACGTTTCCTCCGTGCTGTAAAAACTATTTGACCGAATAGGCCAGGTTAAAAAATATACATATAAGACAGGAAAGGAATTTTACACTATGTTTGACTCAAAGAACCAGATTTGTGGCACAATGTGCCAGATGACCAATAGGCCAGTGTACTTGTTTCAGGAAAAGTAAAATTTCAAGTTTGGTAAAATTTACCAGAAGGCCCAATGAGCCAGAGTACTTGCTCTTTCACTTGTCGCAAACCAAGTCCCCCCTTATACGAAATGTGCCTCCTTTTATATTGAGCATACCGAAGCTTTTTGGTGTAGCGTACCGGTATTCTTTGCTGTACTTGACTTCGCCGTGAAGTTGAACTTTGTGTTCTACTGTTTTCTCACTTCTTCTGCTTCGCCGTGATTTTTAGTACTTTTACTACGCGCCGTGTTTATTTATTTCGTGTGTTATTCCTCTTTAGTTTATATTTTATTATTAAAAAAAATAAAGTGTATTAATAATACAAAACTAGGTATTAAATATACATATATATTTTGTGAATTTAATATTATCTAAATGTGAAAAGAAAAGAAGTAAATTAGTAAATAGAAAAAACTAGCGTTGATGTGCTTAGTTGCTGCCGAAGTTTGTTTTGTTTACGTGTATAAAAAATAAAATTGTACAAACATGAGTGTTAAATTGTTTTGTGTATTATTTTATTTATATATATTTCAAATAGATATTTGTTCAATAATTAAACGTGTTTTCTGTAATAAGTGTTCAGTGTTGTTGTGTTTAGAATTTCTTTACAAGTTTTGTTTTCATTCATAAAATTTGTAACAAACAAATTAAATTTTTTCGTATATTTTAGATTCTGCACATGTATCGATGCCCGCGGCACGTTGGCTTCGAGGATCACAGGTAATGTCCATGATATTTCGAATAAAATTTTCATTCAATTTTGTATTTTCCAGTTAAGTCGCCTTCAGTTATTTTCATGTGAGTTGTTAGAAATATTATGTGTAGTGGTGGCGGTTATTTAACACACAGACTGTGTTTTTCTCTTGTTCTTGCTTTATGTAGCACAGAAATTTACTTTGTAAATTTGTGTCGTTACAGTGCTCGGATCGTTAAATAAAGAAAAGTAATTTATATTTGGCTAACGAAATATAGTATACGGAATCCTCGTCGAACTGTTGTTTTCATCTCATTGTGAGTAAAAGCGCTACCTTACCTATTGCACCGCCAAATGTTCTTACAATGTAACACTATTCTAATCGCGAAATTGCATTATTTTCAAATTAGGAAAATAGAATCACTACAATCACTATATATCATCTACTAAACTTCAAATTGTTGTGAAATTTTGACACATACCGTTTGAAAGCTATTTCTTTCTAAAACGTATATCAATTTATTAATGGTGGCGTCATTTATAT
The DNA here is from genome assembly GCF_002237135.1 of Teleopsis dalmanni. NCBI lineage: Eukaryota > Metazoa > Arthropoda > Insecta > Diptera > Diopsidae > Teleopsis > Teleopsis dalmanni. Next base: position 144,783,576 of record NC_051847.1, read on the forward strand.
GCCATCCACAAGTATTCTGCAAAAAGTAATAGAAGAATTACATAAGAAGCTCTTCTGGCTAAAATTAGACTTAAAAGTTACGAAGGATTTTTCCATGTGAAGAGAAAACAATTCTTACTGATATCATTACATTGTTTCATGCATCGCTTTTAAGATCGATATGCCACAAGTGTGGGTATTACAAACAATGATTATTATGAAGCTGTGGTTATGAGAAGAAAGTATCAATTGTCTTTTCTGTTCTTGGAGATCACATAACAAATAGTGACTCCAAATATGTCATAAAATATAAATTGTATAAATTGAAAATGTAGCTGTATCTGTAACAAGGTTACTATAATTTGTAACATTACCAAGATTGTCAAATACGATCCAATAATTTGATTAGAGGTCTTATTACAACCATGTGTAACACAACAGATAGATTTCCAAATAAAGAAACTTAATAATTACAAATGAACAATTTCTACCCCATATTACTTTTGAAATAGGCTAAATGTACACGTATACTAGGGCAATGATATTACACGAGGATTCGATCTATAAACTATTTTGCAATGCCAATTGTAAGCTAACAAGATACTAGTATATTAAAAAAGAATATAATTTTTTAACACATAACTCAGCTCTCAGTTTTATCTACATTTTAATGTGAATGAAATGGAACTTATTTACACAAAACAAATTTAATTCTGTTCTAATTCTGCCATTTACATACCTGTTTTCTGATGCTTACATATTTTCGAGAGAACAAAAGTATCTGAAAGTCATAATGATCCTGCCTTTACAAATTCGCATCAAAAGTACAGAATTTGTTTTTTGAAATGAAAACTGAAAACAAAATTGAAGTTCACAAGAATTCCAAAAATATGCATTTAATTAGTAAAACAACAAAAGCCACAAAATCAAGATTATTGGTTTACGAGTCGACTGTATTGCAGTGAGGATTTATATGTAGGACGAGCATTGTTGGCCCTTCAAATGCTCTGTCAGTTGCCAGTCCTCTGTATGCAGAATGAGTGTGTGGCATGGCATGGTATGGTATGAGGGTAGAATTTAGATGCAGAAAATATCTAACCGAATGCAAATGAAAAACTTAGTTTAACTGAAATTTTACTGCAAGGTTGTCATTTGCCGAATACTTTAGCTGCAGCTGACATCTGCTGAAGTATACTATACTATCATTCAGAGATTGTTATTGTTAAAGCCAGTATTGTTCTTGCGATTGTTGTTGTTGTTGTTGTTGTTGTTGTTGGTATTGTAATTTGCTCTAAATTAATGTTGTTTCTGTTGTCTTCCACATGAAATGATTTTTTAATCTCACAATTTTATTTAAATGAGGTTATTTCTTTTGCCATTTCAATTTTAAATTGCTTTAGCGCAAATTTGCTATTCCAAACTTAAAATTAGTATGTAACCAACTGTGCTTAGATTTGACTAACCCAGCAAATTGCACATTCAAAAGAATTTTGCATTTTTCTCTCTTAATGAACTTTTTTATTTGTTGTTTCCATTTAAGTTAATGTTATTTAAGACATTAATTCTAAAGGTTAAATGTATTTGGTGGAAAATTATAGAATTCCGTTTATATGTATATGTAGAATTCAAACGATTTGCATATGCTCTGCTTAAATACGCAGAAAAATTTACATTTGCATATATAGAATTAAATAATAATAGAATTAATATAAAATTAACAATTTTATTAAAGCTTTTTTTTGCGATAATTTTAAAACGATAATGACTTCTTTTATAGTATTATTCGGAAAACGATATTTTAAAATAAATACCATTTTATTGTATATAGAAATGGATAGAGATAAACTTTGAGTACTGAAAAGAAACTCAAAAAAAGAAGCATAGAAAATATGTAATCAATTCTAAAAAAATAATGAAATCGGGCTTAGAGAAACACTCTAATGCGATTAAGGGGCACAACAGATCTTTTAGGTCGCAGTGCACGATCCCTTCTTTTCAGTAATAGAAAATTAAATAACTGTGAAGGAGATATTATGTTAGCTCTTATTAACTATATTTATCAACTTGTATTCTAAATCAAATTTAACACATATTATCGTCTATATTTAAGCTACGTGAATATAGATTTAGAATATAGAATGACTAAACCCATTATGATAGATCTTATAAACTATATTTATAAACTTGTGTTCTAAGGACGTGTGCGAGTTAGGCTAAGTTGATGCTAAACCAAATAGGAGATTTTTTGGGATTTTTTTCACTGCACACATTTAGCCATTTATCAACACGTATCGACACATCACTACATTATCGGTACAAATTAGAATTTCCCTTATTTAGAACACAATTTAGCCTAACTCGCACACATTCTAAATCAAATTTAACACATATTATCGTATATATTTAAGATATATGAATATAGATTTTGAATATAGAACAACTGAATCAGTTGACCTTGCTCAATAGTTAACCTGCAAAAGTTCATTTTTGGATCCGTGTTTTCTTCAATCTTTTAACTATATAACGAACGTAGTTTATTATTTTTACTAGATTTTACTTAAAAACATTTTCATCTATCGTTTGTGTTACTATGGTAACATATTGATATGCCGTAGCAAATAATTGTATGTTGTGTTTATAAATTCGTATCATTTAAAGCATTAATATTTATTTATATAAATATATATCTTAATCAGATTTCAGTTATTCTAAGCACGACTTTTTATAGATGTTAGATGAATAGATGAAGTAATGGCAAATATTTTTTTAAAAGTTTTAACACATTTATGTATAGTTCGAATCTAAAACATTTCTGTTTGTGAACTCTCAAGAACCCTTTTTTAAGGCTTTGTATATACAAATAAAGAGAGTTCTGTTTCTTGTTTTAAATCTAATCAACACTATTTCATAGTTTGAGATCCAAGAACTAGGTTTGTACTTATATTAAATGTTTGCAGTTATAACAAATACAAAAAAATCAGTAACATTGAAAACAGACAATGTGGTTCGTTCAGTTAGAGATTGTTTGATACACCCAAAAAATTTGATAAATCCGAATTTAAATTTTACGACAACCTAATTTTATTTGCCCTTCGTTTTTGTTTTAAAGCTGCATAGATAAGACTATGAACTTTGAGTTATGGTCGAATTCAAAGTCGAATCACAAAAAAAATGAATTCACTATGTTTTAAGGGCAGTTTAAGAAACACTGAATGTTTTGCATAATAAATTTAGAAAGTTCTGTAAGTTCGCTAAAGACCGGCTTTCTTTTCATGTTCTGGCTCATATTTATATTCAGTGTCATGAAAAAATTATAACTAATTTTCTCAGTTCTTTCAATTAAGTTAAGTTAATATCTGTGAAGTTATTAATATCTGTGAAATCAATTAGTTTGTCAAAACTTATAAGACGCTGTTAAAATTATCCGGGGAAGACGATTTACACTGACTTATTTCATTATATATACTATGCTGCCTTTGTTAAACTATTTGATCTTCCAGATACAGTTGATGACGATCCGATAAGTTTACCTTTGTTATCTGCGAAATATCACTGATAAAACGATCACTTAGAAAGTGGCTTGTACAAATCTAACAAACGTATAAAATTGGGCTAATCATCTAGTAACGCCGACATAAAAACTTGTCGAGAATGCGCTCATTTGTTTAAATTTAAATTAATTAATAGCAAAACTCTGGAAATTTTAGCAAGGCCTTAAACAAGTTCTTTCTTGTTGTACTTAAAAGTATTTAAAAAATGGTCAAATTAAAAAAAGAAAAAAATAGGAGTATTTAAGAAAAACTCAAATACAATTTTTTTTACTTTCCAATTGCAATGTAAACCGAAGTCTAACTTCTTCTTCTTCTTCTTCTGCTATTGTCTTTGCGGTTGACCAACTTTGTCTCGTCCTTTGTCTCTTAATCACACTTTGTGTATGTCAAGAAAGGAAAAAATTGTTGGATATTAAATGAAGGACAACTTGTGGCAAGTAAATTTGGTTAGAAAATTGCGAAAAGATAAGTTTTCGCTGCGTTTACATTGCCACCCTCGAACTGCCAGGGTTGAGTTTTTAGTTGAAGCGGTTTGATAAGTTCCTGCAGTTGGGTTGTGTGCGTAGCTTTAAAGTAAATTTTTCCGAAATAAAAAAAGGTAAAGAATTTAAAAAAAATATAAAATTTTAAAAATTTACTAAACTGCAGCACAATGAAAAAAAGTTTGCTCAGTTAATGAACATTTATTTTTAATTTCAATTTTCTTCTGCGTCACAGATCTTTTATTTATTTTCGAAATGCTTTCCAAAAGTTAAATTTGCTTTTGCTTTCTAAGGTTGGTTGACATTTTGGTTAGAAGTTAGAAGTTTTTAACTGACTGCAACTTCATTTCGTTCGTAAATTTTTACATTAATTGAGCTTGCAAAATTTATTAAATTAAAAATTTTAATGTAGAACGTGCCGACATCAAAACTTTCTTTGCACAAAACTATAGTGCAAACATTGAGTAACTTTGTTGCTATTAATATACATACAAAGTTAAACAAGAAAACTTAATAAAACTAAAAGATACATTATATATCTTACAGTTGTGACAGTTAAAAACTTATGCCATTCTATGCATACCAAGTTCATGTTGAATGCCATAGGAATATAAATCGGCTGAGTATTTATAGCTGCAATAGCAGCAGCAGCAGCACAGAATTGGACTTGGAAAAACTACTTTGTATACTGATTTTATATTTTCAAGATGTAAAAATAAATTTCCATAAATAAAGTATTTAACAAATATTTGTTAATTCCATATTTTATTTAGCGTAGGTAATGATCTACAAGTATTTATATTAAGTTATTATTATTTATAATGTTGTTTCTTTTTAAATAGAAAATCTGCTTACTTTGATTTAATATTAAATAAAATGAAATTATAAAGTTGTTAATTCGTTAGTCTTCTAAATAATTACAGAGATCTTTGTTAGGTTGGTAATCATTCATCATATAATCAAGTTACAGTTTTCGGAAAGATGAATGCAATGTTTTATATAGTCCATTGGTGCCACGCTAATGCTATTGTCAAGACTTGAAATCTATAATAAACAAAAGACTGTACCCTATAGAGAATAAAGTATTATTCGGAATTATGGCACACGTTTTTTACTTAATTTATTCACGATTATAAAAATTATACATTTAGATGCTTAAGTTATTTCCAGTGCTAACAAAAAATTATCTGATATTAACAACATTAATTCTCAAATAATTTCCTTAACATGCATTGGTTTATATTTGATTACAATCTTAATTTGATAAATACACTGATAAAAGAAAAAGGAAGAGTGCTATTTTCGAAATTTTAGAAAAGCGGTCCTATTCTAATGTAATCTAAAAACGAATCATATCCACATGAACTGAATGAAATGAAGTGCTAAAAAATTATGTTGCTTGAATAGAGGTATAATACAAATACAGTATAAGAGGTATAGAGACATAATATAATAAAATATAGGAGAATAGTATTTCCCAAAACAATTGGTTGAAGATATTATGGGACACCATGTGATCAGTAGGAATATAATATTTTAGAGATACAGTTTCCCTTAACGTTCCTTTCGATTTGATTTGGTGACTTAATAATTCAGCAATATTTTAGACCAATTCAATACAATAAAAAATATCTTATTAAAAAAGCTGAATTTATAATAGAAACTGCAGAATAAAACGGCCTATCAGCGTTGTAACAGTAATTAAATTTTAAGAGTGCTTAAGCTTGGAGTATTCTGTAGAAGCTGTAAGGACTTTTTAAATGAAGGAAGAAGTGACTTCATAAGAACGAAATATGCTTACACTATGCTGAATCTATAATTGTATAAAAATTACAAAGAAAAATTTTATAGAATTACTTTTGATCGAAGCTTTAATATATGTTAACTAAAATCAAAACTCTAAAAATACTTTTCATTCTACCTAAAATTATGGACGTGAATTATAAACAATTACTTACGTAACAATAAATATATAATGAATACAATGAAAAAAAGGAACAATTGCGGACACATTATCATGAATATAGTTATTATGAATATAAGAATACAATATTCATGCTTATGTATTTGCAGTACATAAGCAAATATTTGTATATATAACTGCTTAAACACATAAGATTGTCATGCATTAAATTGTGAATTGGAAAAATGAAATTTGGAAAACTAAACTAACCCAAGCGAACTCAAATCATCAAGGCGAACTAAGAAAGTAAGAAAAGAAAAGCCGTATCCACTTTGCACAAACACTCTGACCAACTTATGGAATCTTTACACATCGGCAAGCAATCAAACCCAATATCTGGTAAGCTTAATCATACACACAAACCGCACATGTTCAATTACAACATTACAACATTACAACATAAAATGTCTGTAAAGTTTTTGCAAATTCATTTCGACAACAAAATTCTCAAAACCCGAAACCCTTTTTGCGTTGCCGCATGTCGTCATCTTCCTTCCATGACCAATAAATTTTTCCTTATGCTGCTGCCCTTCATACTGTTTCACATAAGTGTACAGTTTCCGTTTAAAATAGTTCTTCTCAGCTGCCTATGTGGACTACTTGTGGACTAACTTGCCCTTGGTGTTCAAATCCATTCTTGCTTTTTTTTGCTTTACTGCTTTGCGATCAGAGCAAAGGAATCATCACAAGGCACCGGAGCATGTTGCAAGTTTTTGTTTGCTTCAATTGTGGTCAGAAGATATGCAGACCAATTCAGTTGGCATTTTTCCATTATTTGTTCTATCAGATTTTGTAACTAAAATATTTTTGTTCTGTACGTCCTGATTCATTTGAACTTCTTCAGGTTTTTGAACATTTCAAAAGTGCAGTCTGATGAAAAATAAATTAAAAACGAAATATAATAAAATATAAAAATGAAATAAAAGTTCAAAAAATAAATATATTTAAGCTTTCAATCCTAACTCATTCAAAATTTGTGCAGTATTTGCTGAGTTCAAATTGTCAACGATTCTTTGCCACCTCCTACCACTCCGCACCTCATTGTCAGTTTGGTCGGCAAATGGTTTTGTTGAGATACTTTTCAAGCTAAAAATGTTGTGCTTTCGTTTTAACTCTGAAATATTTGTTAGCTTAATTTTCTGTAAATAAATGCATTGATTTGCAATTGTCATCATTCCTTAATTTTGATTTTTCAATATAGTGGAGTAACTGCAAAACAGTGGGCAGGGGCAGTGTGAGAGGAGCAAACTGAAAAGCATTATTTGAATTTATTTTGTGGTCAGCAAAATTATTTAAAAAATTTTTGAGGGTAAAATTTCAAAAATTTTATTTTCTATGTTGAGCTCTGCAAATATTTTGCTGAAAAGGCAATTTTAGGTCAAACAGAAATTGTAATAGAAAAAGTGTGGCATTCTGACATTGTTGGATTTAAGGATTTGGAAAATGTTTGCAATATCATACAGCTTAACATACAATGGATACTTTTTGCTCTCCTGCAACTGCAAAATTTACTGCTTTTTTAATGAAAAAAATGAAATATTTCATTTAATATATTCAATAAATAAATTGTGGCTTTAACTACATAATATATTTGTTTGCTTAGTTTTATTATTTAATTAATATTTTTAATAAACTTTTAATATGTACGAAGTACGAAGTGTATGTACTAACAGAAAAACAAATTCCAGAACTACCGTTTTGTAAGAAGGCATTATTTTGGAAGTATACCGTCTAATTTAACTCCTACACGCTTCCTATTTGGTGCTTTAACTAATTGCAAAACATATATATATTGCTCAATTTATCTCACTCAATCTATACGAATTAGTCCTTTTTATTACTAAAATTCGCAAGACTTGCAAGCGATGACGCAAACGAAATACTAAAATTATTAATTGCGTACTTCTTACAATCGCTGCGAATGATTTTTCCATCAATTAAATATATTTGATCGCTAGTACCGATGCCATGTCTTCTAGCGCAATGCTAGTCCCGTTGATCATAATTATACAACCCTTAGTCTTCATTTCCGACTGTACACCATCGCTCGAAATAAAGAACGTTTTCGGCTTTGAAATCATGTGCTCGACTGAGATGGTAAAAGAGAAAACCTAGGAGAAAACAGGGAGTAAAAGAAAGTATAAAAAATATAATAAAGAAAAGGGAGGGAAATGGAAAAAAATATAAAATAATGAGAAAGAAAAATTTTCATACCTAATTATCCTATGACATGAATATACCTGTTGTCTTTTGGTGGTTGTTGTATATATATATATAGGTTTGGCATGTTTGCTATTACAAGTTTGATTGTTTGTTAAGGTTCCTTCATATATGTAAAGTACAAATATTGTCGACCGTAATTTTAAAGGTATATTTCGGTGTT
>NC_051847.1:144792033-144795116 GCF_002237135.1 Teleopsis dalmanni
ACAATATTAATTAATATAAGATTGTAACAAAACTAACTTTTTGAAGTACACTAAGTTGTTTGCGTTTCTGGTATCACTAGATAACGAGTTCCAGAGTCTTACCGCATTTATGAAAAAGAAACTAGTGGCACAAAAGTGGTTGAACCTTAGGATTAAATATTAAATAGATCTGTTTGAATGCAATTTATGGTACATAGATTATTAAAAAGGTACCCAGGGATTTGGGTCGCAGCAATTTTAAACATTTTCTATAGCCAAGCTTGCATCAGATCATGCTCTGGGCACCTCACCCCCCCCCCCTGGCCACATCAATCACAACTCAAGACTGCCGTGCTTCACTAAATGACCTAGCTAGGTTTGTTAGGGTCAAACTTATTTGGGTTCCTGGTCACAGGGATATCACAGGAAATTGTAGGGCAGACGATCTAGCCAAGGCAGGTGCTCTTCTCCCTAACATTAACCTCTCTGATATAGGCGTCCCTCTTGCTACAGTTAAACTGGCAATCATACAAAAATACCTGAGTATAGCCAAGCAATACTGGGCTGACGAACCTCAATGTCAGATTTCTAGGTTGACTTGGCCGAACTTTGACAAGAAAAGAACCCGTCAGCTACTTCAACTAAGACGGAACCTGCTCAGCACTACGGTATCTGTGCTGACGGGACACTGCGTAATAGGAAGGCATGCTATGAGACTGGGTCTCCCCTTTAACGACTTTTGTCGAGGCTGTGGCTCTGAGGATGAGGAGGAGACTGTACTCCATCTGATGTGTCAGTGCCCTTCCCTAGCCAGAAGAAGATTAAAAATCCTTGGATCTCCTTTTCTAACTGACCTGACTGAGTTGTCATCCTGTAATGTTAGGGACCTAGCCAAGTTCATAGAACTGTCAGGTTGGTTTTCCTTTGCATAATGGGGGAGTCGTTACCTTTCTTTCGGCGTTAAATGTATACTGATCTATATACAAATAACGTAACTCCTGTGGTACCACAACGAGTCTTTATTTGTGCTTAAGTGGGCTTTTTGGGATACAAGGCCGCCACTCCAACCTATACCTATACCTAATTTAAACAAAAATATACAACATATTTATTAATATATTGTTCAATATCACATCCCAGAATGTTATTCCTGTAGCCATTTAAATGACATACCATTAATTGATTGCATTATTAATTGCTTTACTAATGTGCAACGAAGATTGGAGTATATTTAGATGATAATTGTATACATCGAAGTGATACAATTGATTTCCAAAAAACTTGATTTGTGTGGTCACGGGCATTCAAGCTAGAGTTCAAGTAAAACCCTAAGCATTTTACTGATAATTTATAATCAATTGTAGTACTGCCGATTAAAATTAAAGACAATTTCTCCAGTATATTTTTTTTCCTCGCAGAAGGCAGAATAATTGTTTTATCTGTATTAAGTACCATATTATTTACTATTGCCCATGCATTAATTCTATTTAAGTCATTAAATGCTTTAGAGAAGTCTAAAAAACATAAAAATGTAATCATGTCATTATCATAGCTAGGTCGAATATCTTATAAAACTTTGAGCATGGCAGTACAGCAACTATGACCCTTTCTAAAGCCAGACTGTAATGGAGAGAGAAGTTTGAAACGCTCAAGGTGAATATTAATTTGATTAGCCATTATAAGCTCACAAATTTTGGACAGTGATGGAAGAATACTAATAGGTCTGTAATCACAAGTGGACGAAGCGTTAGACTTCTTCGCAGTTGGAATAATTTTAACCTCTTTCCAAGTTTTGGGAAAGGTTGACGTAGTTATACATTGATTAATTATATTTGTAATAGGAGCTATTATGTACGGTAAAGTGAGCTTTAGAAATTTGTTAGGAAGGTCATCCAATCCAAAAGCATTTGATTTAATATTCATCAAACTTCCACAAGCCATTTCTACACTAACACCTATAAAATTAAACATCTCATCAGAAGCACATATATCAGAAATTGGGAATGTCGAAGTGGTATTATTACAATTTACATTTATACACGAGATGAAGTAATCATTTAGTTTATTTAGATTTAGTTCACAATGTGTTGTAATATCTTGCTTTAATCCCAAATGTTTAATATTTGTCCAGATATTCTTGGTTGGCTGTGTAGTGTCAAACTTAAAATTATAAAACGCCGATTTTGCAATGCTTACTGCCTTCGCGGCTAAATGTCTAGCTAATTTAAACCGCATCCAGTTATAAGACGAAGGAAACTTTTTCCATATTACACGCTTTTTGTTTCTGTAATTTATCTTTCTTCTAATCTGAGGGGTTAGCCAAGGATAGGAAGAACTTTTAATAGTAATCGTCCGCAGCGGAAGAAATCGATAAAAAAAATAGAATACATTATTGTCAAAATACATTATTGACAAAATACTTATCGTCCGAAGTTAAAAAAAACCAACAATCACTTCAATCAACAGTATTTAGTTCATCAAATAATCTAATAGTATCAATTCATTTAAAATCCCTATAAGCGGAAGAACTAGGACTAGATATCCTGTTTGGATTAAAGTCCAATGTAGCAAATAGTAGATCATGATCAGATACAAAAGAGATTTGATCGAACAGTAAGTCTTTATTAGGATCCGATACAGCAACTATATCTAGAAGACTAGGTCGCACACTATTACAGTATCTAGTTGGTTCAATTTCGTTGATGATACTTAGGCCCATCATGGCTAATAAATCTTTTAGTTTCAGTACTTTACTACAATTCACTAAAAAGTCATAATTAAAATCACCAAGTACTGCCTTAAAATCATATATATGTACGAATGAGAGAAACGAGTCAAATAATGGATCGCATGAGACACAGGAAACTAAAATTTATTACTATGACATCTGATAGACATACAAATAAATTCAATATCAGATTCATCCGAAGCGCATATTAGGTAACTACTTAAATAAGATTTGTAATAAATTGCAACTTTTTATAATTTTTTTAAAATTGCAACCTTTTATAGAAAAATATGAACTACTGATCTCATTATCTAACCATGTTTCAGAAACGCAAATAATGTCAACATTGGAGTCTTTAAACACTGATTTTACATAA
>NC_051847.1:144795216-144813418 GCF_002237135.1 Teleopsis dalmanni
ATACGTAATTAAAGAAGTTTTACTTACCTTGATATCTATATAGTTTACAGACTATAATTAATAATGTTAAGGCTATCACTAAAATTATTTGTTACTATAATTAATTTTTAAATTATTTTTAAATCAAAAGAAATAAAAATCACCATTTTTTAAGATATTAGAAGTTGTCAAAGGAAAGCAGTTCATATTTTTTCCATCAGCGATACTTTGTGGTTGTTGAATTAGACATATCATATTATAAGTACATCGCAATTTTGATAAATTAATAAATTATGTATTTATATAAAAATCTAGTTAAAGAAAACAAAAATTTTTTATTTAATAATTCAACATAATAAATTGATAAACAATAATTATGTATAATTACCGGAAATAATTTTAATTTAAAATTATTTTGTATAAAATAAAAATATATTAAAGAAATAAAATAAAAAATTGTCGAAGAAAAATAATTTCTTAAAAAATTATTTTTTTTAATTCATAATTTATTTTCGGCAATCACAATTAAAGCGTATCAAATGAAAGTTTATTGCCAGTTACGATGTTGGTGCCAACAGTCGTATTGAGCTCCGGGGCGTACAGTATGGAAATGCAGTTTTCCACTTTAGTTGAAACACGCATTTGTAATTTATTTTGCTAATAACGTTTTGTTTTTGCAGTTGAATAAAATGTTATTGTCTTACGCCAGCACATATACCACGTTGTGCTTAACATTGCCGTCATCATCATAATCATAATCATCATCATCAACATCAACATTAAACAGTGTATTAAGCAAACATATGTAATGAGCTTTTCGGGCACACATACACAACTACAGAAGTGCAGATATTACGCTATAATCACTGTAATGCATACTCTCTCACACTCGAGTGTAGGAGTCATGCAGCCACTACTATATTTAGTGCTTTTACGTCGAGCGTTTTGTCTGTGTTGGTGTAGTGTTGACAAAATTTGCTGTAAGGCCATTAATGTAACTACAAATCGGCATTGTTCGGTCAAAAGGATTCAACAAAATGTTGTTTAAGTTGTGTAGGAGGATCCCATCCAACGATGGGTAGCCTCTTCAATATTTAAACAAGCGTTGATGCATTTTATTAACCGTTTGAAGTTGTCAAAGGTGAATATTTCTTCATTTTATTTTTCATTAACTGAAAAACACTTCAATTGGCGTATTGCAGATAATTTAAATTTAAACTAAAAATAGTTTATTCATTCTAAAAGTGATAAATTTAAATTTTTTTAAATACAATATATCGTACGAGTATACAAAAAGATTCATAGAAAACTTCATCAACTATTCAAATTTAACAAATGTTTTTGAAATGTTATTAAATAAAATGAATAAAAATTATATATTATTATTAAAAAAATTGAACAAAATAGTATAAAAATACTTTTAAGCAATGCAATAACTGAAACACTTTCTAAGCGTAATATGTAAGCGTTCTCTTCTTCTATCTAGTGTGCTGTTATACATACCATTCATGTATCTTAGATAGTATTATACTATTTCAAAAACTGTATCAGACCACAGACAACTATTTAATATAAGTTCATGCCTAGGATATACTAAAAAGTTAACTGAATTATAATATATTTAATAATAATAATCGCTACAGAAAAAAAAAAGAAAACTTGAAAAGTACTGTAACCAACCCACACAACACGAAGAGTCGATAAATCCTGCAGTTTAATATACGATATCATTAAGGCAAGAACAACTTTCTTAATTAAAAATTAAATTAATTAAATAAATGAAAAAAGTAATTTTAAAAGCAGCAGCTTCTTAGCACCTGTCTACAAAATTTCAGACTAAGAAACAGTAGCAATAACATTCAGCATTATTTTCTTGATTTACTCAAAAAGGGAGACAGTCTTAATCCAAGACATTAATTACGTTATTAAGATAATATTGTCAAAACAGAGATAAAAAAATTAGGAATTGAACCTCAGCTATCTAAACCATTTCATTCTTTTTATTGGTCACATTAAGAGTCAACCAAGAAGATAGTTTAATTGGTTTTTAATATGGTCGCTTGGATTAAACTCAAACGTTGCAATTACAAATAATTACCATCCCATTACAGATGCGCAAATCTGGATATATCTGCTTGAGATCACATGTACATCCATCATGTCTAAAATTTAAAACATAGTAAGACTACAACTCAAAATACCGGAAATATAGTAGTATAATATATAGTATATCAACTGGCGACTTACATTGGGATCTAGAGATGGATGAAATAATGGAAGTACTACGAAAGTGCAGTACAAAGCATACCATATGATTAAGTTGCCATACAAATAATGATATAAACCAACTACTGAAGAGATTAAAACCGTCCTACATGTGCCGCGTTAAATTCAAATTCGTTAATATGAATTATAAATTCTATTTCTTTATAAAAAAAACCAAATTAAACTGCACTGTTTCTCTATAATAGATGAGATAAAAACGAAAAGCAAAAAATAAATGAAATCTTATTCGAGCGTAAGTGAGTCTAGACATGGCTTCTACCATTTATCGTCTTACAAATTTATCGTTTGCGAATTACATTTCTTTTATATGTCACCTTACGCTTATGTTATTTATAAGATATGTATTAGTCACTTTGACCCCAATATTTTTGCATATTATAAACAAAATCAAGGAGCAAACAGTGAGCGTAACAAGTTAATGACATGTTGTGGCTTTTAACTTTCCCATTAAAACAAAATCATTTTATATATATAAAATACGGAGTATAAAAAGTAAACAATTGTCACTTATCTAAAATATTTATTAAATATGAAATGGGATAATAATTTTTTCTTTAAGCTTTGTACTTTGAACATTATTATTTACAAATACTGATATCAAGTGTATATCCGATTCTACGAGAATACACATAATTCCCTTTAATATGTGATCTTTTTTAATGACTACGTAATTTTAGTTTTCAAAACACATGAACTTATCTGCTAAAGTTTCTCTTAGTTATCTTATTTTTTATGCTATTAACATAGACATAAAATCCTTTTAGTACTATCGGATTTTTAGAATCGGATAATACTACCGCATATATCGCTGACGACAACTTTTTATTTGGTTACAAAACTAGAGTCCACTGTTCTGAAACGCAATGAATTATTGAAAATATTAATGCAAATGTATGAAATTGTTAAAAAATGTTTAAAAGTCAGAAGTGTTACTATTAATACCAATTGTTATAGTAATATTTTTCATTTTTAAAACATTATGGCTTTGAATATCGGATATGTATATAATTCACAATTTTAATAACTACACCTTCTTCAATACTCCTTCTCTTCTCTCTACTTCAAAAATTCTGGAAGATCAACATCAATATATGCATAAGTAATATGAAGTTGGGTTATATTATAATGGTGGAACGAAAAATCCATTTCAGCCTATTAACTTAGTGTGTTATACCTCGAAGAGTGTAAAAGTATCTTAAATAATGTTCTTTAAGAAAAAGATTAAGATACTCTAGTAAGTAAATTTCTAGCATATTTATTTGATTAATTATGTAATGGATATGGTGCATTGTACGTTTGTTTTTTTGATAGAGACAGGTATGTTTTGATAAAAAAAACTGAAAATTTTGCATAATGACAGAAATTGCAAACTTGTGCTGTATTACACATAATAGTTACAATGGGTAAATTATTTTACATTTCGTCCTAGACCTTACAGATGTTCAAACTGTTTATCATGTTGTTTATTGCTCTTTTCGAATCCTTTGATTTTTATACCAGATAATAGATTAAAATTGAAATGATGTCCATATACCTATATTGTGTTACTACTTTGATTCCGCAGTTGCTTGATCCAGTCTTTTTCTTCCTCCTTGAAAGAACATTACTTTCCATTTTAATATATAGTATTAATCGTTAAATATTATAGTTTGCAGTATTTTTACATGGCGGTTAAAATTTGACTTGGCGATTAACTAAAAAGGGTTGGTACCTGCTATTTATATAAACGTTGTAAATAAATATTTGTTAAAATATAATCATAATAATATATTTATAAAATATAATATCTAATATATAATATACAATATATATATAATATATATATCTTTATATATATAATTCTTCTGTACATGTGTTCACAGTGAACTCCTCCTAAACGGCTTAACCGATTTTGATGAAATTTTTTGTGTGTGTTCAAGTAGATTCAAGGATGGTTTAGATTCACAATTTGGTCCACTGGATAATGTTTTTTAATTATTATACAGTTTTTTTGTATCCATATATATTTATATTAGACATTTAAAATTTATTCATGCTTACTTTGATTTGTTTAAAAAGTTCAAAGTCTCTAAAATGAATCGTTCAACTATCCTGTTGAATTTTTAAATTCGCTGGATTTACCAGGCATGCCACCACATGACTTAAGATTAAAAATTGGCTCACCTATAATTATGCTGCGGAATTTAAATACACCTAAGCTATGCAACGGCACAAGATAAGTCATAAAAAAATTATGGGCAATGTACTTTAAGCTACAATTTCGAATGGCAAATTTGAAGGTGAAGCTGTTTTCCTGCCACCAATCCCAATGATCCCTTCAGACACACCCATTTTATTCAAACGTCTGCAATTTCCAATTGGCATTTGCCATGACTATTATTAAATCACAAGGTTAAACAATGTCGATTTGTGGGATAGATCTAGAAAATCAGGTCTTTTCACATGGCCAATTATATGTGGCGTGTTCTCGCGTTGGAAAACCGTCAAGTTTATTCATTTATACTCCTCAAGAGTTGAGTAAAAATATTGTTCATCAACTCGCATTAAGATGAAATTAAACAAACATTATTGATTATTACGAATTGTTTTTGGAAAAATTGATGTTATTTCAAACTATAGAATAACAAAATTATTACATTATTTGTCTTTCATTTCTTACTTTGTTTAATATCCTAATCGCTTAGTATATCATGCAGGACAACATCTGTCGGATCCGCTAGTATATATATATATTTCATCTGCTCTGGATTGTCTGGCGCTATTCAGAAAGAAGCTATGGACGATAGGTTCCTTAAATATAGATTCCCTTTATTAAAACGACAATTACAGCTCTACGTCCAAATATCTATTCAAATAGGGATATGCTTTTCCAAACTCCCTACAGTACGCTAACGCCTTAAAATATCTCCGTGGTTATCACATCAGCTTCCTCTCTTAGGGGTGTCATTGACAGTCTAGCTTCCATGAACTGAGCTATTAGTGGCATTTGTGTATAGCATTAAATATTGATCTATTTACTATTTACAGTACAAAAAAAAATTTTTTTTTGTAAATCTTAAATATAAACTATCAAAATATTCGTTTTATTTAATTTATTTTTTTAATTTTTATTTATTTTTATTTAGTTTTTTTTTTGTTTTATAATTGCCATAAACTAAATAAAAATATGATTATTATTTTAAACTGGTAAAGTGACATTTTTGGTTAAATTAATTCATTTGTAAGCATTTAACTGTATAAAAGTATTTTACACTAATTTATATATAAAGTATAATATTGCCACAATATAAATATAATTATTCAACAATTATATTACTTTGCATTTGAATAAGCTTTATTTAAGTAATTAAAACAACTATTAAATTATTACTCTAATGTTGATGCAAAATTTTCCATAAGGAACTACAATATGACAATATATCAAAAAATAGCCACTACAAAATTTTTAAACAAATTGCAAAATTATACTAACATTGGCCAAAAGAGTCAATGGCTTTAGTTAAAGACATTAAAACTTAAACCCTTAAAATTGCTTATATAAAAAATTGAATACACATTTTTTTATAGCAGAGAAAAAAATATAAAAACCAGCTAAAAAATGTAGTATAATGGACTAGTATAGTAAAAAATATTTATATGTAATGACAATAAAAAAAAAATTAATAATTAAAATAAAATTCGCTGAAATTTTGAAAGTAATCCAGTCAGTCAAAGGTTATGTATATTATTGCAGTAGTCAACTTTTTATTTAAATAGCTTTTTTGTAATTTCATTATTAAAAATTTTTAACTTTTTTTGTAAATTTTTAATGAAGACACGCTTTTACTAACGCTGTAATAAAAAAGTTCATCATAACTCACTTGGCCATGTTTCACTGACATTTCATCCACAACGTCATTGTCAGTTATCATCCAAACTCAGCGCTAGACTTGACTTATAAAACAATTTGGCTGGCATCCGAAGTTTCTTTTTTCTTTGCTGCTTTTATATTTTCATAAAATTTTAATTATGATTTACTTCATGAAATATTGTTATCAATTTTATATATAAAAAACATATATTTATTTACACATCTATAAATTAAGTAGATAATTTTTAATTTCGTTAGTTTCTTTTGTTAAATATTTTTCATTAATCTGTTACTTAGATAACAGATCATTTTGTATAGTTTAATCATACTTTTAGTTAGTTCAAGCTAAATAAAATTATTGACAGGTGATGCAAGCTATATAATCTATTATGTATCTCTTGTAATGGAATTGATAAAAAATTAATGGTTAAAATTATTGTCTGCAATATAATATTAAATTTCGTGTACAATAAAACTAAAAAATGTGCATTAATTAATTGATAATTTAATAAAAAAATGTACATTTTTTAATTAAACTAAACTTAAAAAAAAACATAAGTGCAAGATAGAATTTTTTTCATTTATTCTATGAGACAAAAGATTCCAAGGCAATAAAATGGCAGACAAACTTGCAAGAAGAGGCGCGGCTTCACGAATGATAGGCCCTGAATTATTCTGTGGTCTAGGCAAAGGAACTCTATCTATTCTTATGAACGCCGCAGAGGAAAAAAAAGAGAACTCTATTGGGAAAGGCTACTAAGACTATGACAATCTGAAATACTTTTAGGGACTTATAACCTAAAACGGTTCAAAGATTAATTTGGTGTCATGAAGTTCCACATCTTTAAATCTATCAATTGTTTTAGTGAAATTAACTATTTTAATAATGAATGTTAAAAATATTTGTGCTAGAAAAAAAAAAAATATAATAATCCACATTATCTACAAAGTAGATTATAATATTCCCAAAATAAATATTAACCAATTTATATAAAAAATAAAGAGTGGTAGCAATAATAACAACCCCGCTAATACAAAATTAATTGACAAATTTCTTCTTATTATGTACAAAAAAAAACGTTTTAATAACAAATAATTAACAAAATATATATATTGATATATATCAAATCTCTTTTCATTTTTTTCTGACGGATTACACTCTTATTAACTATGTTCCATCTATATATATAGATACAAAAACAATAAAAAACAAAAATAATTTGTTTCCTTTTATTAGCAGGCTTGGAAAAAAATCTGTGAGTTTTAATATCATCAATAATACATTAAGACTGAAAAGTTTTCGGAAATTCTCATTTAAAATTCGCGCGCTGTATATTTTTCGATATTTTAAGTTTATGTAGTTTGGCAGCACTGTCTTTAATTACTATGCCAAAAATGAGCGCGATCTGTCAGACAGTTCGTTTACGGCAGCTGTTGAAACCAGTTCACCTCAGTAGTGCGTTGCGAAATGTCTTCGACGGTCGTACGACCGTACTGAAAGGCTTTGTACCACTCATAAACTTGAGTTTTCGATAAAACTGATTCCCCATAAGCCTTTTGTAGCATTCGCAACGATTCTGCACACGAAATTTCGTTCGAAACACAAAATTTGATGCAAACTCTTTGTTCAATATTTTTTTCCATTGTTTTTTTCGCAACGCACTACTGAGGGGAACTGGTTTCAACAGCTGCCGTAAACGAACTGTCTGACAGATCGCGCTCATTTTTGGCATAGTAATTAAGGACAGTGCTGCCAAACTACATAAACTTAAAATATCGAAAAATATACAGCGCGCGAATTTTAAATGAGAATTTCCGAAAACTTTTCGGTCTTAATGTATAACTGCTTTATACATCTTAAAGAGACTAAGTACGATGATTGGAGAATTGCAAATGAAAGCGATTGTTCTTAACGGGAGTATGGGTTGATCAACTGCTTCAAAAAAAAATATCCCATGAATCAAATTTTATTTTTGAATAATATATTATTATCCAAACAATCATTTGTTTATCTATAGGAAACCCTTTAATAATTATTCTTAATATTTCAGTTTAAATTTTAAAAGTTGCTAAGTGTTTTTTTAGTATAGAGAAATTTCTGGAATGCTATAAATTAAACAAGATAGAACTGTCCTATGAACTAAAGTAGCACAGAAAAACCTAAGTAACGATAACTTTAAGACAATTTTATAAAAATCAACACTTGTTCAAAAAAGAAATGCTTTAATTTTACTACATAGTGTTAAATTGATCTTAATTTTAAAAATATATAATACATACAAGTATAATAAAAATAATTAAAAAAACACTTAAGTAATGTGAAAAAGTCGGAAGATAGCTTTCTATTGCATGTTAATTAATATTAGTTAATGATAATGAACTTTCATAATTTTGCAGTCTTATGAACTTAAAATTCATTTTCGAAAATTATTTAAAAATTAACATGAAACTTAATTTTTAAACGAAATCATTTCTTAATTGTAATTGTAAATTAATAATATAATTATGTATGTAGAAATTGTTGTTGTATGTTGTATAAATACTTTTTATTTAAAATAATTATTTTTTTCTTTAATATAGTAACATATATTAAATTAATAAAATTATTAAATATTGGGTTGTAATTATGATTTAACAAATTTATAAATTTATTTTATAATTATTTGTGTAATTATTATAATTAGATAATTAATTATTTTATATATAAGTGATTTAGATATTTTAATTCTTATATACATAATCAATAAAGACAAATGAAATATTATTATTTTATTATTACTTTTGAAATATTTAAATGTGTAGCTACAATTCACAACACCTTCAATCTGAAAATAAACCAAAAGAACGTATTTATCAAAGTTTCCAACTGGTTAAGGTGCATAAAACCGTCTTTCCAAAATTACTTGAAATACGGACTTTCTACCTTTGTACATAACTAGTTTGTAGTTTGCAGTGTTTAAAAATAGATAAAAATGTTCTATTGTAGATACAATATTTATAGGTAAATTAATTTGCAATGAACTATAAAAAAATTATTCCTAATAGCCTAATAAAATATAAATTAATCTTATAAATATAAATATATTATATATCAAAATATGGTAAATATTGGTGAATGCGGAATAATTTGCTAAAATAGGAAAATGGTTATTGAATTAAACAGTCATATATATCGTTAGTAGATATCATCACCAAAGACTTTTACAAAATAGTAAAGCGTACAAGAATGTCATTAATATTCCCCGTTTTGATGAATGGATCAAAAAAAAACTAAATTATTTCAACATTAGAAGTATAATATTCGTCACTTAATCACTACATATTTCACTACTTAATCACTATTAGCAAAACTTTCAGCTATATCAGTAAATTCGCACAGTACAACTGTAATATTATATGTAATATTGAAATTCTTTGACAAAACTAGTCCTATCTTTGGGAAATATGTCATGATGACTGTATGTAATATAGCTACCCTCAATAAAAATACTTCATATTTTAGGGATGTGAGCTTTAAAACTCGCTGAATTCGCTGTGATCTAAATTGTCAATATATAATGAAAGCTTTTAAGCTATTATATAGTGTTTGATATCTTAAAAATAAATAAAAATAATTAAAAATAACATCGTCAAAATCAAGTAATGTAACGAAACTGATAATCAAAGACAGATGCCAGTTCGAATATTAAGATATTTGATAAAAAACAGATATATATACATCAATAGTACTTCTTCAATCCATCACGTTCTCAGGGGAACATTGGATCATCAATGGTACAGTTGGTTATTTTTTTTTTGTATTTTTTTTTGTAGTGAGGATATGGAATGCTTTATGTTGTTGTAATAGTGTGCCCGACTCTCTAATATTAATATATAATATATGCCTTGGAATTAGTAGTAGTATCTCCGATTTATTTTCTGCAATTATTTTTAAAATTCAGTCGGCGTTCTTTAGCTGCGATCGTAAGTTCTTTTTCTGTGAAAGTTTTAATATTCTCCGGGTGAACTTATGCGACGTTTTCGTCACTCCTCATATCGTAGTTTGGAAACAGCGTTTTAACATTTTCGTTCATTTTTCCTTTTTCTAGATCACTTACTACTGATTTTAGTTCTAGTTTCTTCATTACTTTGTATCCAAGGCCTCGTGGATCATGATTTATGTCACTTCGAAGATTCTCCCACTTTCTTGTGTTATAAGAAGACAAATTTTCGGCTGAATATTCCATATTTTATCATGAACCAACTTTCATGGCAGAACTAAGCTACACCAGCACCTATATGACGAGAGTTCATACTGTAGAAAAAATATAAAATATAAAAATACGTTTATAGGTTTTCCATCTTATTGTCGTGTGCGAGTTTAAGTATATTGATGATAAATTGAGGGAAATATTAAATTATGTCGGTATGGCAGCGAATGTTGATATTTACCGGAATTTCGAGTAGGGCAAATTAGATAAATATTAGGTAAATTAAATGTTACCATTGTGAAAATTTTATAATATGTTTAATAAATAAATAAATAAATTTGAAAACTTTTAACAAAAAATAATGAATAAGTGTAATAAATAAAGAAATAAATATTTACATAATTGCAGTGCAAAATATCCCTAGTAAATTGCAATTTACTTTGGTTGGTTGCTTTGGTTGGTGTCACTAATTAAATAAAAATAAGTGACAATAAAACCTGGAACTTGAGCATTGAAAATTTGTGCAGCCTTGGCTTCTTGTGGATAAACACGATTAGTCATCGCTTCTAATTTGACAGGCACGAGTTCTAAGCCTGGCACTTGCAGTCCAACCAAATTATATACGGACTATAAACTAATTAAATAAAAATTCGATTATTCCAAAGACCACTGATGAAGAGTACTTGGCAATACTCGAAACAGCGTTGTATGGTCAGCCAAACTTCAATAAAAAATTAAAATAAATTTTTGTGTTTGTCCTTTACTTCTTTCTTTGCTATTCGAAAACCCCTCTAAATTTTAATAAAGCTTTTTTGTCACTATACAAAGAAAGCTAGCTTTACAGCAACACTAATACTTTATTCAATTTACTTTACCTCAATTTACTCGAACTCGCACACGGCCTATATTGAAAATTAATGCAGAGAATAAAGAAAAAAAAACAGATTTAAACATATTGTCAATTAAAACAAAAATGAATATAATATTAAAAATTGCTATATGTTACTATTAGAGCAATGATTTCAACACTACAATTTTTTAGTCCATAAAACCCAATTTCAATAAAAAATTCAAAATAAATTTAATATTCTTTCTAGTTTATTAATCATATATTTATTTTTATATTTGATAGATACTCTTCATAACAACATCTCTTAAGCAAAACTCAAATACATGCTTACAGATATACATAGATCCAATATAAGTTGTATGTTATTTTTCAATGAACTCAAAATATGCAAAATTGAAGTCAATCTTTAAAAAATTTTAAGTTCATTGGCAAAGCTTGCGTTTCGTTAATTTACCACAAAAAAGAACTAAAAAATTAAAATTATAACTAAAACATAATAGTTAAAGGTTGCATATAATTAAATTACAGTATGAAAAAACCGTACACATAGAAGATATAAAATAATCTACAACAAAAAAATTTTAACATGAAAACCTTAAAAAACTACAAAACTTAGAAAAAACGGGTTACAAAAACGCTAAAATTGAGTAAAAAATTTGCAAAAACAAGAAAAAACAAAATTAAATAAATTAATTAAATAATAAAGTCAAAGACATGGAAGCTGCACATGATTCACAGTACATGGTTTCGGTTTCGGCACACAGATACATTGCACATATAATAGATAAAAAATTAAAAAGTTTCTACGCATATGCAACTTATTTCGGTTTACTTTTTTTATTATTATTTTTTATGCTTCATTTTAAATTGTACTTTTTTGGCAATTTTAAAATTTTTAATTAATGTTAATAAAATTTACAGCTTAGCAGTTTAAAACATTAAATTAAGAAATGGAACGTAATGGCTTTGCCGTTAACTAAAATAAGAAAGCAGTTAAGCGCATTTAAAGACTTGTAGAAAGTAGGGTTTCATTTCGTTTATTAGTTCGAGATCATTTAATAAATAAATTGGCAATGAAATTTATGATTTGAAGATATCTGATGATTTCAACAAAACTAAACAACTGTATAAAACATTGTGACATAATAATCATCTTATGAGCATCTTTGACTTTATTGCAGCTCAAAAGCAGTGACTCAGATTTATTAAAATTTATTCATTAAATTTATTCCGATTACAAAAAAATCTTTAAATCTGGCTATGGTATTAAATTTTATTATAGAATAATTATAAAAATTTTTAAATTATAGGGAGAAAACTATCCCCATTATCACTAAGCTGCTAAGTAATTTTAAACAAGTGGATGGGAATATTATAATATAAATATATATATATATTATATGCTTAGCAGATTTAGTACAGATATAGATATAGATATGATAACAGATATGATATAAACAAGTTACTAGAAGCAGCAAATGATTTAATTATCGATAAAAATGAAAATTGTGGCCAGTTGAAATAAATTTTTTCAGAACACAGTATTTTGTTTGTTTTAAACTAAATTTTATTTAAGCAGCAAAGAATAATGTTAAAAAATAATTGCATTTCAGATAATTCTTCAGTGATTATGTCTATGATACATGACGTGTACAATCTTCGTTTTTTTACGTATAAATATTTTCTTGAGCCGATCAAGACTCCTATGTTTTAAGCTCTGAGCCTGGTCTGCAAAATGCTCCATGTCGAAAAGTCAAGTGGGTTGGCCTCGAAGATCTGTATTGAACTATATAGTGAAAGATAAGTGTTAAACGTCGTTTCTCAACAATTGTTGCTAAATGCTTGCTGTAAGCAGATGTTACCATTTCGATATTGCTTGAAGTATCACTGGTAGTTAGTGACCTCTCTCTCGCGCTTCTCTTGTGCCTGTCTTACACGCTGGGAAGTGTTAATATGAAACCACAGGGGTCAACACCTTTGGCTGACCTGGCCAATAAAGGTCGGCTCCTTGAAGGCAGTATCGTAGTGACTATGGTTAAAACTTGAATGACTGTATGTATTTAGTTTTTTTCTATATGGAGGTGCGGTAATCCAAAGACAAACAGTAATATTAGATAGGTCTCGCTCCGCTCAAAACTGAATGCTATATCCAAACGTATAGTTTCAATTGGTAGATTTGGAATTCTTCGGAGTTCCGATGAGGCGGTTATCTGCACAATATACCGATACATTTGTGAAGAACAACATGGTGTTTAACGTTCACAGCAGTTAATCATGTTAAATAACTCTGGACTTCTGTAGGTAGTTGTAAAATCTTATTGAAACGTTCAACTTCTGAAAATTTTAACATATTAGGTAAAGAAAACATTACAAAACTTTTTTGGAGTAAATATTTGCTTAAACTTTGAAGCCGTGGTTCAAAACTTCAACAAAGTGATCATTTATTGAAAGCGAAACGGATGTTCTCGCTATCGCACAATATCAAAGCCAGTGGTATTCATCTTCCTGTGACCATCCGGATATTTAATTTTTTAATGTCCTCTTGAAGCTTATTTCATACACGAATTGGTAAATTGAAAAAGTATTTTTATCGAAGTCGACGATAATTAACTCTTAGTTCCTTTCGTGCAATCATAATAGCTCCATTTCTATATTGAGATTGGATTAGTTTTTGAAGATCATTTGTTTTTAAACTCGTTTTAGAGTTCATTTGCATTTGCTTGAGTTATCTGCATTTTGTTGTCGTCGATATGTTCAGTTAATTCCAGCCTTAACATTTCAAATTAGTTACATTGCAGATGCAATTATTTTATTACTACCGCCATAGCGTAGTACACAACTTTCAGTTTCGCTATAATGTGCTCAGGTTCAAGACTTGGAAGATTTATTTACTTTAAGAGATTAAAAGACTATTGAGATTTTCCCTTTAAATACTTATGTATATTCATATATATATAAACTATTACGCTTTCGTTCCATTAAAAATAAAAGAAAAAATACAAACAAAATGAATACATTAATATATTCAATGTATGTATCCAAAAATAGATAAATGGTAGGACTAAGAGTAAATATTTAATGTAATAAAAATTGAATGTATGCACAATTGATTATAGACATAAAACATATTTCATTTTATAAATTTAATAAAAATAGAATATTAAATAAATTAATAATTTAACAATATTTTTTTGTATTTAAATCTGCAAACTATGGTAATTGTTTTTGAAAATTTATTATTACATGCTGGTATTAATTTTTTATGACTAAAATAGGAAGAAACTATATAAACATTGTTTCATAAAAAATTATAAAATTTATTTATTTTTTAAATCAAGCTAAATATCCATTGTGAAACCATAAAATATATCATATCAATTTTAAAACTATTGCACATGATACGAGATTCAAATTTATTACTCATTTTTCATGCACGCCACTGCTGCAATATTGCAATCTCAGTAAAATAAAAATTTTTTATTTAATAAAATTTACCAAAAATAATATTTTAAATAAAAAATTAAAAATTAAAAACGCTTTCTTTGTTGAAGCGTGCAAATTTGATTCACTTTTGCAGAGCGCCTCTATTGCATTGTTTGGCGCTCGTGTAGATATTTATCATTATAATTCGCATGATACAAGTATTTCGATTTGAAAGATTATACCCAGATATGGATTAAGATACAAATATTTATAGAAATGATAACTTACACGTAATGTTGTATTTATAGAAAATTAAAAATTTTCAATTTTCAGAAAACTATTTTCTTCCCGACATGCAATGAGGTGGCAATACGCACGGTCATACACTCACTCAAATGTTTATCGTGCAACTGTGTATATTTTATAAGATGGGTCAGTCATATTATAGTCAGTAATTCCGACTTATTGATATGAGCAATAAATACTTACCTATTCAGAATATCATTGTGAAACTAGAAGAGGCAGGCGACATGTTGTTGGAAAGAGATAGTTAAGCATATTTGTTTCATTTTGTGTGTATAAACAAATCAATAATATATTTCACAAAAATATTTTGAACACTTATTTTATTAATAAGAGTATATAGAGAATGTATTCCTTCCATCAATATTTTATTGATTCATTCTTTTTTAATACATGCTCCCTAAATAATCATTGCTGGACAAACGGAACACACATTTCGTTAGTACCCTTACAAGGTGTGACAGAAAATTACATTTCTATCACGAACCCATTGATTCCACAACACAGAAACATAACTTTCGCAAAGCCTCCGTTCGCATCGTACGCTAGATCTCTCAGACAGCATCGCAAACTTTCCACTGTTCCTATCAAAAAATTTTATTGTAGGACTGAATCTGGAATCCGGCTAGTGAAACCATGACGAAAAAGGTTCGTTATACAATCTAAATCATTTGATTATAAAGTTTATAGCAATCATTCAGTATATATCACTGGGTGGTCGCCTATCCTTTAACAAAGTATTATCTTCCTCCCAAGCCCTTGGCCTAATATCTAAATACAAAATATTCATAATAAACTGCATTGGACAAATATATTGAATTAGATAGCACTTCACTCTAAAACCAGTGAAATTTTTAAAAACAAAATTGAAGAAGGTAAATTGAAACCATTCTTAAAGAAATGTTAAATAATAAAATGGACGAGAAGAAATTTCTGTTATTATTCCCAAAGGTTTATATATAAATGAATTTATCATACTATTTAATCAAACGTAAAATACATACACTAGATACGAGGGCGGTTTGAAAAGACAGTGACTTCTTAATAAGACAAATTTTTTTCGGCAAATAAACATTTTATTTTTCTATATAATCACCTTTTAGCTCGATACATTTAGTCCAGCGTTTTTCAAATTTTCTTATTCCCTCCAAATAATAGGTTTTCTCAAAGCTCTCAAAATACGCGTTTGTTTCGGAAATAACTTCTTCATTCGACTCAAATCTCTTACCGCCCAGCCATTTCTTTAGGTTTGGAAACAGAAAATAGTCGCAGGGGGTTACATCTGGAGAATATGCTGGATGGGTAGCAGTTCGTATCCCGATTCGTGGATTTTGGCCACGAATGCTTAATCTGCACACGAAATTCACTTTTTTCCATTTTCGTAAAAATTCACGAGGTTGTCTGCTTTGAACGACTATTAAACACCAACTGAAGGACGTAGCTTGCTCAAAATTAGAAAGTTGCCCACTGGTAGATTACAGCTGACGGCAGCACTGTTGCATTTGGAGTAACTGCGCCCTCGTATAGCCTTAGTTTTTAAAGTAATGCTATAAAGAGGTTTTCGGAAAGTAGTGAACTACAACAACAAAAATTCTTTTTTTATATTATTTTTATTATTTGAATTTTTGGCTGAGCATACAACTGTTTCGAGTAATGCCAAATACCCATCATCAGTGTTCTTGGAACATTTGTGCTATAAACGCATGTATCCCATGAACTAAACATACCGGTCAAAGGATGTAAGTACATAAAACATGCAAAACTTACGTTGCTGCATAAAGAAATTTTTCTTTACTCGCCGCCTTTGCTGTGTTACAAATAATTTTTGACCGATTTCTTTGGCTTTCGTATGTTGGCCTAAAATTATAATCACTGTGATTACTGCTGTTACCATTTATGCTGCTGCTGTTGCTCTATTATTGCGTTTAGTGTAAATATTTTGAATTTTAGTTATAGTTACTAAAAGTAGTTATTATTAATATTATTGTTGATTTTGTTGTTGCAACAAAACCAGCCGAAACGACGCGTCGTCTAACACTACTGATTTTATAGATGTATAAATATATATATATTTTTATCTATTCCATATATATAAATTTGTATTTGTGCCTGTGTTCGTATACATCTGTGCGGTAATAAGCACATTTCAAAAGCACGCATTAATTCAACACCAGCAAAACGCTTGTACCAAACTCCATTCATTTTGAACGAACGACTTACATAGATTTTTGGACGGCTTACCGATCTTACAAGCGGCCGGTTTATATAGCGCCAAAACATGTTTAGCTGAAGTCAGTTGCAGTTTTAGTCACAATCGAAACGGTCGTTTACTGAAAACAACGCGGCGTGTATTTCGGTTCGAAATAAACCACAATTAAAGTATCTTAACACAAAGTTCCTGTTCTGTTGGATTTAATAAACTTCAACTTTGCTAAAAATCAAAATATTTTAAAGGATTTTCCTTTTTACTTTGGATTACTTTTTTAAATATTAAAAGAAACTATCAAGGTGAGAATATTATGTGAAAAAAATAATTAATTGAAGTTAGAATTGAATTTAGCTATATTTGTTATATTATTTGTGAATTACGAGTATAAAGAAAATATTTAAAAAATTCAGTGACAAGGATTTTGGTATATATTTTATATTGTGAAACAGCAAAATTTGTTTCTAAAAATCATTTTTAATGTTGTTTTTAATATATATTTTTTTATATAAGTTTTGTGAAAAATTTAAAAATGAAATGTTTTGAAATTATTCTTTCAATATATTGAATGCTACAATATTTTTATAATATTTAGTTTTATATAAAAATAGTTTTGTCTTAACAGAAAAATATAAAATTCATAAAATTTTAATCATTTCAATTTAAAAATTAAAAAAGTAAAATTATAAAATTACAATATATTGCAAGCCTGTAATAGAAGAAGGATATATATTCAGCTTTTCTATAAAAGCAGTCTTTGAAAAGTAAATGATTTAGAAGATAAATTTTCCAATGTCAGTCAACGACCTATATAAAAAGAAAATAATTCACCTATTAGAAACTTTAATTTTTTTTTCATTTATCTGTTAATTCGTAATATAAAAAGTGTTAAATAAACAAAATTTAAAAGCTTATGAGAAAGTATTTTTTTAAAATTTAACTTATATTTTAAAAATAATTTATTTTCAACAAAATTTTTCTAAATTAACAATGAAATATAATAAGAAACTTTTTGTCATATGAATATATACAAAGTTTTTTAGAAACAGTGTCGACACAAAAATATAAAATCTTGATAGTATTAAATTTATTAAAATGTTTTTAGCTATTCTGAG
>NC_051847.1:144813518-144917240 GCF_002237135.1 Teleopsis dalmanni
AGTAGCTTCTTGTGCAGCCAAACGACTACATGCTTTAAAAATGAATTAAAATTAATTTACTCCAAGATGTGGCCGTGAAAAGTAATAAGATAAATAATTGCTTTTTTATTGTTATTTTAATCTACTTTAACTTGACATATAAATTAATATATGATTATATATATTCGTTTGTATTATATTGGCTGAACATGCTGTGAGAATCATTCTAATAATTTATTTCGAATTACGTTAAACTGTTTATTTAGTATTTGAATTATTCTGATACGCAAATATAGATTTGAAGGGAAATTATAAGATAAACGACGAATTTATTGTAATTTATAGCTTTGTTTATTCATTTCATCAGTGAAAAATAAATGGTAAATTAGTAATATATTACTAATCATTATTTATTTACTTATTAGTTCTCAGTGAAAAATAAATCGTAAATTAGTAATATATTACTAATCATTATTTATTTACTTATTAGTTCTATTATTATTATAGTTTAGTCAATCGGCATACTAAGATTGAAAATTAAATTTTGGCTTCTTACTTTTCTGATCCTAATGACAGAATCATTATCGTTATTTAAAATTATGTCCTTTTGATATCATTTAAGTGTATAGTGACCTGTTCCTAGTTCATTGTGGAGTCTTGTATATTTTTTAGTAATGTGCAAAATAGTTTCTATCATATTAAGGATGGATTAGTCTTTTTGGAATACTGTGACATTATTCATTAGTTAAGTTTGTCTTCTATTTGAGAGTTAAGTTGGCAGAGTAGTTTGAGTAATATAAAAGCACATTAGCCATTTTATGTTTGCATTACTATCAGGTCTGAAGACTTAACCTTCAGATTTAATATACAAAAACTTATCCATATAGTAGTTCAATGTGAATATGAAGTAGTTCAATATCAATATGAAGAGATATATATGAGAGTCTGAAAGGTATTTCTGCGTAGATATTTTCGAAGCATAAATATTAAATTCAGCTATCTACTTAAAAAAAGTAAGCGCTTCATTTATGGCAATATGCTTTTACAATTCTAGATCGTGCTCTATGGTATTTTTAGATGATGTGGGTATATCATTATGTCACATCAGTGAGTTCTACTTTTTATTGGTGTTAATACATAGTTTTATTTAAGAATACTAAATTTAAAAACCGAAATTGAGTTAGTTATTTGATTTCATTTAAAACTCACGATTATATTTAATAGTTTCACATCTAGTCGTGTAATTAATGTATCGCTTCATTTCGTATAATGCAATACAAACCTTAAAACATCTAGTTTATATTAAATATTAGTTAACCGTGAAATAAACCTAATTATGTTTCATTTACCTAAATGTTAACTGGAGAATCTCAGGTTAATTGAGCTTTATCTTTATCTCATCTAATCTAATTTTGACTACCAGCTAATTTTTCGTTGTAAAGTAATGATTTTATCACATTTTCATAGTTTTACTTTAGTTCTTTAAATTCGATTGAAAATCTTCAAAATATTGTATATATAAAATTGTTTATATGATTTGAGAATATAAAGAAACACAAAAATTGTTGAATCTTAAAAAATAATTTTGAAAGAAGATTCCGCCTTTCTGTTCCCCCACCCAAATACATATATTAATCTGAATCCTATTGATTCCTGAATCCTATCGCATTGAAATGGCAAGATTTCTGCGTTCAGACTCTGGCTTAGTTTAACAATTACCACCGATACTGGGTCTGATTCTCTCTTATTTATTTGTATATGGCTTGTCATATTTTTCAGTACTTGCTTCTCAGGATTCAATGGATAACTACAGCAACAAAAAGAAATGTCTGGCTCCATATCTGTTAGAACAATATCTAAACAATTACTTCTGGACAATAAGGGCAGCGACAGAAATAATATAAAAAACATATATAAAGTTAGTTATCGGGGTAAGATGTAGTATATTGAGTCGTATTTTTACATACAAGAGAAAAGAACGGAATACAACTATTGTTAAAGCGATAGGTGATCACATTTAAAAAACTTTAAATGTAAAATTTAAATGAAAAATGTGAATATTTTCCATTGAAAGTGAAATTATTACTTCAATTATTCATAAAACCGTCAATCAATTAAAATTATTTTTATTTTCAATTAAACTGAATAAGCAAATGTCAATTGCTTGGACACAATTAAAATCACTTAGAATGTAGCAAAAGGCTGTCAATTTTTGCCTAAACCGCGTTTACAACATGTCATTGTATTTTAAACAAAAAATGAACGTTGAATATCATTTCATAATAGTAAAAGTACATTTGCATGTTTTCCAAACTGCAGTATGACATGCATTTATAATACAATTGATTGTGTAACTGGTGACAACAACGACTAACTTTAAATTAGGACTATATATAATAAGAATATTTGTATTTTGACTAAAATTTTGTTGTTTATTTATAATATTGTTTTGTTTATTTTATAACTTTAATTTATTTATTAAAGTTATATTAGAGGTAACGAAGTCTTAACTGTTTGGTTACATAAGACAAAAAAAATCATTAATGCAATTATTTTAAAACATAAAACTAGTTTCTAATTAAAATATTAAAGAAAATAAAATAAATAAAATAAAAAAGAAAAAATATACTAAAAATTTCAACATTTTGTTGCTTTGAAAGTAAACGGAAACATGTATATGTATATTGTTTTGACCTTGCGATTCAGGTGCTACTTTCAAAGGACATGCTACCGGATCAATTTCAGGTAATTCTTTATTATATGTTTGTACACAGCTGTTAATAACTCGGTTCTAATTTGACAGATGCTCATTTCTAAAAGGTCGAAATTGGAAGTATTATCCAAATAAACACGATCCTTTGGAAACTTTATTACCACTCGATCAAAATTGACGATTTGTGTCCCACCATTGTTGATTGCAGTGATTTGAGATGAAATAATTTTATATATAATGTATAACATATATAAAAAGCTTGTAAGAGAGACATATTCAACCACGTTTATTACACAGGTTCTAATTAATAAATACCAAATTTACTAAATTTAAAGAACATTCATCAAAAAGCAAAACAAAAAGATATGTCTGAATTGAAACTTCATATATATCTAAATTTGAATCGTTATGCAAAAAAAATTTTGTAGATTATCTTATATGAATATTGGTACATCTTACACCACATTTTTTTTGAATATTATTATTATAAACTCTGTTTTTAAAAACAGAGAAAGCTTTCGTTCTAAGATTTAGTTAATGTGGTACCTACAGAATATATCGGTACGTCTTTTTTCAATTCGATGGTCAATGTCTGCTCCCGAAAAGAATAACTCAAACATTGAAAGATTCGCTTGAACTAAAACAGACAGACATACATATGGACAGGACTCATTGAACTCAACTTGTTGAGAAAATGATCAATAGTATATCTATAAATATATATATATTATAGAGCAAACGACGATTTTCTTCAAAGCGTTTTAAAGATCTTGACACCTTTTTGTGTAAAGTGTTTCCATAGGAATTATTTAGAAAATTTTAAATTGTTAATCATAAATGTAATTAGTTTAAATAAATTATTCCAATTTTTATACTAATAGTACTTTATCGACGTAAGTAAATAAACCAAAACAACTGGCATTATTTATGACTGGACGATTCACTTCAACATAAAATATTCAACATTCATGGACACACATTTTGCTATCAATCAATCAATCGCCTTGATAACGGCTGCGTTGATGATGCAGCATTCGTGTTGTTTCCGCGGGTCCAATCCAGTGTGTGAGTGCAACTGACGTTGTCATTTCAAAATTGATTAATTTTATATACGATAAAGGCGTTTGCTCTGCATTGCCTACACGTCCGGGAACAAAGAGTGGCCCTTATTTCCTACCGTTTTCAATTAAGTTTATTTGCTCTCGTATTTATTATGCATTTGCAATTTTTCTGTTATTTTCCTTTTGCACACTGTATAGGAAGTATATGAATATTTTTTATTTTCAATAGCTGTGGCCATTAAATATTTATGGATTTTAAATTTTCTTTTTAAGCTTGGCATAATATTTGTATTTTAATTTCCTAATAGTTTTTTTATTGGCGCTGCTCTTCCTTGCTGCACACAGGATGCAATTTATTTGATTGCTGTTGCTTTTGAGCAATCCTTTATTGATGAAGACTTATATTTACTAATAATAGTTTTTGAAATAATGCAATTTTTTAAAGTTCTCTATCAATATTTTTTAATCCAATAATTGCTTTCTAAAGTGGATTTGATATTCATCATGATTTGTTTTTTTTTTAACATTAACATAATGGTTTTTATATTTATGAAATATGTGAGGAAATTATAAAACATTAAACTATAATTCAGCTATAAATGATGCATATTTTCTCCACCTAAAAATTGTTTATAATAATGAGTTGTAGTCTTAGTAGAGAACTAATAAAATTTTTATATCAAGAAGTTATAGCCGTGATGGTAGTCCAATCCAATAGTGTGATAGCGAAAATCCGCCATTAGATAATATTGAAGCTTTCGAATAACTTAAAATTATAAAATAACTAGTGTGTCTTATTATATCATATTCTAATGAAAGTGACATTTTGTTAAGTGCTATAGTACTTGAAAAGAAACTGAACTGAGGTAGAAATTGCTTGGAAAATTAAGGTCTGTATTGAACAAAAGTTGTATATATTAAAAACAACTATGTAAATAATGGTTATAATTAAGTTCAAAATTAAGCTTCAAAAATTTAACAAAGAATTTTATAATAGCACAAATTTAGATAGTTAAAAAATGTTCGAAAGTAATAATGATCTGTTGCGATCATACAATCTCAGGTTATTGCTGAATATCTGTTTCTCTAATAAAACAAATTTTCCAATTAAGCCAATCAGAGGTGAATAAAATGATTAGGTTTATTTAACAGAGAGATAATACTAAAAAATTTTTATTTATTATGGTTATGAGTCAATTTATAAATCGTTTCGATTAAATAATATGAATGCCCATACCGAAAAAGTTTGAAAGTTGCTCCAAGGTCGGTACCAATCCAATGTTTTAATGACATGAAGTGGACAATTAAACAAGATTTCGCATTTACGCATATAATCAACAATGGGTAAAAAACACTAATTCACACTTATATTAATTGCATATTGGACTCTAGGGTTACCAGATGCAAATTCATGGGGCTCCCTGTACGAACCAAACCGTAAGCCACCACTTAAAAATATACCATAATGTAGATGCTCTGAAAAAGTTCTGTTTCCGAGAATGGATGAATACTATTTTTCAGTTACAATAGTTTCATTTTTGTTATGACATTTTTCTAAATTTATGAAGATTTTATCATAATAGAATTTATAGAAATTTCTGTATTTACATATATATGGTATGTATAATATATATTTTATATTATTTCTATATTGTATTGAGAAATATTTCGTAATATTTTAATTTCTCTTGTATTGATTTTTATTCTACAAATATACAAAATACTCTTATCTAAAATTCTTTTAAAAATGTTTTTAAATCAATTTCTTTATTATAATTTTATTAAAGCATCATTGTTGAAATTTTAATTAAATACGGAAAGTATTTGCATTCGATTATATAAGGTTGTGCTCATTACTCTTATTAAATGCCTAAAATATTTAATGACTAGAAAATGAATTTCACTGAAAATTTGTTTGTAATTTCAAGTGACCGCAAAATATGAATTTCGCGACATACTGACGCCGATGTTGCTACGTTGTGTGCTCCCAAAACAACCAAAAATAAAATTCAATTATTCAAACAGAAGTTATGAGATTATGTGGCTTTTCGGTTTGCATGTGAAAATTTTCCACCAATTATTTAACTTGAATGGTAGAAAAATTAAAATTTAAATCCAGTAGCACAACAGATTTCAGCAATAATAGGATATTTCACGCTTTCCTAAAATTAAAACAAGTGCAAACATTTTTGAATTCATAAGTGCTTTTAGGCTCTATGAACAACAACAATAAATTTCATTATGGCTTTGACATTATAATTAATAAAGGAACTTTAAAAATTTTGCTATGAAATTTAAATTAAAATGTTTGTTTTTGGTTTATTACATTTATGATAAAAAGTAACTTTCATGTTGCAATAGACATGTAATAATCGGAAGTAATGTTGACGCTCAACATAAAGGTTTCATTGATTAATTTGAGTACAGACCGTTTAATCATTTAAAAGAGAGAATTATTATTATTAATCATTTGAAACTAATCTAAAATATTACAATATATACAGAATGTAGTATTTCAATTGAAGTAAACATTTAAAAAACCCAAGCTTACAAAATGGGAATGATTATTAAATGTATACATATAGAGAAGATACAAAATACAGCTACAAAACTCTAAAGTTTCAGAAGAAGTTTGAAATTTAATGGATATTTAAGGAATATATTAATGTATATAATATATTACTACAGTTTCAAATATTATTCGAACTATTCAAAGTTCGAGTTTTCCTGTGTCGAGACATTTGGGTTAAACACTGCGAATTGGTCAGAAATATTCGAACATTATGTGGTGTTTAAGCACTTGCTGTGTTGTGTATTTAAATCAAACAAAAAAAATTAAATAATAGAGCTCATCAGCTGTTCGAGTACTGCATTAATTTTAGAATAATATGAATGTTTACTAGCAATCAAAGTTTTCGACCCAATTATTCGGAATTGAGTATATCAAAACTGATTGAGTAATAGTGGCGCTAAAATAACCATTAACGTCGACGAGATCAATTTTGCAAAACTTCTTTCATTTTCAAGAATTGGAAAAAACATCGCTGCGATAAATTCAACACATAGATAAAAAAATTAAAAATAATAAAAATATTATTATGAGTGAGTGGTAAACGTTTCAAATTAAGAATATTTTTTCATTTAACTTCATTTTAATAAATCTATGGAATTTATGTGGATTTATATTTAGTCTGACCAATTATTTATTTGTTTGAAATGGTAATTTAAATACTACTATTCTTTGAAAATTGAATATTTTGTTGTACACATTTCGAAAAGATCTATTTACAAGGCATTGTTATAAGTAAACTCATTTAATTAAGTTGCTCGAAAACAATAACGAAGAACTTAAGTAAAAAACGATATATTAAATGTTATTTAGGTGGTGTCTCCATTTTACCGCCCACCTATACAACCATTGCGTTTCTTTACTATGCCAGTTAAATTGGTTTAAAGTCCTTATAAATCTTACATGTGCGCTTTAACAAAAGCGCCGTAGTTGTCGTATTTGTCGTAGTTTAAACAATAATTTACCATTTTCCTGGTTAACTGTTAGCTTGTCGGCAATGCTTTTAAATCGCAATACTGCCAACTTATATCCCAGACACTGGACAAATGCATTATTTCTACAACGCAGCTGCAAAGTTTCATTAGAATTGGAATGCAAATTTTTGCACAGTAGACTGACGTTCTAGCTTTAGTGTTAGTATTTGTTATTGTACACATAGTTAAACTATTTTTAAAATTACTGGTGAAACGAAGTCCGCTTGCCACATATTACAATAACTACAATAACTACAATAACAAAAATAAAAACAATGGAAACAGTAGAAACAATAACTACATACTATAAAAGCTAAAGTTACAATACCAACAAAGTAAGCAATTTAATTCTAAAATAAACAGAAACTTACTGAACGAATATCCTTGGATATTAAAACTTTTCAGCCAAAGCAATAGAGATTATACAGGGTTAGTAATTTTAAATATTCGAAATAGTATTTTACTTTCAAGATTGGTCATGCATATAAAATGTTACAAAGTTGACAGCAAAATGCTTATGACTAAGACAATGTTGTAAGATTTAATATTTTAAGTATTAATTTGTATTTATTATGTTTAAAAAATTTGCAGCAATTTTAATTGATATTTACATGACTAATCAATCCAACTAATCAACTAATACCATCAATGT
The DNA here is from genome assembly GCF_002237135.1 of Teleopsis dalmanni. Lineage (NCBI taxonomy): Eukaryota > Metazoa > Arthropoda > Insecta > Diptera > Diopsidae > Teleopsis > Teleopsis dalmanni. The sequence continues at coordinate 144,821,467 of NC_051847.1, forward strand.
TTCTTAGTTTATAATTTTTATAAATTAAGTTTTAATATTTTGATATATTCGGTGGCGCTCGCAATTTTCAAAGATTTTAGATTCTGTACTCAGTTTTGTTCAGTCAAAACCAAGTAAAGAACCAGAATATACTGGTTACAAGCATTTTTCCCTTAATTTTTTAAAAAACTTACATGAAATAAATCATTATACTAAGTCTATGAAATTGTTACTACTTACACAGCTAATTTTTTTTAAATATCTGTATGATAGTGTAGCCTACCATGTGTATAATTGCCAAAAAAAAACTAAAAGTATGACTATGGTCATAAGGTTATTTTAAAATATTAATTATAAAATAGAATAACAGGAAATAAAGGACTACAAATATGATGTATGATGTATTATATATATCATCATATCTACATTTTGTTCTAGAAAACAATTCAAAGAACTGTGTGAGGGTGTTTTTAGTAAGTATGAAAAAGTTTAGCAAAATGTTTCCGGTTGCAAATTTCCACAGAGAAAATTTAGTAAATTTTATTAATTTAAATTTAATAAATTCAGTTAGTAACCAAGTTTAAAGCAATTGGTCGTATACAGACATTTAATGTATGTATAAACAAACGTCTATCTTGTGGTACAATAACAGACCATTATTTGAGCTCAAGTGGTCTTTGTTGGGTACAATGTCGCAACTCCAACCTACCCATATTTAGCTAACTTATTCAAAATGTTATGGTACATTATTTTGGGTGCAAAGCGAGAAATTTGTTTAATTTCGTAAATACATTTTCTAGACAAATTTCCAATTTAAGAATACATTATAGATAAAAATCATGTATAGGAAAATATATAATTTTATGTTTTGTGTATTTAATGAATATTTATGAAAAAAAAATGTTATTATACTTTATATTTAAATTAATAATAAAAAAATTATAAAAGAGTAAAGTAAAAATGTACTAAAATTTTGAAATAAATATTACAGCCCATTCTTATAAGTTTTTTGGTTTTTAATACTGAAGTTTTAGCTCATTTCGTAACAATTACAATATATGATATAGCGTAAAAGTGCAACAACTTAGACCTAAAAGTATCTTTTCTGTAAACTAATGTTTTTATTAAATAAAATTATATGCAAGAAATTTAATCTATTTCTTATAAAGTATATTATTAATGTCTGTCTGAATTATTTTGCGATCGGACGGTCTGGATAACACTTTGAAGATTTATTTTTGTCTATTACTGTTTGGCAATATCTGGAGTTAACACTTGATAAATGCTTAACGTTGCTTTTTGACAAAGAAAAAAATTTCATGCGCTTATTCAATGCTTTTTAATCTTGTATACATAATAAAACTCTTTAAAAAGAAAACAAAAAAACTTTTAAAAAACAAATCATAAAACTATTTGTTTCATGTATGGGTGGATTATGATAAGTTAGTTAATTCTACTGTTAACAAAATTTTAACATTTGAAAGCAAAGCATTAAATATAATAACAATTTGTTTCATTAAGTTATAAAATAGAAGAAATAGAGATATTTATAGGGCTCAACTTATTGATACTGCGAAAAAATATATTATAGATAAAACAAATCGATAAGTCAGATGAGCACGAGGCTTATAATAATCAAAAATTGAAAAAATATTGCCAACAAATTTGCGAATAGATAAATTTAAATTGACACATTGTATATCATGACATCTGAGATATAATCATACCCATATGTACTATAAATAACAATTTAACCATTTTACGAGTATTTGACTTTTTAGGCGTAACAAACCTTTGGCAAAAGGTTTTCACAAATTTTTTTCCAAAAATGTCTGTCCTAACCAAATGTAGCATATATATTTTATAAATATGTCAATCTGTCATTTGATGAAATCATTGCTATGTATCTTAATTCCAATATAATTTACTTTTAAGCTATAAATATTATAATAACATTTATTATTAATATTATTTAATATTAATCTGTAATTGATATAATAATATTAATTATTAGTATTAATTAATATTAATCAATAGCTATATACTACTATTAATTATATAATATAATTAATAATTAATATTAATCTGTAATTATTATGACGATTTTTTTTTGTATCAATATTTAATTATTATCATAAGAATATCCTATCTTTGAGAAACGTATATGCTTTACGATATACAATACAATACATAAAATATTTACTTTCTTTTTAGTATATAAAGTTTAGTATATAAATAATATACTAAACAAACAAGGAATAAATTTTATTTGTAGCATGTAATGTACTTAAGATACTTTAATGCAATGATGTCAAGAACTGTAGGAATAGTAAATACACCCAGTATATAAAAGTCAAAAAAATTGTGCTTTGTATACTTTAGTTAAATTTTTTAATATATACATTTACATATTGTAAATTTAAGGAGTATAAATGAAGCTTTAAATGAAGACATAATGTTTTGTACTGTAAGCGGTAATACATTTTGCGGTATGATTTGTGCTGCTGTGTTATGTGGTAAACTAAGTTGGCAGATTTTAATAGTAGCAGAACGTCCTGATACAGCATTGCATGACTTTTCATAATGGATGTTAAAATAAATTGACTTTGTGCGGTGCGGTTAAGTGGCAAGCAAACATAAATTCTTTCATAATTATATTTTTATTTCACCAACAGTTGCCCAGTTTTTATTTTTCGTATTTTTTTATTTATTTTTCTGAGCTGTTTGGGTTACTTTATTACATGTTTATGGATATTTAATTTTATTTTTAGTTTGCAAGCAGCACAGCAATTCAATTTATTAGCACAGTTACACACGACGTATGAGTTACTTCCTTTAAAGCTTGTTTATATGTGAGATTTCCCGCAAGCATAAGAACTTCGTGTGGTGAAACCTCATTCGCAACAACAAAACTCAATTATAGTGTTTAGTGTTTACCATATTTTGGTGAAAAAGTCTAACGAATTTAAATGCTATGCATGCTTATTTGTCGTCGTCGTCGTCGTCGTCTGCGGCGTTTGGTCTTCGTTGTTGTTGTTAAGAACATGTGTTTTTGTTGTTGCTTGCACATTACTGTGTGCTTAATTATGGTAACTTTATTAAAATTACATATACGTGACATCGTATTTTTCATTGTGATCAGGCAAATGTGCAATCATTTTGTCATGCTGCACATAAGTGGAATTAATTTTGTGAGAGTTTTTATGTGAAATAAATGGTTTTTTTATTAGAAAGGATCTTAAATATTTATTAGAACCAATATAAATGCTATAAAAAAAATCGAATTTGTGTAGTATTACAATCAATTAAGTGATTTTTTCTATTAAAAGCAGTTACATTATAACTTATATTGCTATGTCGCTATTGCTGCAGTTATAATCTTAATATGTTATTTAAAATCTTTCAATTTCAACTATAAAATATTTGTACCAGAGAGATAATTTGATAGACTATGTTTATATCCAATAGATGGTACACTCCTGTGTATTTGTTATTCTCAGATGAATAAACAGCAGAAAAATCTAACTTTTTCAAATTAAAAATAGAAATAATTCCAAAAATCAAAAATAACATTTTTTATTTTATTTATAATTAAATTAATTATTTAAGTTATTAACGACATTTTAATATTAATTTTAATATTAATATTAAAAATAAAAGCGAAAACTGATAAGTTATTACGGTTAAAATCCTAAAGAATCTGTTGAATCAATTTATTTACATTGTAATTTTATATATATAGAGCAATAATTAAAATCAGCTTAAAAATTTTAACAAAATAATACATTTTTTTGTTATCTTTCAGTTTTAACTTATTTTTCATAGTGTATTCTGTTGTATCGCATGTGTATTTCATCCTTCAGGGAATTTTGTAAATTCTCTTCAAAGTGTTGCAAAAGCTTTTTGCAACATTTGACCAGAAATTTGAATTCAAAAAACATTTATACTTCGTATTTTATACAATAGACATATAGACAAACGTATATATTTTTGTTTATGAAAGTATTTGGATTCAAAGGGTTAACAGAGCTTTAGAAATATTGGTGCATATACGTATAAAACTCACTACTTGAATTCAATAAATCTTTCATAGTAAAACTCTTTATATACATAAAATGGATTTATTTATGTTTTGTGTGATTTAACATAAAATTATTGCATAATAAAGTCTTATCAGTAATTAGTAAAATAATGATTTAGCCACCTCTGGAACTACAACTAATTAATATAAATTTTTTCTAGCACCTCTTCTCACCTCTAATATAAAAATATTATTGATTAAAGTAAATGTTAAGGTGGGTTTTATCGAGGCCGTCAAATAAATTTTAGCCAAATTGGATGTGATGAGGTCATGTTTTGCTAAATCCGTAATGACCCATATGTGGAATGCTTAATAAATGCAAATGCACTGTTGTATCACAGTTCAATAATATAGTTGCTAAAATCTAAACAGGAGCATATTAGGTTTCTTTGAGAATTATATCGTTATGTGTTCGTAGATATTGCATGATTATCCCAAACCACAATACGTTTATCTTCACTATACTTTAAAAGGTTACACAAGAAATTTAATTTAAATTATCTAAGAAACTATTAATTAAATAATGATATATTATAATTGCAGTAACAAAAACAATAAATATGAAGAGAATTGGACATAAATTGCAGTTATTGATCTCTTACAAAACAGTTTTAGTACTATAACATATAAATTTGCAGTTCAAAACAATCGAATTGTAAAATCGTAAATCGAATTTGGTGATTTTGTTCACCAAAACAATATTTCATGAAAATCATCCACTAAAATATTTATTTATTTAATTGTATATTTTTAGATATTATTTTTTATGTGTTATGTCAATAGATATACTCGTATAAAAATGTGCTTCAAATTGTACGATATTTTTTAGGTTAATGAACCTCAAAACCTTTACTGAATAATCTTTTGTCGCAGATGTCTTATACATATTTAAAATCGTATATAGCTGCAAACTGCACCGTTATCAAGATGACACTTTCTTTGAATGTAAAATAAAACTCTGCGTTTGTCTTATAGAAGCAACTGGTATACTATATATACCGATAAAATTTTTTTCAGTACCGAAGTAAATAAACTATAAGGGTTTTAAGAATCTGTTTTAAAATGCTAGAAATATCTTTTTCCTCTAATTTTTTTCTTGTGTGACTTATAAAAAGCTCTATGTCTTTCATTTTTGTTTGTTAATGTTGCGATTTGGAAATATAGAAAAGTATTATTGCTTTTCCAGGATGTTGAGCTATTATGATTAATTATATTATACTATGAGTTTTGCTATTATTGCACATACTTGCAGTGCCTTCAGCGACGTATGGTTATTTAATATTATTTATTAGTTGCGTTATGTTTCTGTAAATATGTTCCCATCTACATTCTTGAATGCTATAGATTAAAGTTCAAAAAATGGATAGAAACTGTTATAAAATACAGTCAATGGCATCAAAAAATGTAGAGCCTAAAACTATTCCTAGCAAATCAATACAATCCTAAAATATATTTTGAAATCAACCTATCAAGAGTGTAAAATATTCATTCGAAAACAAATTTCAGTAAGTTGCATATATCATTAATAACTTTTATGCAGATTTGTGATTTATTTGGGTCATTTTTCATTTGATTTAACTAAACTGTTAATAAAGATATTTTCTTGGTTGATTACATATTCCTATTTGTTGTGTGCTTATTTGAAATAATAGATACTAAAAATTTTGTTTGGGTCAGTTTAGAAAACCGCATGTTGATGCGAACATTAACATTTACACCCTTAACATCTACCATTGCTCGGTAAGTAACTAGGAGGAGATGAGCTTTACTAACAAAAGTACATCATGCGCTCCAAATCTTGAAAAGTAATATATTTTAACAAACATTACCTAATTAATCATGTCAAAATTATAACTAAGAGACAATAAATGTTCAGCTAAAGAAAATCATCTATAGTAATATATATTATGTCTGGAGTATTATATAAATCAGATGTAAAATACCAGATATAATACATTTCAGGACGTATAGACAATAAAAGTATACATAATGTACAATATTACATGTTTAAGGAAGCAATTATTTTACTTAACTTTATAAATACTATATTGAATTGTATTAATGAACTAAATAATTTGAAGGATAAAGGATGGTCAGGTCAAAAATAATTTCCATTAAAAGCAACAATTTATTGCTGAATGTATTTTTAATAAATCTTTTCCAGGTGACAAATTATGGTTATTAAAATAAACGCTTAATTAATACCAGTAACTAAGCAGTATGTAATTAAATTTTTAAAAATAAATTTCAGACTGAGATATTTCGTTTGCCTTGTAATTAAAGCATTACAAACAAAATTCCAAAAACTTTTACCAAAAGTGGTTAAGGCTGAGGTGCAAGGATTAAAATGTTAAAGCTATTAAAGTAGGCGGCACTGTTTGTTTTTTGTTTAATTTTTTTGTTGTAATTCGAGACCAAAGCAATTAAGTGCCAAATGACCGCAATTCAGTGAAAGGATTAAGAATAAAATGAAAATATTCCAGATACATTGAAAAGGTTTTACCGACACGAAACAACAACTGCTGACGCGCCTACGCAAAAATCAAAAAAAGGCGCATGAATTTAATGAGGCGATGCGATTTCTAAATTAAATGTTAACCATGAAAACAATTAAAAGATGAAAAAGTATTCTGAAAAGCAACACTGAAATTGTTATGAAAGTTGAGACGACAAAATAAATAAATTAAAATTTTATTGAGTGGAAGTTATCAGTAGGGCGCACAGCAGCCGAAATGGATTTCAAGGGATTTTCTACGAATAATATTTGTATCACATAAAAATCATTATTTACGCACTGGAAATTTTATATGAATAATTTATATGAAAATTTAAAATACCAGCAACTTAAAAAATACTATTACATTTTAGACTAGTACAGTCGTACAATATGTAGATTTTATGATATGGACATTTTTTTGACAATTGGAAAAATTTTATTTTAAAAACCTAAGAACAGGCATTGGAAAAATGTTACATATTTTTTGAAAGTACGTTAAGTATTAATGAAACCATTAATTGAGAGGTTTCAAAAGGTAGTGAACTATACCAAAAAAAAAATTATTTTTATATTATTTTAATTATTAAAATTTTTGGGTATAGGGATTGAACTCTTGCCCTGCCAAATTCGAAGCTCATACTCAGTGTTTATTCGCCAACTGACCCAAATCCGTACTTGACTTGTATGTTCGTGCACTTGTATACACTGATGATTGGGTATTTGGCAATATTCAAAACATCTCAATTAATTGAAATAATATAAAAATATGTTTTTGTTGTTGGAGTTCACTAGTTTTTGAAACCTCTCTATCAAACACAATATTTTGTATTAAGTAAAATTTTCACTATCGTCATAACTGACGTTAAACTACAATTTACGACAACATTAATACAAACGTTATTTAAAACTAATTTTTTTAATTTAATATATTGTTATTTATTTAATAATCTTAAATACTTGTATTAATAATTGAAATATATATAAAATAAGAAACAAATATTTGTTCCTTAGAAAAATTTTTTTACTTAATTTTATAATAAAGCTATAATTACCATTGTCATTAAAATAAAATTATTTTTAAGAAATATAGACTAACCATGTGTGGTTTTGGATAAGATAGATTAGCTGCCGATATGTGGACTATTGCGTATGGTTAACATTTCAAAAAACTTAAGTGATTTATTGAAAAACGGATTATGTTAATTTAAAATAGCACAGGCTTGTATAATAACGCGGGGATGACTGCCCATAAACATCACTGAGGGAAATGGATATTGTTAAAAACTTTGGAATACTTATAAAAAGTGCAATAGTTGAAAAAATTTGAAAGTGAAATAAAATTTGACAAGTTAGTTGCATCAAACAGCATTTGGTTTGAGCGTAGTAGCCACTAGAATATGTTCTAATACAAAATGCTGCTCGACCATTTGCTGTTATGTGTACTTACACAAGAAAAAAAAATAAATTGAAATATATAGCCGATTTACTGTTTTATTAGTTTGAATATTTTTGAGTAACTGGAACTATTCCGCCCATTCAAAGTGTTCGAGTCGAATGTTCTAATTTAAGTATATTATATTCAAGTATACACTTTGAAGAAATATTCAATCTTTAAGATTTCAATGTTTAAATAACTCTATATGGTATAAAAAAATACAATAAAATATGAAATAAACAAGTTTATAAGTTTATATTCAGTTTATATTCATTGTATAATATGTAATGGTTTGCTAGAGAACCTTAAAGTTCAAATGTTTTTTGTTTTGTTAAATTATTTTTGTAGGTTCTGCATTTGTTGAAAATATGATATAATAATATATAGAATAAAAAATTATATCAAAATATTAACACTTAATATATTTTTATTGAAATTCCCCATACAAACTCCCAGTTGTGATTACACTTTATTTTTCTCATGTCAAAGTATTTTCGCAGATTCAGCAGATGCAGTACTTTGTCATTGCTACTTCTGTTTTTTACTATTCTAGATTGAAATATTGATATAATTGTGAATATATGGTAAAATTTATTTAAATAAAGTTAACTCAGTAGTGACCTCAGTAGTAAAATTTATAATTTTTTCGAAGTTGGAATTTATTGAAATATTAAAATGACTATAAGTTTATTTTTTAATGAGAATATTTTTGAAATCAGATTAAAATGCTTCACATTGTAAATTTAAAAAACACAAATAATAATGCGTCAAATAAAAAACAATCTAAAAATTCAAATTTTAACATTTAGATTATCAGAAAATCGTTAAACATTTATATGAGTGAATTTCAATACTTTCTTCTTATACATTGCATTTTAAGTTCTTTTGAAAATGAGTACAATTGTAAGTCAGCAAAAGTTATCAAGTACTTTTCTCTTATATTTTGTATGCTTTAGAAGTTTTTGCATTTGAAAACAGCAAAATGGTAAATATCAAACAAGCAGTGGAAATTTGAATGTAAATATTCAGAATTCATTTGTGCACATAAATGTGCATAACGTTTTGTAAGCTACTTAAGGATTTTCTACATAATATGTTGCAAGGACTATGAAGTATTCAAATAAAAAGTCTGTTGATGCTTTTCGTCGGTACTTGAACTAAATACAAATGAAAACAACAAAAAAAACGCTATATTCAACTCAGACGTAACTGCAATATGATTGAAGGTTTTTTTTTACTGAACTTTTTTTGGTAGTTCAATTCTTGTTCCAATTTGAAAATGGACAAACAACTTCCTCCTACGCCAAATAAAGTTTTTTATTTTTTAAACGAAGGAACCTCCTAACCACATTTCGGCAGCCTTGATAAGTAACACACTGAACAAATCCTTTTGACACGGTAAACTCCATACTTCATAATCTCGTTATATATAAAAAATGAAAACCATACGTCTACTTACATTGTGACCGAAAAGTTTTCGGAAATTCTCATTTAAAATTCGCGCGCTGTATATTTTTCGATATTTTAAGTTTATGTAGTTTGGCAGCACTGTCCTTAATTACTATGCCAAAAATGAGCGCGATCTGTCAGACAGTTCGTTTACGGCAGCTGTTGAAACCAGTTCACCTCAGTAGTGCGTTGCGAAAAAAACAATGGAAAAAAATATTGAACAAAGAGTTTGCATCAAATTTTGTGTTTCGAACGAAATTTCGTGTGCAGAATCGTTGCGAATGCTACAAAAGGCTTATGGGGAATCAGTTTTATCGAAAACTCAAGTTTATGAGTGGTACAAAGCCTTTCAGGACGGTCGTACGACCGTCGAAGACATCCGAAAAAACCACGCCAAAGTCGCTCGAAAATCAAGGCAATGCTGATTGTTTTCTTCGATATTCGTGGTGTGGTGCATCATGAATTCGTCCCTGAAGGACAAACAGTCAATAAAGCCTATTATTTGACTGTTTTAAGACGTTTGCGTGAAAATATCCGCCGTAAACGGCCTCAATTGTGGAAGGATAATTCATGGATTTTTCATGACGATAATGCTCCCTCGCACCGAGCCAACATTATCAACGATTTTAAGGCCAAACATTCAATAAATACCATCGAACAGCCCCCGTATTCACCTGATCTTGCACCGTGTGACTTTTTCCTGTTTCCCAAACTCAAATTACCACTCAGAGGAACGCGTTTTGAATCCATAGAAGACGTAAAACAGAATTCGCAGAGGAAACTCAAAGCCATACCGGAAAGCGCCTATAAAAAATGTTTTGATGATTGGAAGAAACGTTGGCATTTGTGTATCGCTTCTAATGGAGCATATTTTGAAGGAGATAAAATAAATATTGATGAAGATAAAGAATTTTGCGTTTTATTTATTTCCGGAACCTTTTCGGTCACAATGTATATGAAATGCATTCTCTTTGCAAAATTTCATTCATTTAGCTCAATTAGTTAATGGATAAACTTTTGACATACACCGATGGTTATAGTTGTATTGCAGTCACATTTCAAAGCCAATAAAGATTATAAGTACTTTATAGAGAATGTGAGATTGTTATAAACATACTGACAAACTTAATATCATTTTTCAGTAGTGCATTAACACAATCAAAAATTAGCGTATATAATTACAAACAGTAGATAGTAGTATATTAAAGTACTGGACAAGCTGTTAATTAAATCACTGTCTTATCATTTGAAGTAACAAGTCCATTTAATGCAACTATTGGACTTAAGGAAAATTAAGTCATACAATGGTGGTATATGAAACTAAATTATTCGGGCATGATTTGATCTTCTCCTAGCTAAATAAGGACACGGATACATAAGATGGACCACGGTTTCCCCCTCATCTTCAGAGACACAGACGCGATAAAAGTCTTTATAGGGTACACCCAGTCTAATAGCATGCCATGTTTTGCAGTGACCCGTCAGCACAGATACCGTGGTGCTGAACAGGTTCCGCCTTATTTGCGGTAGCTGGCTAGTGCATTTTTTGTCAAAATTAGTTCAAGTTAACATAGATATCTAATAATGTGGTCATCACCCCAGTATTGCTTGGCTATGCTCAGATATTTTTGCTGAATTGCCAGTTTAAATGTAGCAAGTGGAATACCGATATCTGAGAAGTAAGTGTTTGGGAAAAGAGCGCCAGCTTTGTCAAATTCTCCTGTCCGAAGCTCCAAGTGAGGAGCTGAGATATAATTTTATTATAGCAGATTTAAAAAGAAAATCACTTGATATAAATAACAATTGTAACTCAATTCATTTAAGATACCTATGTCGATTAAAAAATATGTAGAACTTGTCATAACACGGTATGAGTATGATAAATGTTTAATTTTGAAATATTGTATACTAGAAATTTGGACACAGTGTAAATTTGTATGGAGAATGATCAAATTATTTTAACTTTAGTTTTTGAAATACTTGTAATATATTTAGGGATATGCTCGCTAAATCCAAAATAAACATTAATAAATATTTTTGGTTACTATTTTTTTCCAAACTACTGCTATACTCTGATCCGATTACATAATTTTGAAGATTATAAAGTTCACGAACCATTAAAATTTGAGTAATTATCCAATATAAATAAGAGTATCTAAGCTAAAAAATTAAGTTTAAATTATAGCGTAAAGGTTTTTAAATATTAATAAAATTTAAATTTTATCTTTGAATATATTTATGCAGCGTTTATGGTTATATTTTTCTACTACTTCTAGCGATACTCAAAGCAAAAGCTAAGTGCTCTTTGTTTACGATATACAAAATGCAAAAAAAAAATAAATAAAAAAGTTTGGAATACAAACAACCTTGTCTTGTGTACTATAAAGGTTTGTTTGTTTGTCTAAATATGAACTAAGTTGAGTACTATCTGCTTGCGCAAGTAAAGTGTAGGGGAATATAAAAGCAGTATTCGTTATTTTTTGTATGAATGAATAATTTATTCATTTTATTACTAATGTGTTGTTTTTAGTTTATTATTGCTTTAATGCATCACTTTATATTAATATTAAAACTATCTCAGATCTGAATTTATGCACCACATGTATTAGCAATATTTTTATTTTAAAATTTTTATTTACAAATTATGTTCAAGCTGTTTTGAGCCAGTGCACTTAAGCACTTTTACTCTTTTATAACTCGAGGTATTTTCAAAACCTCTCTTTACACATTGACTAGATTATTGTTTATCACTTCATCAGACTAAGCAAAAATTGACCTCAGATCTGCATACCTTCCCTAGAAACCCGTCACCATTTTAAGATTTGATACCGAGGTGTTGGTAAGTCTGTCAGTTTTCGCAAATAATTTCAGGGCTCTATCCTTTATGTATTTTATGATGGGATCAATCTTGAGATCCCTGAAGATATCATTCGTCCTAATGTACCATGGAACTTTGAAAAGTCTTCTCAGAGCCTAGCTTTGTGCAATTTCTAGCTAGTGAATAGTAGTGTTTGAAGCTTTGCTAAACGCTACACAACCACGTAGAAGTGACGGACGAATTATTTGGTTATATATCAGTTTCCTGTTTTTAGCATTGAGATTTTGAACATATTTATGCACAAATATTTCCTGACGCATTGAATATGATAACAATAATGAATAGAACAGAATATAATGCATAATAATTATAACATTTATAATAATAATTAATAGTAATTTTTTTATAATCACTCATACGTTATGTAGACTTAAAATTATTACATCAATTTAATACGAAATTAGAAACAATAAGTTAATGACTATGTCGTGAAAATATGTTCACTAAAAAGCTTTATAAGGTTTTGATTAATAAATAATATAGAAATATAAGAATATCATATTACACATTAATTGAATTATATATAGAAAACTTGTCATCTCTGGAGTCAATTTCTTCACGTAAAAACTTCATATTGTTGAAGTGTTGAAACATGGAACTATAAACAATCATTACCAATTTGCAGAAAATTTAGTTCAAATTTTTAATAGTTAATAGGGAATAATTATAAATTTTTGTTGGCATTTTGAATTTTAATACAGATAATAAAATTTAACTATAACATTGTAACAATCATAATCGTTAAAATCAAAGATTACCATTATAGTCTTAAATATATTCCAGTATTTCGAGAGTATTGTAACAATGTAGTACACGATTATAAATCTTAAGTTTTGTTTAATGAATCACATATAAGATTCAATATTAAAATCAAAGCTTATAAAATAAAAAAGTAAAAAAATTCATAATAATGTGAGCAAAAATAATTTATATTTTTTTATAGTTTTATTCTTTAACTAATTAACTAAAACTATAAAGGATATCATTTCTCTTAAAAATGACATTGCCAAAATGGTTTCTCTCAGGTTTGAAATAAATCATAGCTGCATATATTAAATTTTTATTGGGCGTAAATTTAAAAAGTTAGTTTACCTAGTAGAAGTTTATCCTAATAATTATAGCTAAGCTACGAGTTATGGTCTTAGCCCACGAACATAACATCGATACTCACCACCATTTTGTCGATTGTGAAACAGCTTTTGATAGCCCCATAAGGGATCGAATTTACGTCGCAATGTCTGAGCTCAATATTCCTGCGAAGTTAATACTACTCTGCTAAATAACTTTGAGTAATACACGTTGCTCCGTTAAAGTAGGATCGACTCTCTCCAAACCCTTTGATACAGTGCAAGACTTCAGACAGGGTGATCCCTTATCATGTGGTCTTTTCAATTTCGTAATGGAACAATATTTCATCGTAATGGAACAATATTTCATAAATGTGTCTCAGACCTTGTTTACACTGATGACATTGACATCATTGGGTATATCAAGCATTATGTTACAGCTGCTCTTGCTGCTATCGAAAAGGCATCTACAAGAATGGGCTTAGTGGTAAATGAGGGAAAAACTAAGTATTTGTCGACTGATGGTAAAAATATGCGCTCTCTCAACAAACATAACTTACGTGCTATTGGTCGCTCATCCATTCTGTGCTTCTGTATGGCGTAGAAGCATAGACGTTACCACAATGATGATGAAGCAGCACTAGGAGTGTTCCAGAAAAAAGTACTTCGTAAGATTATCACACATATTGACATCATATAGTGAATCAATATTCAGCTGCTTCGCTGGCTTGGTCATGTCATGAGAATGGATGAAGATGCTATAGCGAAAAAGGTATTTAAAGCGGTAGTTGGAGGAAGAAGGCGTAGAGGTAGACCGTGTCTCCGATAGAGTGATCAAGATGAAGGACCACTAATCGGATTTGATGTACGAGACTGGAGAAGGCGCGCATCAGCAGAAATGCCTGGAGAGACATGCTGTGTCAAGCTTAAACCCGGTAACGGATTGTTAGAGTTAAATTAGTAATTAAGTATTTAAGAGTTGTGAGGGCATATTAATTATTATTAAATATTGGTTTCATGTACAGTTGTTGCAATAGTCAAATGACAATAAAATAGTGGAACTAGTAATCCATTACATGATTGTTATGTATTCAAGAAAAGAAATGAACAATGATTTTGTCTTTAGGCGTAACAAAAACAGTGCTTAAATTAATACTAAGAATATAGATGTACAAATTTATTAGGCACAAATAAGTGAATTACAATTATTTTGTTTTTAATATATTTGATTATACAAATAAATAAAAAATTATTTGAAATTGTTTTTTAACGATATTACATATTACACATATATAAAGCCCACAAGTTTATACATTATATTTCTAACATTAAATGTATGGCTTTACCATATTATAACAAAATTTGTTATAATTAATTTTGTATCGCCAAACAGCAAACATCTAATTCAATATCCTTTAATGAGCTCTATTTTTTTAAAAATTTTTAGGAACTGAATGAAGTCAAATAAATTTCTATGAATAAACTTCTTATTTAAGAAGTGGAGAACGTAGAAATTGTATATAATCATTCATAGTCCCCAGTACTTTATGTAGAAAATCAATACTTTTTATAGCATTTTTTATGGAATTTCTATACAATTTCGATGGAATCTTTTTTATTCTGTGAGTACGTAATTGAAGGCAGCAGCAGCAGCAGCAGCATGCGAGGAAATTAATGAGGGCACAAAAACGTATTTCGACTGTATTGAGTAATAAAGGCAAAATGTTCGGTAATGTACATATCCATATATAGTACATGAGTATAGTATGCATGGTATAGTATAGCAGTATAGTAAAGACTTATCTATGTGTTATGTGGATTTGTGTTGTGTAAAAGCACAGAAACATAAGGTAGACATAACTTAAATTACATTAATAGTTCAAAAAAAAGGTAAAGGTTTAGATAATGTATGTAGGTTTTTTATACTTACTTTATGTATCTTTTTTGTTGAAGATTAAAATTGTTACAGCTGGTGTATGTTGTATGATTCAATGTTGTTGTTGTAGTTGAAGTAGTTGATTTCGGTTTGTTCTGACACGACAATGTTTGCAATATTGTTTGTAGCTATTTTTATTGAAATTTAATTTTAACTTTTTTAATTTTAAGTTTATTTATTTTATATTAATTTTTATTACTTCGGTATAAGCTGCTTTAATGTTTTAAGTTATAGTGTTGAATTAATGAATTATTTACTGTTGTTTTAATATAAAATATATGGTATGGTGCTTCTGTTGTGTTTACTTATTTATTTAATATTGCATATAAATATAATATTATAATATTATGTAATTAAGTTACTGGTTATCAAATTTATCTGATTTTAATTTTAAAATGTATTGATAAATAAGGTCATTATGAATTTTATCAAATAAAATTGTTTTTTAGTTTTTAAATTAATATATTCTATTTTAAATTATTATGTGTATATTATTTATATATATACATACGTATATCTTAATTAAATCGTTGTTGTTTTTGTTCCTTCAGTTACTTAATTAATAATACTATTTAATTTAATTTATTTTCCGCATATGTTAATTATAGAATTTTTTTTTTTGATTAATGAGTGCCTCTAAAAGATTTTCATAAAATATAATTTGAATTCTCAATAATTTCGGTTTTACTTTGCTCATATTTTATTTCACCTAAGCTTATACTATGGTGTATCTTATGTGCAAGTACAGTACAAACTAAAATCTTAATTAGAGTTTGCATGAACATAGCCGCCACACCGTACACTCACGCCAGCCATAAACTCCATAAACTCTGAACAAGAGCAGGTAATTTGTTGATTTAGATATTATAGCTTGTATTAAGGAACACATTAATTAAGTTAAATGTTTTTGAAATGTATTTTATTGCTGTCATTAAGGGCAGTTAATCGTTGTTTATTTCTTTTACTTTTGGCTTTCAGATATTAATCTAGTTAACAATATATTTTTTTTGTATATTTATAAGATTTGATTTTATTGAAGTCACTTGAAACTGTTATTATATGTTCTACAATTATAAGGGAGATTACTTAAAACTTTTAGTCATAAAAATAAATTACCGGAATTTAATATATATTAAGAAATCAAACTTTTATTTTTATTAAGTGTTATTGTAGTTATATATTTTTAAATTAAAATCATTCATTATTAGATTTAAAATAACTTTTAATTTATTTTTAATTTTATATACAACAATACATAATGCTTTGTGCAAGTGCTTCCTCTAATATATTTATCTTAATATATATTTTTGTATATAAAGTATAAATAACTGAGTTTTTTTTTTATTACATCTAATTTTTTTACTTTTATTTATTATATTCATGCACATATGTTGTAAATATGTTTTTTATACTTCATTAATTTATGTTAGTTATCGCTTGTTTGATTTTTTTTTTGTGATATTATTTGAATTATTTGGTTATTATCAATTCTTAAATTTTTTAAATAAATATTTTTCTTTCACAGTGTTTTTTATTCGATTTTTTTTCATAAATATTTTTACATTTGTTATTGTTTTTTTTATTTTTGGAGATAGTCAATAATGAAATAATATTTTAAAAATAATATTAAAATTAGTGATAATACTTTTTGTATTTAATCACTTCTAAGTACCATATTGAATTCGGTGAAAGTATTTTTTCCTTGAAATCGCTTTGATAAATGATATCTTTTGCATTTATCACCACACAATTTTTGAAATTATAATTAATTTTTTATAATCTTGTATTTTCCAATAAACTGCCAACTTTAAGCCTTCCATTAAAATAAATAAGTTTTAATATTTACTAACAATTTTATTTATTAAATGTGCAAATCACTGATAGAGTACTTATTTTCAAATAATCTTTCTATTACTATTTGCACAGTTATATTTTTTATTTTATATTTAAAATATTTATATATATACTTACACAAAGCAATTTATTTAAATGTTTGGTTTATTTTCCATGTTATACAGTTTTCATTTTAAATTAAATAAATTTTTGTTTTAATTTATATATATACATAATAGTTTTTTATTAATTAGAATATTATTGTTTTTATTATTAATTATTTATTATTAATTATTAATTTTTCTTGTGATCAATTTTTATTATTACTTTCTCATAAAATTTTTTAAAGTTTTAACCTTTTAATTTACTTACTGTTGCTTTTATTATTCTTTTTAATTAATACCATGTTAATTAATTTATTTAATATATTAATTTTTAATATAATATATATTTGTGTTATATATTTATTGTTATAAAATATTAATTTTTCGACAATTTTGTTACTTGCATTACTACTATTGCTAATATTTAATTATAATAAGTTAATTAATAATAAGTCATTTGCTGTAATTCATTTTTAATTTTTAAATTCATAAATTTATTTTTACAGATTAAGCATATCAATCATCAATTTTACTGTCAAATTTAAAAATGTAAAATTTTTTTGATTATATTTGATTGTGTTAAAATAAATTTTAAAACTTATAAACTTGTTTTAAAACAACTGTTATTTTTTGTTTGACAAATTTTTTGCGTGAGTATCTTATCTAGATCTGTTTTAACTATTTATAAATTATTTTATTAATTAATTATTCTTATTCACGTTTTCATGTTCAAAATCATTGTAAATTCAGATTATTTGTTTTTCCTCAAATATTACCATTTGTATATATATATATATATTATTTGTTTCACTTTTATTTTTGTTTAATATTAAGTGTTTATAAACAAATTTCATTATTAATTTTCTGACACACGTGTAAGGATTCCTAAAATTAAAGAAAAGAATGGTTTTTTAATAACGTTAGCTTAAGTGAGTTTTTAAAGATTTCATTAAAAAAAATTTCTTACTACAACAAAAATAACCTATTGTAAAGCAGTTTAAATGAAATAGTCTTTGAACGAGAGTGATATTTTGCATGTATATTAATTTCACTAATACATTAACCCTTTTAAGATTGGATGCAAATAATGCTAAAATTGTGTTGGAGATTAAAGTTAAAATTCATTATTATAGCAGAAAATAATGCATAACCATTAGATATTAAAAGCTATATAATATTTTTCATAAACAAATATTTATATAAACGTTGGTTTTTTTATGTGTTCAGCAAAGACGATAGTTTTGCAACGAAGTAGTGTGTGCAGTTTAAGATGGTTCATAATCGGTTGTAAAAACTAAGAATTCTTTATTCAACGATCTAGACACTTTTTGTGACTTGTTCATGTAAATGATGTATGATGATCAAATAATATTCCTAGTTAACTATTTGGACTCGCGGAAAGAATTTAGATCACCATAATTATCGTTGGTCTTCAATTTGTCTGTCTTGGCTCACCTTTTTTACCACATTTAATTGATTGATCGATTGTATCCAGGTGGTACGCATAAATCGAAATCCTATCTTTGGCAGTTATTATACATTTCATTATTCTTCATAGTCTTAAGCATTGTTCGACGTGACGTTGTGTTTCTAAAAAAATTGAGTTTTTGTAGTCACCAAAGGCCTTCTGTAACCCTCCTAATGTTTCTCGAGCATGATTTCATTGCGAAAACGATATTCTTTGTTCGAAGAATTAGATATTTCCTGAATTAGCTTTTTATTGTTTTCGAAACAAGTGCGTATTTAATGAACCAATGGATTAGAGTAAAAGGATTGATAGGAAGGATAGTACCTTGAACCTTAAACATCGATGAATTTGGTAAAAGAGTTTTTAATTTCTATTAGTGTATTTCACTTTATAATATCGAGTGTTATCTCATCACTCGATTGTGCCATGCAATTAATGTTTGACTTAAAGAAATAAATTTTATACTAAACTTTTTGTAGTAAAGGTTTCTTTACTGTATATCAACCTTGTAACTTTGATAGTACATATTTTATAATTGTTATATTATGCAATTTATTAATTTTTCTATTACATTGTATTTATATAAAAAAACTTCAATTAAAAATATTCACAAGGTTGGCATACTGTTTCTAAACAATAAAGATTTTAATTATAATATATATTCTCTAATATGTGTTTCAGATTTTAAAGGACATCCCCACCTTAAGTCCCACATCAATGGCGCTTTACGCAGACGACACATGCTTGATCTACTCGGATCGGGATGCCTTAAATGTAAGCAACACGTTACAGGGAAATATAGACCTTATGGTGGAATACTTCCAAAAATGGAAGATTAAAATTAATAATGACAAAACCAAGGCTATATTTATAACTCGAAAAAGAAGACAGCATCCTCCAAGAGTGAGCGTTTGCGACACGGAGGTCACCCAGGTATCTGGGGGTCACTTTTGACAAACGGTTCAATTGGCTTAAACATTTGAAATACAAACGGAATAGCTGCTCTAAGATTCTACATTTATTAAAGCCGCTATTTAATAATTATCACTTCAACTTTAAAAACAGAAAGTTACTTTATACGCAAGTAATTAGACCTGCACTTCTGTACGGATGTGTTACATATAGCAAAGCCTCAAATACCACCTTAAAGCAATTACAGATAGCTCAAAACCTGGCCTTAAGAAAACTGTTTAAGATTCCATGGTACATTAGATCTACGGACATACATAGAGATCTTAGGATTGACTCAGTGAAAAAATATATCAGAGACAGAGCTTTAAAATTATTCACTAAAGTTGATACGCTACTTAACCCCGTCCTAACAATCCTCAAGTCCACTTCTGGACTCTCAGGAAGATATGCTGATTTAAGGTCCGTCATCAACTAAAAGACAAATAAATGATATGATTTTTTAGCCTAGTTAAAGCCTAGTGTGGGGTAGTGATTAACCCCCCAGTCATTATAGAGTAAAAGTGCGTAATAGCACTAACTCAAGAAGAAGAAGAAGAAGAAGAAGAAAGGAAGAAAAAATTATATTGAAAATTTTATATATTTTTGTGTCATAAATTAAATCTGAAGTATTTTAAATATGGATAACAATCCAGTTGCCGTGCATATGCCATTCGGTCTAAGAAGGAAAGATAAAGTAAATATATTACGAAACTCACTTGAAAATCATCTTCTAGCAGTAGACATAAAGTTTTCTGCATTTTCAGCTGCAGCACTAAGTGAAAATTATGCTGAAGACCTCACATTAGTTCCTGATGTTTTTATCGAAACATCGGGACAAATAGACATTAATGGTCTACGGAATTTAATTATGCGTGTACCAAGATTAATTTTTTTAAATGATCTCTTACAAAATGACTTATCAATACTTATTAATTCAGATGTTATTGAACTAATGTGTTGGATTATAATCTGTATTCCAAATCTATTTGAAGAATCAGTTGATGACTTTATGACAAATTTAATGGAAGGAAGGACTGTCGAAACTATTCCAATTGCTGTTCTTAAGGTAATGAATGACAGACGCGATATGTTAGCATCTTTGAGCAGTAGCAATGGTATTATACCTAAAATTGGATATTATAAAATCAAATTTGATGAAATTATTAAGAGTTTGGTACATGGAATTTCCATGGTAGACGATGAACCTCTTTTATTAAATAAGAAGCTACAACCTGAACTGTGCGAATATGAAAAGATTTGGAAATATGCTGAACATTTCCGTCAATTGAAATGTATAGCAGTGTGTGCTATTTTACCTGATCTTTCTAATTCCGAAGAGGTAAGCACTGCAATCAGCACATATATAAGGATATATGATGAAGAATTTCTTTTACTGAACTACTTAATTATTTATGATGATTGTAATGAAAATGTTGAAACCAATCGGGACACTTGGACTACAAGCAATAAATATCTTTTGCTTTTGGGTTCAGCGGTAGCTTTTGGTACTCTATGGTTTATGAAGTCAAAAATCAAATTTCTCTATAAAACGGATCGAATTATGTTGAACTGTTTAATTAGTATAGTGAATGTATTCACCTACAAGTAAAAACAACAACTTTATGTAGAAACACAGAATTTGTGTTGCTATGATATATTTTAATTACAGTGCTTGTAGATGTTATTGAACTAGTAACTTTTTGTATTTATAAAGATTTTCTAGAATAAATTAATAAAATTATAAATTACACCGAATGATATGTTGTAATGTAATATTATTAGTAGGGAATACTACAAACTACAACTACAAAAGACATAGGGGTTTTTTGTATTAACCGCAGTCGTTTTAACCGATCGTTAGGATCTTAATAAACGTAAGCTTAATGTTAACTTTGACAGTTCTGTATTGCCTTATAGGTGACAACAAGTGTACTTTCCAGTTGAATAACTCTGCAGCTGCTCAGTAAAAGGCATTTAATTAGAATATGTTCGGAAGTTTCCACATCCGTCTTAGAAAAACGGATCTGAGAAATTTAATATTCTTGGCACTTAGTAGCAGCTTTAGCCTATCTTTGGTTATTTAGAACCCAAACAATATTTTTAAAATTGATATTTTTAATTTTTTCAGTACCTCAGATATGATGTACTATCTCTATTAATGTACTCAAATATGTGCCCTTGGTGATGTTGCAGAACTAAGCACTAATAAAAATATCACGTAAACGACTGGATGGTTAAATAAGTTAAACTGATTTTGAGAATTCTTAAGAATAATTTATTTTATTAGGATGCAAATATGATGAAGAATTTTTTTTTAAATCAGTCTAAAGATATTTTATACATCATAGAAAATCTTTACATATTTGATCGAAGAGTATTCAACGGACATGAAATAAGTCCTCGATTTACTTATTTTTAAAATACAGCGATGTATCTTTTACTTCATCAGAATTAGCTTTAAATAATTAACTTTTGATTTTGTGCCAATCAAGTACCTTTCAAATAAAATGCGCAAGAATCATTGATTTAGTCAAAGAACAGAGAAGTGCAATATAACTGGGTGTCAAATTATTTATTATAATATCCAAGTATTCTATGTAAAATTCAAATAAGATTTTTGTTAAAAGAAATAATATTTCTTATACAATATTATTCTTATACAATATTTATATTATTGAAACTATTAGAAATGGGCCGTATTGAAAAATGGTCTGGTGAAAAAAGGGAAGTTGTTCAAATTTTGAATATGAGCGATTATCAAAATACACTCACTAGCAACCAATTCAATAAAGAAGAAGCTTATTTGAACAGTTCTATTGAAGGTCGAAACAGGTTCGATGTAATGTTTAATTCTTTTCAAAATTCAAGTTATTCACCAATATCAATAGCGCATGATTCAGATATTTTTAAAAATAGTTGGTTATTTTCGGAAAGTTCATATCAATCAGTCGACAAATTTCAAAAGAAAATGAGATGTATTCAAGGGATTTCAAAGAAACTAAGAAAAAGTCGAAAGTTCAATAATGAACATAATAAAATTTGCAAAAAAGAGAGCGGCAATATTGAAGTCCCTTTGCTAAGTGGTCATTCTTATAAGAGAGTTGTTTCTAAAACAAACTATAACAAAATCGATTATAAGAATAATGATAGCTATTGTCCTATTCCAGTGAACACGTGGCTAATGCCACAAAACACAAATGCTCAGCAAACATTTCGGAATAAAAATAGATGCTTAGAAGAGTCTTCATATGATATTCATGAAAGACACAACAGACAATATAATCCTTATAAATTACGTGGCAGGAGCAATGATAAATTATCTTGTACTAACAGTCAGTTTTCTAAAAACGAGGTTTCTGCAAACAGAAAACACGAACCAATATGTAAAACAAATGTAACGTTTTTAGATTCATCTCAATATATCGCTAAACCGAAGAATTTCTTTACTGCTTTAACTAATAATGATAATTTGCTATTTGTGCAAAATGGGAAATCTTGTACAAAAGTTTCTAATACGAGTAAAGAACTGAATAAAGACTTTAAACTACCAATTAGCTATAGCGACAAAATCAGTCCAACTAGTAGCCAATCACCTGAGATAGTTATTTCCAAACACAATTTGTTTTTAAATGAATCACAATGTCCTATAAACTCAACAATTTTTGTGTGTAACACTGAACCTATTGAAAAAGGTTGGCTATTTCAACAAAATAAAGAAGATCCCCCAATTTCATCAAATAATAATATAAATGGGTCATTGAATACAGAAACAAAAGAAAATACATCGATAAAAAGTAAATATTTTTTGGATCAATATTTTAATATTCAAATTTCTGATGTAAACATGGCGTTCCACGCTCCTATTGAATATACATTTGATTTAATCAAATTCAATTCCACTCATAATACACCTGTAACAGAAATAATTCCAGTTAATCAACCAAAAACCAATTTAGAATGTCCCGAGGAAAATTGCATGAAAAACTCGAATCATAAAAATTGCGTGATTTTTACGGATATTGCTAATAAACCAAACTATATGGATTTGGCTTTATTTGCAGAAAATATGGAAATGTCATCAACTACAAACTATAAGACTACATCTAAAACAAGAACGGTAAAATTAAGAGAGAGATCAAGTTCATTATTTAAAGAATTAATTCAAGCGGACCATGCAGCATATCAGAATTCAAATAACATTGAAGACACATGCAAATTATATTCTGGAACTTTGAATAGGTTCCATAAAGCAATAACCTTTCCAAATTATTGTTTCAACAATGTTGCATACGAAGACAGCTTAGTCCAATCTAGCGATATGTTTGTAAAAAGTGCTGGATATGTTGACTTAAATGCATTTAAGAATAGCTTAAAGCAAACAAATATATATTCAGATAATCCTTACGAGACCGCTAAAGCCAGGTTTACGGAAAACAACAGTGAGAAGCTATCTTTAGGAACAAATTTGATATTTGAAGACACAAAATATCAGGATACCTCACTTAAACTTCCTCAAAACCCAGATAAAATTTTTTCTTCAGAAAATCTTTTTCCAATCACGGCTATGTCACGACAAACACAAGAGTTTATAAATTCTGATTTACGGAATATCGATGTACGGTTCCTTACTTATAAAGAATTGGCGATTGTTGCTGTCAGCAATAAATATATAGGTGATACTAAATTACCGTTAAAGCAACGTCAGCGAATTGCTTTGCAACAAAAACGACATACCGACCGTTTCGAAGGCGCGAATAAAAATAGATTTGGACAATTTTGGAGAGAAAAAGTTACTGGTGAATATAGTTGTTAATTAGAAATATTTGGAATGCCTTTTGTGTGAAGAAACAAAATTCAAAATTAATAAATGTAAGTAAGTGAATATATTAAGTCATATAATAAATATATTTAATTATTGGTTTATAGAAAAAAAATTTTTGCTGCTTTCTTTTCATTAAGCAATTTACATATAATAAGAGATTATTAAAAACAAAATGACGGTTAGTTATCTAAAACTAAATATTGAGTTGTGGACGTAATCTAAATAGGATATATAAAGATAAATCATTTGTAGGGTTATAAATAATTTATCTGTGATACTGTCATCCGAAATGAGATATAAATTCAATTCAATCAGTTATAAAAAGTTCAGGTGATAATTATACACTAGGTCTGGTGGCATCTTTTGTTGCGGCTGTTACATAAGGATCAAATAAAGTAAGGAATCAAAGCATTAAAAATTCTGATCTTCACATACATGTATGCCAGCAGGTCAAAATGTATTATATATGAATATGATTATCATTACTTTTTTAATATATGCACATATTTTGTATTGTATTTTGTATTGAGAACAATATTGAGAGAAATAAAGAGAACACATTCACATCTAGATATTTCGAAAAATGCAGTCGAAAAGATGCATACAGATCTGATGATCAGTACAGGTATGACAACATTTCTTGAAAGTACAGCCAGTTATATGCATTTAAGTTAAAATATTTAAATATATCATAACTTTGAATTTGATAAACAGCGTTATTTTAATGTAATTATAACAAGCAACTAATTTTAACTAATTATAAAAACAGAACGAAATATATGCTGAAAATTTTTAAATAATAAGCTTTTTCATTTGGTTTGTCTATTAGTCGATAAGGAATTTTATATTTAAATATATAGGTAAAGGCAATTTTAATTTTACACTTAGTTTAGTTTACTTAGTTTAAAAATTAAATAAATTTATAAATAATTTAAGAAAAATTTGGATTTTCAAATTTTAATTTAATTTTTATTAATGGGTATTTGGCAATACTGGAAACAGCTATATGGGCAAAAACCCAAAAATTCAATTAATTAAAATAATATAAAATGAATTTTTGTTGTTGTAGTTCACTACTGTTCGAAAAAACCTCTTTATTTTTATTTAATTAAAGTTATTTTAAAATTATTATAACTAGTCACACTTGTTCATTAAAGAACTCTAGCGTTATTTACTGAGATCATTCTGAGTATAAATTTATTTGAAAAATGTTGCATACTTTACGTGAATATTAATTAGTAACTGTTGCTCACGGTACTGTGAAAATTGCTTAAAGCACGTATTAAGGCTAGACTACATTTAAAGATTATTATTCTTAGTTCTCCATGAATATTCTTTTTTTTAAATACACTAAAACCTTTTTGTAATTCAAATGTTTGTAGCATTAACTTCACGATTTTACAGATGTTAATATTTTGCTTTCTTCTGGTTACTTGCTTGTTTATACATATTTAACTTTATTAAATGTTCTTCTTTGCTTCCTCTGTTTATTATGTATTTATTTTGTTTATTATATTGTCATTTCCTGTTATTTACGGTAAAAAATTATATTGTCATCCGCAAAATGTCATTTAACTTTGTCGTGCGCCTAAAATCAAACAACCTTCAAAGCGATGAGCTGAACAAACAAACAAGTCAAAACACATAAATTTCCTGTATTGTGTCATTAAATTTGAGGCGTTTTACCATTTATTTAAAATTATTTTTTGTTTTTTTTTGGTTAGATTTCTTTTTCAAATAAAGTAACAAACATAAATTAAACGCCTGTCAAAATGTTTCATCATTATGTGTACAATTTATGTGCTTTCAAATAAAGTAGCAAATTATACGCGAAGCAAATGCCTGTGAAAGAAATATTGGAGCAAACTAAGGCTGCAATGTTAAAAAAGGATGTCATGGATTATTGCCATACGCACCGTACACAATATTTCAAGCTTAAATATTCCCATGCCTCGACAAATTACTATTTCAACATTAAAACACACCAAAAAACCTAGCAGCATCATCACCAACATCAGCAGTGTGGCTTTGCACAGCTCTATGAGTAGTAACGTTTAATGACAACAATTGCTTAGGTTGTGTTATTGCTGATAAAAAATTGATAAAAAATTGCTGCTGTTGCCTTGAATGCTTTTCTTGCTATTTATGCTGAAATTGCCGTAAAAGATTGTTGCTGCTGTGACAGTTTTCAAGGAGCAAACACAGCGGCAGGTCTTGCCAAATCTAATAGGTACCCTCGAAGCAGGCAAAAGGTGTGTACGTTAACTTGTAATGCGATTATTTTCGTAATAAAATAATTTAAACCAAAATTTTACTAAAAAATGTGTCAATCAAATTAACAATCAAACAAATGAATTTTATAAAGTACATAAAAAGTCGGTTGGTATTCGAAATAGCTTAAACACCGTCTATGCGTTAACAGTACGTACCAAACAATTAGCATCAACGCCTTATACTATTTTTGTTTTTGGTTCGAATGCCTTCATTAAAGTGCTTCGAGCCTTAACGTTTTTGCCTTTGTTTTAAATTAAACACATATTTTTTTATATTATGTAACATTCAAATTAAAAATCCAAATCATAGCTTTTCCCGACCATTTCTTGTTATTTGACTATTTTGGTTTTTATTATTTTTATTCATCTCCAAACACATTTTTAAAAACACATAACACACAAAACTTATTTGTTGGTCCGCAAAATCTTCACATTTGCCAGTTGCCCGGGATGCTGTCGCAACGATGGACCATTTTTAACTGGGTTCTTTTACTGTTTAAAGCCATCTTTTGTCCTATTGCCAACTCGGAGCGCACCATTTTGGCTTTACGTTCAACAAATCATGTAAATTGCATACCTTCTTCTCCATAGCATAAGAGAGCATAAAAGGATTAAGAAAAACATTACTTCAATCATATGGCGTTGGAAATATTTAAGAGAATGTGTTAGAGTTGCCATACTAAGCAAACTTTTTACATTATTGGTTGATTAAAAGTAAAATAAATATAAAATGTAATATATATTTTCTAAGATTTAAGTTTATAAATCGAGAATACAAACTGAAACAAACTGAATTCGAAATTCCAGTAAGAAATCTGTAGATGAATACACCATTTGATTGATTTCATTGCACATTTAGCGATAAGGAACTGTGTTTAAGTATATTTTTTTAATTTAAACTATTTAAATATCACCGATTTTTTTTTTTTTAATTTGATTTCTTCTTGAAAATATGGAATGAGAACTACAATATTTAATAAATTATGTTTATATTGGAAAATTAGGGGTACTAAGACGTTGTACGATAACTCGGCAAACGGTAAAGTGATAAGGTGAAAAACGCCTTAACGTCTATTCTTAATTATTAAACTTTTTAGTGAACTTGTAAAATGGCACTGTTAAAGCCGCTAATATTGTTCCTTTTATTTTGTTGAGCAAAAAAAAAAAATTTGAAAAAAAACGTAAAATCTGTAAAATTGTACTTTTCTTTAAGTTTTCCTACCCTTCAGATTTCATTAGGTTGGATGAGGTTAAGTAGAGAGAGAACGAAACCTCCTCAATTAGCTAAGAAAGCCGTTTTGATTCTAAAATTCCAGGGAGACTGTCAAAGAAGAGGCACTCAAAAATTTTAGCCTGGTTCCGGACAAGCCCGAACATAGACACAACAGGTGTTCGGGTGTCCTTTTTTCGAGCGCCGATAGACACGCATAGACACAGAAGATACTACAGTCCTATAGTGCCCTGGAAAGACAGATAGAAGATATATCTCAGTTGTACCAAGCTGCTAAGAAAGTATTTGATTTGACTCCATTTGACTGTCGTAAAAAATGGTCATAAATCAACCTAGGGCTTCAGCTGGCAAGGGCAGGGATTGAAAATCAGCCAATGTGTTACTGCATATTGGGAAATGATAATAATAGAAATAATAAAATTTCCGATATGATTAACGAATATTTGCTAACTCGATAACGTTGTAATTTCAACAACACAAATTTAAATAAAATTGTATCACTTTACTAAATTACCAAGTTACTGGACATGTTCTAATGCTGCAATTAACAGCAAATTGATATGATATATTAACAGCAAATTGATCAAAATCGTAATAGTCGAAAGCAGATTCTCGTTGCATCAAGTGGGATGGTAAAAATTCAGTAATATGCTGCACCAATACATAATCCTAAACAATTGATAGTGTCAGTGTAAACCTATATTAAAAAAGAACCAAAAATATTTAATGAGGGATGTTTTTAAAATAATTAAAAAATAAAATAAAATAAATTTTGTAGAATTGTAAAAATTGAAACCAATTCTTTAAATTGAGTTCTAAAACAAAAGAGTTCTCTTAGGTGACGTCAGTCAACCATCGTCAATTTGCGTTTAATTTCTTATTAAGTTAGGTTACGATAAGTAGATGCAGATAGGCTCACTTAGGCCTTAAGAAATAATTTACTTGAGATACTACATAGATATTTATAAATACTTTAGGTGACTAAATCTTATTTTTAACCGAAAAACCATTTTAGGCTTATTAATGATCGTCAAATACTATGCTATTACAGGTAGGTTTATTATTTGATATTAAGTTTGATTTCTGTTTCGCTTACGATCTTATACGCAGCTAATAGCTCAGGAGACTTGTCACCAATATATTTTTCTGTTGCGTATTCATATGTAGGATCGCTACTTGGTTTTCATCTTACCGGCATGGTAATTCCAGCCGATAACACTAATAGTTCTGAAGGCATTATCTACTTTCAGGTGCACTGTGGGTACTTATGTACACCTCCCTCACCATGGCAAAGGGTTTACACCCTTTTTCTCTAAAATATAATATAAAAACTTTATAAAACGAGATGAGGCATTATTATTACTGTGATTATTTAATATTTTTTTAAAATGTTGCTTACGTTATATTGACATGACTTCCTATTAAGTTTAAATAAATCGATTAAGATATCCTAAACTTTTTATTGGATCTTCTCTATACAAAATATCCCACCAGCACCATAATCAATATTAAATTTTTTAATAATTTTTACCACTACCTAAATGTAATTAAAAAAAGGTCTGATATTTAAAATATGTACATTATATCAAAAGATTTAACATTTTTTTTTACTTCGATTATTAGTTCAATATATTGAAATTTCATTTTGATATGCGGCAATACCCATTTTCTCTTAAATAAAACTGAAGTACATCACAGAGAGTTTAGACACATGCGTAGAGTAAATTTACTCAAATTTTTTATTAAAATCGAATTTTCGAAACTAAATTAGCAATCGTAACAGTTTCAAATTGTGTTTTTATATGCAAAACTAAGCCACCGTTCGGTAGTCTCACAACAACATTGTTGCACCTAAAATGTATGACGAGAAAAATCTATTTTCATTTTAGCTTATGTGGATGCTGAAATAGTTTATGGTATGGTTGAATGGATGAGCGAACGTACATGGGAACTTAAGTCAATCCAGTCCACTTCAATCGAATTCAAAATAGAAAGGGAAAACTGTTGAAAAAACTAGGAAGGAAGTTTGAAAAAGTTTCTGAAGATTAAGCATTGACCTGTTTACACTCAATCGAATTTTACGCTTTTCACAACACAAGATTATAATTCTTCTAGTTTCATCTTTTTATACTTTTTTCACTAATTTTTTTTGTTGTTTTTTGTTTTGTTGTTTCATATTTCTTTTTATCTATTTATGATGATTTTGGTATTTTTTCGTAATTTCTTCTAGTAGTTAAGTTTTGTTGGTCGTTTGTTTAGTGTTGTTTGTGTTATCAATTTTATGAAACAACCAATCCTTACTGCTCGAGCGATGACGGCTAAAACTTAAAGTACCTCCACTCTTGGATGTCAGAGTAAACGACTTCCTGTCTAAGAGTCAACAGACTAGTCAAATGTATTTGCCCATTAAGAAGTATGCGGGCGGAAGCGTATGCCACATGTTCTTTAATACTTGCGAGGACCTTCACAACGTATATTCACGATGTATGTGTGTTGGTTAGCATGTTTGTGTGTAAATAAATCCTTGCATTATGGCAACAATATAAATAATAAATACTATTGAGGTCAATGCAAAAGAAAAGATTCATTTCGATGCTTTGGCACAAAATATTTCTAGAACAATTACTTTAATTGTAATGTTGGAATATAAACAATATTTTTCACATTTTGTTTACAGGGAAAGTAACAATTGCAAAAGAGTGAACTAAATTCTTATTATGGGGGTTTGGGTTTGAACGTTCGTAATATTTTCACGCGTAAATAATTTTGTATTGAGTAGGTCGTGCTTGCATTTTCTTGATTAGAATTAATTAAAGAAATGTTTTCGTAATTTATATCAACATTATGTAATGTTACACTATTTATAATTTTGTAGTTTTTAATAATAAATTTTAAATTATTAACTAACTCGAATTTCATTAGTTATATATTTATTTTTATTTAAAATAGTAATATTATGTCATTCAATAATATATACCTCTCTCTCAAAAAGTACGCGAATTTTGTAAATAAAACACACAAATTTAAATTTTATTCCAAATTTATTTTATCTCCTTCAAAATATGCTCCTTCCGAAGCGATGCACATATGCCAACGCTTAACCCACTCTTCCATACACTTTTCGTAAGCCCGTGCAGGTATGGCTTTTAGTTCTTTCGGCGAATTCTCTTTTACCGATTCAATCGACTCAAAACGCTTACCACGAATATGATATGAGTTTCGGCAATATGAGTTTCGGGAACAGGAAAAAGTCGCACGGATTCAGATCTGGCAAATATGGTGCCTGAGCGATGACAGTGGTGCCGTCTTTGGTCAGAAAATCGCGTAGAAGTTCTATTTTTGAAGAAGGTCTATTACTTAAGGAGTAATTAACAAACAAAATCCGGATACTTTTTGAGCAGAAGGTATTAATTAGAATAGATAGGTTAGAACAGTAATGAAGAAATAAGAACAAAAACTTGATTAATTTATTGAAATTTGGCTGTTTCGAGTATTGCCAAGTACTTGTCATCAGAGATCTTAGGAAATAGTTTCTTTTCGTCATAAGACGCGTCACAAAAAAAAAATTAACATTATAGAATAGTTTAAATTAGAATATTTTTTATTGATTCTGTACCATACAACAACTATGAAAAAGCTCTCTTATAGTGGGTAAAAATAACACAAATAAGTGCTAAAGTCACTAAGTAAAATGCAGACAAAAAAACGAATGCAATAAGTTTGTATTCCTCAATTGGCATAGAATGCTACTGTAATTAGCACTACAACACAAAACCATAGATTGCAAAGCATAAATAACCATATACTAAATATCACACATTCTCTTTGCTTGTAAGAATATACCTAGAGATTGTCACCAAGTTTTGAAAGGTGTGAAAGGTTAACATGAGGATAAGCTTCTCTTCCTGCAAATAATTATAATAAGATAACTTTCAAAAGAAGTACTTAGTAGAAAAGGAATTACACTGATAGATTTAATCTAGTAACCGGATATGATTTTAAAAAGACTTACAGTAATCAGGTTGCTCTTGAAGTTATTTCTGTAGCCAAGAATACGTCTAAATTAGTAAACGAAATGTTGAATTATTGGGTAATGTATGAAGTATAAGCCTAGTTTGGGTTTTTTGATCATGCGAATATAACAATGAATGACAATGCAGGCAACTTGGCTGGACTTGGTGTTTCCCTAATAAAATTTTTCTTATCACTTCCTATTTCAAACAGTCACAGACGAGGACGAGGATCATTTCCCATAACATGCCAGCATAAATCGACGAAATAGGTACAAACATTTTCAGTTACTAGATGGAGCGCCGATGGCAATGATATAAGTATTTAATGTGTCGAATGGCATTATGCATTGATATTTCCTTAAACATTTATTAGTATTTAAGTGCAACAATAATTAATACAAAACACATAAAAAATTTTGTATATTTAGTTAATAAACGCATGTCAGAAAACCACTACAGCACATATAATTTCTACCTTTGTTTAGTTTCGATTTTATTGATCTTATTTATGTGAATAAATTCAGGGAACATCATAAAGTTATTATATTTTCTTCACTCTTTTTCCATCAAACTATATCCTTCAAATACGTCAATGCCGAAATGATTCTAACATTTACAATTGATTTTATATACTTTTTGAACAAAAATATGGGCTGCCATTACAGAGTTTGTATGTTTTGTATAAAAGTCTCTTTTGCTTTTATATTTACCAAAATATGAATACAATATATAGCACTTGAAAAATAATAAATGATTTAAATGATTAATCATAATACTCGTAACTGAAATCTCTTGAAAGAATAACATAACAAAAAATGTGCTCATAAGTCACAGATATTTTTTGTCATCCAACCAAACATTAAATATAATCAAAAACTTTGGATTCTTTTTTTTTTTTCTTTTGATTATTTTTAATCATTTATTTTCAGATTATGTCTTGGCAAAAAGTTCTGTAAATGTTCGTATAAAAAATGCATCTGTCATAAAAACGACATAAACTTGTCACAACACATAAAAGTTTAGCAAAAATATTTGCAAATAACACAAACCAAATTGACCTCTTGAAATTGAACATTTTCGAATAAATCTTTGAAATATTTGTAACAAGTACTAATTATGTATTGAATTTATATTCTAAAGATTTTCTCACATAAATTTAATTTATTACTCATCAGGTAGGGGTATGGTTATTGCAAAATTTGCAAAATTTTCAACTTTACGCCCAATCAATCTCAAAATCTATCAATGCATTAATTATGCACGTTTGAAGTAACAGCACACAGATTGCACTGCAAAATACAAACATAATTAATTAGTTTTATGATAATTACTACAAAATCATATTCAAGTATTTAGATTAATTTGAACATTTATATTCATATAAAATATGTTTCAAATATTACGAAACATGGTTTTTTTAAATTCAGCAAAATAAATCATAATTTTTCGTACAGATTATACTTTCTGCCATATGGTATGATATTAGATTTACTAAAGAGAAATTGTATATCTTTCTATCGCATACAATGTAAGTCTTCAGCTTTGCTCAAAAAAAAAAAAATTTAATAAATTCGACTTTATTTATTCACATCTTCAGGAATGATATATTAATATTAATGCTCGTTAAATTTTTCAATGTTTTCAGTGTAAAACGATTTGTCTTTAATCCTAAAATGAGAACCTCAATTTCGACAATTACTGCTACATTTTGACTTAGTTTCTTACCTTGGATATCTGGAACCTCAATTTCGACAATTATTTCAATATTTTACCTCATTTTCTTACTTTGGATATCTTGACTGTTAGGAACAAGATCAAGAGTTGTTGAGGCCAGATCTTTCAATTTCAAAGAGCAGCTCAAAGCAGTTCATATTCATTTAATTTAACAATCCTTTAAGTAAAGTGCTGACTTGTTGTTTTTAAGCCAGTGTGTGCCAACGCAGTAAAATAGAACGTGGGCATCGTAACTGAGACATATAACATCCAGGAGCGAGGTGTCAGCTTTTTGGCAAGGTGTTCACAATTTGATCAAACCAGAATTCCAACTATAACGTATTCCCTTTACTTCTAAATTTTCTCCTTTCCACAAGCAAATAGCGTACCTGACCAACAAAACAATTTATTTAAATGTTCGCAGCCTGTGATTCACTGGTTTTTATGGTAAATAGCTGTAGGCAAACGGCGACTTACCACAGATTTCGACATTTTTATATCAGGTACCAAATTCTTCATATCTGGAGCTGGTCTATTCATTTTATGAATTAAAATCTTTTTTTTAGAAGATCGTTTAAAAAAAGATATTTGAATCAAATCTTTAATTACCCATTTATCCATTTCTAAATATTATTTTTCACTTCAAATTTCTTTAACGTTTTTCTTTACTTTTACCATTTGCTAGTATAAAATTATAATAATGAGTTTGTTTTTGGTTTATTTCCAACCTCTACATAAGAGTAAGAAACTCTCATGCATTCATTTACTCTTTTACTTTGTATTTACTATGAGCGGTTCAGTTTTTTTACTGAACCATTTGCCCATATAAAACAGCAACCGTGACTTTGATTGTATTTGCACGCTTTGTATGAACTTATGGTTCAGTTATTCGATTGAACCTCTAGTCAAATGTAAAGCGATTTTCGCTCAGTCATTTCTTTTCTCTTTTGTATTTACTTTGCATAACATTGTAGGTTCACTTTTTTTATTGAACCGCTTGCACGCATTAATTTAAAAGTTATGATTATTCTACGTAGATATTTTGCGGGACTTGTTTTCTCTTATATTTTTATATTTATTTGTATGTTTTGTGTTTATTATAAGTAATGTTGGATGTAACTAACATATGTATGTGTGATATTATTTGTATTGTACGTTTTGTGTTTATGTTAATTTGTTTGGAACAGCTATTATAAAAAATGTTAAGTAGTAACATAGCGAGATTATTTACCTAATAAAAAAAAATCTAAAAAGGAAGCTTTGTTAAGGTGTTCAGTGAACACTCTGAAATATTCGACGCTTCGCCTCTGATAACATCGTAATCACACTACCTTTGATATCTGTAAGGTTTCAGCTAAAGAAATCAACTTTACTTTACAGTCTTCAAAATCTATGTTGTGTTTTTATTATGATTTACTAACTCTATCTGACGATTTCACCATCATAAATAACTCATTAATAGTTGATTTCCTTCTTACAGAGTCTTCATAAAACTTACCTAGACACTGTTTGGCTTCAACAATATTTTCCCCATTAAAAAAGCAATGTTCAATCCAGAAACGAAATTCTTTTTTGTTGGTTGTTTTGAAAACTATAAGATACGGTCACTAAAACCAATGCAACTTGTAAACTAATTATCAGAATGTCATGAAATTTTGACATGTATCGTTTGAAGGATATTACTTTACACAAATCATATGGATTTGTCAATATTGTTGCCATATACGTATCAAATCGGAAACTTATTGATTGATGTGCTATTTTGCCATCAATTATATTGTGAGCAATCAGTTTTAGTTTTAGCTACAACTAAAATTGCCACAATTTTTTTTCTGAAATTTGTAAAAATTTATTTAAATTTATTTATAATTTATAAATATAACAAGACTAAAGCTGAAAAATCATTTTTGAAAACATGTGAGTTGGCGTTACATGCTTTTTCGCAAAAATTGATTTTGTTATTAAGTACGAAAAGTTCTGGTACAATAGGACTCTTCTGGCCGCAGTACCGGCTGTTGGGCAATTTTCACGTCTACTCTTTAATAAATATATAATAAATAAGTACGAAAAGTTAAAGTGAATTTTTTTAAATTTGGTTTTATTAGCAAGAGATGTTAAAAATGCTTCAGTCACTTCGTTTCATAGGTCAATGCCTCTCAGTTATTTTTTTAGATACTCTACATTATCTTCTATAGCACTCAAGTAAAGTGACGCTACATGAATGCCAAAATGTAAGATATCTTTTCCATCATTTTTAATGTACACATTATAGATTTCTGAAAATATTATGAGTGAAGAAAAAAGATAAGTATAATAATTTTTTAAAGATTTAGCTGACAGGTTTTACAATAGAGGTTTCAACAAAAACATTTTATAATACATTCTTTTGAATAAGCTCTAAGAAGCAAACAGTCATAAGAACTGCAAACAATTTCGAAAACCAAACCTCCTACTTTTAAGAATAATTGAACTGATTCACAAACATAACTAATATAATAATATTTATTAAAGTCAATCATAACAGCAGTACCAGTGAGATTACTACGGCACCACTGGCATTTGAATTAATATTTATACGGGTTTTCCACTTTATTCTGGGAATAAAAATGGTATAAAAAATGGAATATTAAATGGTTTATTCCCATTATAGATAAACTGAAAAGGAACAAAATTATAAAATAATAATTATTAAAGAACAACATTGCATCAGTAGAAAACATTGTACAATTGATGTATAATAACAGAGTGTTTTTTCAGCTGCGTGAGAACTTCTCTTCTCTAGACTATGAATTACATGGTCTATTCCAACAGTCCAATTTATAAAGATTTTTGCGATAAATGTGGCCATATTCTATCAATGGTGGCATGATCATTGGCATTCAATGCTGGTTGGTTGGCATAAACTAATAATTTATCGTAGTCCAATAAAAAGTAAGCAAGAAACGTTAAATCGCACGAACGATTGTAAAGTACGCTATATAGCAAGTTGCGAAGTCTTGTTGGCGACGTTTGATTAATTTATGAAAACACAAATTCAGTAAACATCAGTAAACATAGTGTTAGTCATTCAACATAACGGCAGTATCTTCTTCACTTCGATAGAAATAAGGAACAATGATGCCACCAGGTTGTAAACCGCACTAAATAGTAAATTTTATTGGATGTAATGGTAATTCGTTAACGGCTTGAGGTTTATCTTCGCTGCATATACGACAAATTTGCTTACTAACGTAGCCATTATGTTGACCATAAAATGAACGAAGTGCTTCATGAAGTTCGCAAACAGATTTATTTCTTTTAAAGTAAATTTCTACAATTTGGAAGCGTTGTTCTAGCGTTAAACGATTCTTGATGTATTGCCAAGCCTTACTGAACAGAAATGTCAATACAGTTTGATATTTTCAATCGATAATTCTGAAGCAGCTAAAAAAACATGCTACAATCTATTGATATATATGAATATTTATTTTAAAATAAATCTAATAAAATTGTAAGATTCTAGTCATTTTTTTGGCAAATTGCATTACCGAAATAGGCCAAAATTGAAAATTGAAAATGGACATTAATTTTACAATAAAAAGCTTAATGGAACAGGCGGTTTCGACACTCTTTTATTTCTGTCACCCCACCGCAACTGGTCCTAATACAGCAACTGCATAAGAGTAAAACTATTTTTAAATAGAACAAAGTAAATGTAATTTGTTAATTGTTGCGTTAACTATACACGTTTTTCAAAGATTAAATAACTAATGTCAGACAAAGAATTTTAATATATCGATTTACACATTAATCACGCAAACCAAAAATTATTGCTTGCATTTTTTGTAAAAAAACAACAACAACAAAACATTTATTATGCCAATATTAGAACGTGTGCTAATTTCTATAAAACATCTGTACATTCCGATGTATACTAATACAATTATGCTCACAGTAATATTTTAGTCATTTTGTTAAAATTACCTATCAGTTTGTTAAAGTTTTCAAAATAACCGTTCGTTTGATTTTATGACTTTAACTCCTTTGTGCGTTTATGTACGAATGCTAAGCTTTTTATTAGGCTTAGAATTTATTTAATAAAAAAAGTTGTTTATTACTTAAAACTTTTATGCAGCTGAGATTTTATATTTACATTCATTTAGGAAATTTTAAACTTCACAAAATTTTATTTAAAATCAGATTTGCATCTACTTTGCATTTGAAATTATTCTTCATAAAAATTATACTTAAGGTACAAAATATTTATCTCCAAAGTTTTAATAACTTTTTAATTTAATTTTCGGCTCAAACAAATTTTACAACAATTAAGTAAGAAAGTATCTTACTTGTAATTCATGGACAACTATTTTAAAGTCATTAAATTCAATAGCAAAGATATTAAATTTTATTAGTGTTTCAAAGGAAGTCTTGTTATGTATGCGGCTGGCCATAAAACGCATAAAACAAGTTCAACAGTAAAATAATTTCATAAAATAAGTACAAGTTCTTATTTATTATTTATGTGGAAATATTTTAAATTTATTGAATATTAGGAGTTTTGTTTACATATCAGTACAACTGCCCTCAAAATCCACAACTTAACCAGTTTGACATTTGATTTACTATTTGGCAGATACAAAAACGGACACATACACAAATTCTAAAAACTTACTTATGTATCTCAACATTCATAAGATTCTACACTATATAATTCACTACTTGTTCTCATACATAAATCTATACTTGTTTATACTTGTATATATCTTAAGCGATATGATTTATAATAAAATCAATTTATTGATGTTTTGTGGCATAGATGTTCTGTACTACAAGACAACATTTATTAAATTTTAAACAAATAATTGTGAGAATTTTCGGAATAAAATGCAGGCGTTCAAGTTATTTAAATCAATAAAAAAAAATAAAATTATTTGACTTGGAATGCCTCCAAAAAATTATATAAAAACGTTTAGAGTTTATTTTTTGTTAGTACACACATTTCATATACAAAGTAAACTAAAGTAGAAATGAAGAGAATATAACTTTAACATCATTTAGAAAAGTAATTAAGTAATTATGTAAAAAATATCTCACACCAATTTGTAGAAATCATCCCACAAAGTTATGATTGTAGCAATTAATATGTAAACACCCACACTGCATTAACGCATGAATTTCGCTCAAGCATATATAACACAAGCAAAGTCAAAGTGTCAGCTAAAAGCAGCAAGGCGGTAATGTTGAACATTCACAAAGCTAAAAGAAGCGTTCCTTGAAAGGTCTAGTGAGAATTCAACTAAAAACTTTGATTTGATTAATAGGTATATATTAATAGTTATTTTAGAATAGTAAATCTATTCAATGCAAGAACATTATTATAGTAAGCTTACTCACCTAAAGATGTGCTTTACCACAGACCTCGCTTCGGAGCCGAATTAGTTAGCTTATAAGACCTGTGATCTTAGATGCTTTATGCGCAAAAAATAATGTTATTTTACACGGAATGTCGCGAAATGTATGTAACCTATCTGTTACACAAAAGAAGTGGATTTAGATGTCAAATGAAAAGCAATAGAATATTTAAAAATTAAAAAATGCTAGCTGACTGCACTAAAAATACAAAATATATATCATTCTCATCTGAAGTAGCACTTGTCTTTAGTATTCACCAAATTATACATTTTATCAAAATTCTAAAAATGGATTACTGAAATAATTAATTTGTAAACCAAAAAAATTCACAAACAAATGGTTAGACTTCATTCTTATTAGTTGCATTTTCTTTATATAAATATCTTCTCTAGCGGTGAAAGTCATGGTTAAGAGATATAATTAGAGTGTATTTTCGTTATAATAAAAATGACATTACAATTACCGTCCATAGCTTAAGGCATAGAAATATGAATACTAATCCTTATCCTGGGGTTCTTCCATAAATGGAAAATAAAAATTCACAATGAGAAAACTAAAGCCCTGTTTATTACACGAAAACACAGGCAACATCCACCGAGAGTAAGAATTGGTACTATCATGATTAATTGGGAGGATAGCATTAAATATTTAGGTATCACATTTGATAAGCGATTCACTTGGCATTAGCATATACAAGTCAAAAGAAGCAGTTGCGCTAAAACACTGCAATGCTTACAACCACTTTTCAAACACAACAACCTTAGCGTGAAGAACAGAAAACTGATCTATAGCCAGATAATTAGACCAGCATTACTTTATGGGTGTGTCGCGTATAGCAAAGCTGCCGACTCTACTATACAAAAGCTACAAGTTGCTCAAAGTCAGACTCTCCGAAGGCTCTTCAAAGTGCCTTGGTACATTCGCACAAAGGACATGCTAAGAGACCTTAGAATAGACCCGATCAAAAAATACATAAGGGACAGAAGTTATATGCGAAAATTGACAGGCTATCCTACTTACCACTATCTAATCTTAGAGTAAGCACTCTCCGCACGGGGTGGTACGCAGATCTTAGATCAAGCACTGAATAATCATGAAGCTTATAGGCAATACATAAATTAGTCAATGAGATGGGTGAGACCCTGTAGTACCCCCAGCTATCAAAGAGTAAAAGTTCCCAGTTGCGCTGACTCGAAAAAAGGATCAACATACATACTAATCATTCATTGGATGAATTAGCTGTTTTTTAGAGAATTTAAAATAAAAAAAAAGAACATACTAAACTAAGGTATTAAATTATAATAAAAAGCTTAAGCGAGCTATGAATTTACAAGGAAAAACCTAAACTAAACTAAAAGCAATAAATGATAGTTTAATAATATAGCTAAAATATAGAAAATTACAGCTATCTTAGAATTGAATTCACATTTGAGTAGAATCAATAAAATGCAGCAAATTATAATTATTTTATATATAATTAAAAATGCAGCATAATATGCTCATTAATAAAAATTATATCTTAAATGTATAAAGTAAATATGTTTTTTACTTTTAATTATGTTTATCGTCTTCTTCACCTCAAAATTGGAAACCAATTGGATTTTAAAACGTATATCGCATAAAAGCTATAATAAAACTAACTGATAAAACTATGATAAATTTGATCGCGTAAAAAACTGCATTGGACATACTTAAGTATATATTATAAAAAAATTTTTTTTTTAGAAGCGGTAATTGGAAACTGCGTGAGAAAGATCTCAAATAACCTAAGCAACTTAAAATATACATAAGCTTAAAAACGTCTATTTTAATATTTCAGACCTTATTCGATAAAGAATAAAGTACTGCATCCATTTTCTGACAAACGAAATATTATGGGT
This sequence comes from Teleopsis dalmanni, assembly GCF_002237135.1. Taxonomy (NCBI): domain Eukaryota; kingdom Metazoa; phylum Arthropoda; class Insecta; order Diptera; family Diopsidae; genus Teleopsis; species Teleopsis dalmanni. The sequence continues at coordinate 144,862,468 of NC_051847.1, forward strand.
AATATTTAAGAAGCGCATACCTATTAAAGAAATCAATGATCAATGTGAGTTTAGATCTGCTAACAGAAATCTGGCGGGTTTATTACAATATTATTTGCAAAAGCTTTTGAAATAGCTACGAAAGATATACAAATTCCAATCTATATATATTTAAAGATTGTCACATTTTCGGATTTCGAAATGAATAAAATGGTATTTAATGGTTTTTATTGCTTTTATATTTTCACCATCAAAATTAAGTACAAATACTAAACTTACTTGTGTAAATGAACTTAATATAGTAATAAAACTTATCTGATACCATTTTCATTATATCTATATTAAGAATTTGAAAAATTGAGCTCCAAGACATCTGATATAACTGAATTCGTTGAGTTCTTTTGTGTCTATATGCCTTTCAAACATAGAATTAGATTAGTACATTCAATTATATAGGCTTAGTTCTACAGTAATGCAGTAGTTAAACATTTTGACTTGCCACCCCCGTAAATTAAAGGAGCATTTTCATTCATAAAATGTTAATAGTTTACACTTTCAATATCAATGGCCAATGTTTAAGGTTATGTGAAAAATTCATAAAACCAGATGGACTCCAACCTAAACACACTCTATTTACTTTTTTGTATTAGTTCCACTCTTAACTTTCGCACTGGTTTCTATGTCTTCACATATAGAAACTGAAAATTAATTAAAAATTTATTAATCTGAATACTAAGTAATAATATACCTATGTACGTAAATATACTTAAACAATTATCCTTTTGTTTTAAGCGTATGTGTAGGCAAATGAAGTAGTGTAGGTAGAGCGTGAGAATTTTGAATTTTTAAGGACACGTCGACACTTTTATGCGTTTTATTTATTTAATATTATTGTACAGCTATCATTAGAAAAGTCTAAAATTCTACATATTTGAAATCATTTTCATAAGTGACGCGTAGGCAGCAAGTAATCAAAATTGTGATTTATTTAATCAGAACTCACTTATTTGACCAATTTATTGAACTGTTTTAATTAAGAAATCTGCAATATGATTTGCACAAATATATAAAGTTCGAAAGAAACCGAAATAAAAAAAGAATCTTAATTAATTAAATTTTTATTCAGTGCAAATTTAAGTGAATTTTGTTGACAAGGTAAAGTTTAATTTTTATCTACAAAGGACAAATGTTATTTTAAGTGCAACATTTAAAGTGTAAAATGTATCGAAATACAAGTTATATGCTTGGCTTCAGCTTTTTCAAAAAGTTAAAATTAATTTTCACAGCAACAATAATTGTAATAATAATATGTATAATTAATAAACATTATATTCTGGATGGAAATTAAATAATTAATAATAATATTTGAATAATAAATTAAGTTTGAAACTCAATAAACACTGCAATATTTAAAAAATAATTTAGAATAGTTGATTTCAGTTTTTAAAAAGTTTTTGCTTTTTAAAAAGGTTTATGTGAATGAAATAAAAGCTTGTAAATAGTTTTTTTTTTCATTTTTAGAAAGTCTCGTATATAAACATATTTATATAGAGGAATATATAAAAATAAAAACAAGAACTAATTTACAAACTTCTTTTTCATTCACATAAACCTTTTCAAAAAACGGAAACATATAAAGAAATAAATTTAATTATTTAAACTGCATATAATCAATAAATCATTAAGTTAATTTAATTTAATTATTTCACTTAACTTTTTATTTATTTAAGTTATGTAATATAATATACAAAATTCTAATAATAAAGTGTTATAAAAAAATCATACAATTATTTATAATCAAATATTAGTAATATATAAATAACATATAATTATGAAATAAATAGTAAAATTTATCAAAAGTCATTATTTAAACATAATTTCTTAAACTAATTATTATAAATATTAATTATTATTGAAGATTTCCAATAATATTCATTCAATTCTTTCACAAATATTGCACAGATTCCTTTTATAATTTTTAATATTTAAAATGTCATTAAATCATTTAAATTTTTATTATTATATATTACATTTTATTATTTAAACAACTCAAAAATTATAATTTAAAAAAACATTTATTTAAAACATTAATGGAAAACCCTTAAACTAAGTGATAAAAAATTATAGATAATTTTTTCATGCATTTTTGAAGAAAAATTTGCTTTACTGAAGATTAATTTTAATAAAGTCTATATTAGTTATTTTACAGGTGGTTTCATAATTCCATTGCTGTAGAAAAGTTCATTATTCAGATATATATACATATAAAATTTATTATACAAATGTTAACTAATTACAAGATAGTATAATTTTTCAAACTCTTATATGCTCCTAAGATATAATATTTCCACCAAATTATAAAGGATTATTAAATGATTGCTAATAAAATGTTTAATTATTAAAATTATATATGAAGGATAATATCATTTTAATGATCAGCTTAGCCCTATTTACGTATATCAATATAATAAAAGTGTTTCTAACAACAAATATATGCCAATAATATTAAAGTTATTATAAAGAAAGCAATAGTTGCAATCAAATTAACAGTAGAGAGTAAAAACCTTTCGTTCGTATCAACAATTAAATAGTTTAAAGTCATTATAAATATTTGACAAAATGCTGTTTCTATTAATAATAAATTATTTTTGATAATAAAAATATTTAATTATATATATATTATCCAATATAATATTCGTCAAATTATAATAATTGCTGAATGCGATAGTAATGGATTGTAGTCTATGAGATCTATTGTGTTATTCATATAAAAGATCTTCTGAAGTAAGAATTAATTATAGATATTACTAAACATAGTAACATCCCTCGATTTAAGACACTACACCTTATTCGGTTCAATGAAAATTACTTGTTAAATTCAAAAAGATTGTATTTTTACAGGTAAAAATTTACCACTTAATAAACCCAAAAAGATAAAACATTACATTAGTTGAAAATATAAAACAAAATATTTTATAAAAAATGTAAATTGAATGTATTTATAATTTCCTTAATTACACTACTACTAACACTACTTGTTGAAACCTGAATTTAAATAAGGTTTCAACAACGACAAACCCAACAACATAACAAAATTCTTCAGAAACTCTCCAACTACAGAATTTAAAATATTCCACGTTAATAATCTATGAGAGAAATAAATGAAGGAGCAAAAAAACAAAATAAATAAAAAAGACACATATATATAAAGGTTGTGTTTTCAACACTGTCTATTGGAAAGAAAGAATTCTATTCTCCAATGAGAGTTAGAGAAGTACATATTTTCTGCGGAATGACTAAACATAAAATGTAATTATCCCACTAGAATTTTTGATGTGAAGAACCTACTGCCTTAATCTATATGGAGTACAAAGTCTCATATCCAAAGGCTAAGGATGTGAGACTCACTCAATCAATCATAGTTAAAATTTTCAAATGTATTAAAATTATCCTTAGAGTAGAAATGGATGATATTATATGTTAAATTTGATCCATGGGATTAATGGGAAAGGTGTGGGTAACATATCTTTCTTATGCATTAGAAATTTGAGAGATGTAATTGTCCAAAACAATCATATGTCGCTTCTGAATTCTGCTTATAAAATATTTACTAAACTTTTTTTAGGAACGGGTAAGGTAAATTGTAAAAAAAATACTTGGTAACTACTTCTCTGTTTTTAGAAAAAGAATGTTTAATATTTCACTTTCATCTTTACAGAGATATTTAAGAAAAGTCACATTTTCTATAGATTTTAGATGATTAACTTTACAGACGGGGGGAATATGATGTCAGTTCTATGTTTGTTGGGTATTTCAATAAACTTTAGCAAAAGTTCTGGTGAAAAAAATTTTCTATAGAATTCAAAGTAAAATCAGGCGTAAGGAAAATATTGCATATAAAAGTACTTCATTTACTTCTATTATTAGAAAATTGACTCCAAAGATCAATTTTTTTTTAAATCAATACAAATCTATGCTTATGCTGATGATATATCAATATTAGCTAGAAATACTAATAACGTAAAGAACTTGCCGAAGGTTGACGAGCTAATAAAGCGGTTAGGGTTTATGTTATTGAAGAAGACACAACATTTATGATTAAAATAAAAACGTAGTATAATTAATCGGTAAATAAACCATATAATTTTAAAAAGGAGTGTACATTAAAAACTTGAGTATTATTTTTGCTGACAGCAGTGATCAAACTACGATACTCCAAATAAATGTTCTCACCAACTAAGCTGTAAACCAAGCTGTGAAATACTGTGAAAAAACCCTTCTGAATCGTTGAAGTAAAATAATAAGTGTACGAAATTTCAGACACGTAGTGTGTGATTAAGATCTCTGGAATCAAATGTCATAGGAAGCTTCAGCATATCCAATACTATAATTCTAAGGACATTTTGATAACCAAAAAAGGCAAAGATTTTAAAATCGCGCATATAAGTCTCGCAATACCTATCACATATATTGAAATTTCACCAAATAATTAATTAGCTTAAAATTATAAATAGTAATACTTTAAATATGAATTAAACTAACGTATGAGAAACACATTAATTCAAATTAATTAATTAAAGAATAAAACCAGTTAATAATTTTATAATAGTATAATTTTTTCGGTGTCATCGGGATTTGAGCCCAGACCTTAACAGATCAGAACAATGATTAGAATTGCTCACTACTAGACTATCACCAACTCATTTATTAGATATTTATAAATTTTTATTTATTATTATATCCTAGCTGAAACCAATTTAACTTGAAAATCTAAAATATTAATCTTAAGTTAGAGTTTTCCAAAAAGTACAAATTTAATTTAATATTTCAAAATTTCACAGACTGTTTAGTTAAGCGTCACCACAATATCAATTATATTGTGCATCAAAATACTCTGTATATATGTATATTTATAAAGCTCTTAAAAATATTTTTTATTTTCTCACTGTAAAAACTAAAAATATTTTCCATTGTAATATATAAACTGTCGTATTAATCCTTTAACATACTATTCACTCCATTAAATCAGATGCAAACCAACAGCTTGCAACCGAGTAAATATGTCGGCCTTGTGGCTGACCTGATGCCGAATATTCGTCTCATGAAGTATTCCGGCTTATTTATGCATAATTTCACGGGTGGTTCAGCATTTATAAAGAAGGTTTATTCTTCAATTCATTTGGTGCTGATAACAGCACAATTCATTTTTATACTGGTTAATTTGGCGTTGAATGCGGAAGAAGTGAATGAATTATCCGGAAACACAATTACAGCACTCTTCTTTACACACTGCATAACGAAATTCATTTACTTGGCAGTAAATCAGAAAAATTTTTACAGGTGAGTTAAATTGAAAATAAAAACAAATATCAGCAACGAAAGTAATTGTAATTTTAAAACAAAGAGATTAAAACACAGCTTTCCTAATTGGCTTTGCAGCACTTAAATGAAATTAACTGAAACAGCTTTCTTAATCCTTGAGATCAAGTGTTGAGCTGAACAAAATTTTAGATTGAATTTTGATTCCTTTCAGAAATTTTATAAATTTATTCAATATTTTGTGATTTATGGTCTTCTGTTTTTTAAGGACACTTAACATCTGGAATCAGGTCAACACTCATCCGTTATTTGCGGAATCGGATGCACGCTATCACTCGATTGCATTGGCTAAAATGCGAAAACTGTTTTTTTTGGTTATGCTAACAACTGTGGCTTCAGCTGTTGGTAAGTGTTTATAGAAAAGATTCTATATATTATGCTATAAAAAAGGGTATTCAATTTGTCTTACAAAGTCATTGCAAGATGCACGAATTACAAAAATGCTACACTAAAATTACAAGAGTGCTAGCACAACTCTGTTGCAGAATTGCAACATAAAAAAGTTACAGATGTCAAAACAGCTTTTTTTGTTTTATTGCAAGCATATATACATGCGTTTTGGTATAGCAAGATTGCAAGAAACTTTGTGAGTGTATTTTGTTGTTGTCTATTTTAAATCCTTGCAATCTGTGCATTTCATTCACCATGCAATACAGATTGAATACCCCTATTGACATTTTTTAATTACATTTTTAGCTTGGACTACAATTACATTTTTTGGGGAAAGTGTTAAGTTCGGTTTTGATAAAGAAACGAACACAACAATAACTATTGATATACCACGTTTACCAATTAAATCGTTTTATCCCTGGGATTCAAGCAAAAGCGTATTCTATATGATTAGTTTTGGTCTGCAAGTTTACTATTTACTTTTCTCCATGGTGCACTCGAATCTCTGTGATGTATTATTTTGCTCGTGGTTGATATTTGCCTGCGAGCAATTGCAACATCTTAAGGGGATTATGAAGCCACTTATGGAACTATCAGCCTCATTGGATACTTATCGTCCTAATTCAGCCGCACTGTTTCGCTCATTATCAGCCAATTCCAAATCGGAATTAATTCATAATGAAGGTCAGTGATATTAATTAATAAATATTGTGCGCCATTCATTCACATTTTCATTACTTCCCTTCATAAGCAAAACGTAGTCACAATTTTTTGATTAATTTTCCAAAATGCTATTTGCCCCCATTCACTTTTGTTTACAGAAAAGGAGTCCACTGATTTGGATATCACTGGTATTTACAGTTCGAAAGCAGATTGGGGCGCACAATTTCGTGCACCGTCAACATTGCAAAATTTTAATGGTGTCAATGGTGTGGGCACAAATCCGAATGGCTTGACAAAAAAACAGGAAATGATGGTGCGCAGCGCTATAAAATACTGGGTCGAACGGCATAAGCATGTTGTCAGGTAAGGCATGTGCTGAAAGCTGTAAGCTGTCCATTTAGTATCAGTAAGATATTTGTATATCTGTGCATTTGTGTGAATTGTTTTGTGTTAACAACGGATGTTATTTTTGGTTAGTGGAAATGAAAGTTTGAATCTTTTAATGAAAATCCAAAGCAAATGTTAACTTCCAAAGCAGTTAGTAATCGTGGAATTATTGGCTTACATTATTTGTGTTGAGTCATATAATTTAAGGTTAATAAAGTTCTCATAAGAAAATAATTACATCCTAACTTAACTATGAAACTAAATCGAAGTTACCATTTCAAAAAATGAATTGATTTTTAAAGCATCTATTTATTTTCATATCGTACATACAGAAGAGTGATATAACAAATAGTCTCAAATGTAAAGTATATCTATATGTTAAGTAATTATTTTATACCTTAAATGAATCAACCCAATTAAAAACTTCAAGTAATGCTGTTAAAAATTGTAGCTCATAACACAATTCAGCTAATCTTAACGCTTTGTACGTAGAAATAAAATTAAACTTACTCTAAATTATAATTCAGTTCTCTTAATACACACTCTTATATATATTTAAGTATATATCAAAGTATATATTAATAGGAAAACTACCATTAAAAACAACATTGAATAAAAAAGGATAAATAATGTTATAGAGAACAATAAACATTTTTTTATTAATTTTTTTAAGTTTTTTACTGCTCATTTGACTATTTTCAAATATTTATTAACAAAGGTCTTTAGGAACATTTATTGGTTTTATTAATCTGTATATATATAACACTAATTTCTTTATGTAGACCCCTTGAGAAAAATATAACGTAACATATTATTCTCTATAATTAAAGTCAATAAAGACGCAGTCTAAAAGCTTACAAATTAAAAAAAATGTCATTCTTTTGTATATAACTAGGAAAGTCATTTTTTTAGGTGAATTCATTATTATCTCGACTTAAATTATTTTATAAAAAAAACATTTTTCTCAAATATAGAAAATATTTAAATCTATTTACATATACTGTTTATCAGAGTATGAATATTTTATATACATATGAATATCTTTGCTTATATGTGCAGTGAGATAGATAAGTAGATCCCTGCATTTTAAAAAAGTCACACTACTTGCAATACAAGCAGCCCACAACCTAAAACTTGCACCTTAGAATCTACTTGCTGCGTCAGATTCGTCTATAAGAACGATCAATCTTATAACAAAGACATATATTTCGTAAACTATGTTCAAGTTCTCCAGAGCATGTAATCAACGCTGTTATCTGTTTTACCAGTGTATGCTATTTCACCATTTTGCATATTAAATAATCTGTGTTTATCATCAATGTACATGGTGTAGAACAATCACAAATAAAACATCAAAAACTATAAATGACTAAACTATGTGAATAAGCTAAGTTCTATATATTAATTGTTGTAAACATGCTAATAATAATAGTAATAATCTATGATATATGGTCAAATATAGTAGGTATATATATTTTGCTAGATATAGGAACTACATATTTCGCATTTTCAATCAGTTTCATTTCTATCTTGTTCATACCAACAACGAAACTTAATAATATATTTAATATATCAAATATAAGACTTGACATATTGCCAAATGATAATCAAAGAAGCATTTTCAAGTTAAATCTTTTTGTGTAATTTACATGCAGATTAGTTGCAGCCATTGGTGACACCTATGGCGCCGCTCTATTGTTGCATATGCTGACATCTACAATCAAACTCACTCTTTTGGCATATCAGGCAACCAAAATCACTGGAGTAAATGTTTATGCCTTCACCGTTATTGGTTATTTGGGGTATGCCTTGGCACAAGTATTCCATTTCTGCATATTTGGAAACCGCTTGATTGAGGAGGTAAGTATACACAAAATATCCGCAAATATAGAGACAACGAGAAGAGATGAACAAACCAAAAAAAAAAATCCAAAATTGTCATTCTTTTTCTAGATGTATTGGGGAGTTTCACAACAACTTCACTGCAATCCGTGTTGTTGTCACATTCAAGAGTAGAAATACTTAATGAAGAATATTATAAAATATGATTGCATCCATAAAATTGTTAAAAGAAAATCTTTTAAGAATTTTACTCTAGGTTACTTTTGTTCACATTTAAAATATATATTCATACTGTACTGTTAATATATATTATATATATGGACATTATGTATAAATGTGCTTATATATTATTTTGATTTATCGTTTAATCCATTTTTTATTTCACTTTTTTTTTTTTGTTACATGCAGAGCTCATCCGTCATGGAAGCTGCTTACTCCTGCCACTGGTACGATGGCTCCGAGGAGGCTAAAACTTTTGTGCAGATTGTCTGTCAACAATGCCAAAAGGCAATGACCATATCTGGAGCAAAATTCTTTACCGTTTCCTTGGATTTATTTGCATCGGTACGTAGCTGAAAGTCGTTCTCACATAACTGTTATGCTGTTTCCATTAGCTGCACTCGTTGCTACTTGACATTGTTGTTGGCATTATATTTTAAGCAACATTTATTGTTAGCTATAATGCATGTCATGACATCGTTCCACACTACCAAGCAACGTCCTGTTGTGTCAAGAAATATTTCTCGATTTATTTCATTTTTTGGTTTACATGATTACATTTTATTTATTTGTGCCTTGTTTCATTTGTGCAGGTTCTGGGCGCTGTTGTCACCTACTTCATGGTCTTGGTGCAGTTGAAATGAACCAAACAAAGATTAGCAATAACAATAGAAACTCAACAAACTCAGCAAACTCGACAAAAACTCAACAAAAATTCAACAATCCTAAAATTTGGAAGGATATACTGCAATTTTATGTAGCCATAAGAAAAGGGATCCAAAGGAAAATCCGTGTGCCGTTTGGAAAATTTATCAATAAAAGTTTGTTGTGTATTTTCACATCATTTTATTTTAGTTTTTTAAGAAAGTTGTTGTCCATAGAAAATTGCTGGCTTTACTTGAAGATTTGAAATAGTTGAAGATAAGTTTTATTTGTTTTTAAGTAAATTGAAATTTACAAGCTATTTTAGGTTCATGCTTCAAATAAATGTTCTTTAAGAAAAAAAAAATAAACTTTTTGAATAAATATTGTTCTCTGTTGGAAATGATAAATTAGTAAAAATAAACAGTAGCAAATATTGCATAAATTAAAAATAAGAGGAAATTTATTTGTGTCTTGATGTTGAGGTAATGTAAAATCTGGAAAATATTATAAATTGCTGAAAATGATTTAATTAACACAAATTTAGAGAGTTCATTTTATCTTTTATAAGTTAATAAAATAGTACGTAAACAACAATATTATTTAAATGGATAAAGTGTTCTGTCGAGAAAATTTCTTTTTTAGTATTGTAATTTTCTATGCTATACATTGTTGAAGTAGATTAATAAAAAAACGACTTGTATACAACATTGCACTCTGTCCTACTACATAATCTTCTTCTGGAGTATTTTACTACAAAAAACATTATCTAAAGATTTATTTAAGTTCCGTTAAATACTAATATTCTGGCAATAATTCTTTTTCCCTGAAGTTCTGAAGTTGCTTAGTCTGCAATCAAAAGTATCTGCGAGAGAGCAAATATAATAGAGAAAGCAATTATTTGAAGTCCAGTTTTGCCGTTGTTGTGATCGACTTATTTCATGATGTATTATATTGTTCTTCAAACTCTGTGGTTTTTAATTTGGGGTTGTTTTTTTGGCAATATTCTTCGTTGAATCCACCAATAAAATATTGTTAGTGAGTTAGATTTATCAGTTCGACATAGAAACAATTAGAAGCAATAGACAGGATAGGATAGATATCCAAAACAGTCTAATTTCGAATAGGAGGAAAATCAATTATGTATTTAATTTTGTTAATGCAATGGACAGAGTGAAAAAAAAAACCAATTAGAGAGCATGCAGATAAACGAACGAAAAAATATTGAAATCTCTAATGAAGGTGTCTCATTACGACAAGTTAAAATATAAAATTACCAGGGCATCATTTTAAATGAATCGAAAGGAAAATCCATTACATAATTCATAATCGAAACCAAGAAACTTACCGACAGTTAGTGCAAACACATATAAAAAAGGAGATATAGACACTTAAACTATGCTCAAAATCCACAACTCAGTGCTCAAACCAATATCATTTTATTGGGCAGAAAGTTGACCTGAAAACGATATATAGCTCACCAAAGTAACAGACCACATACGCATGCTAGAAGTAAAGTAACATTTGAGGATATAATTTCGAAGATAGCGAGAAAAATGTTGTAGGAAATAAGAAGATTAACGCATAACGGTCAATTGGTTTGATATGACTTGGAAGTTAAAATAATTCTCTTCATTGAGTTCTTATAATGCTTGGAATTATCGGCCTATTCTTGATTATATTTCACTGTGAGTAAATCCATTTCGAACGGTTGTTGCTTTTAGTTCAACTAGCTATATGTTATACTAGCATGGTTTTGTTGTAAATGAAAACAAAACAAAGTACATTCCGTCAACAAACAAACTTCTTGAGCGTCTTGAACCATACGTCACTGTTGACAATTAAGTTTGAAGTTGTGAAAGATTTTGTTTATTTGGGAACCAATACGAAAAAAAGCCCTCTGTCGAGAAACAAAAATCATGTCTTACAAGTCTCTTATCATACCTGCCCTGCTGTATGGTGCAGGAGATAGGATAATTACCAATAGTAATGAAAAGACTTTAGGAGCATTCGCGTACCGTGACATTGACAAAGTTAAGCGCACACTAACTCAGCAGTTTCACTGGCTTGGTCATGTCGTGCGAATGGAAGAAAGCGCTCCGGCTACAAATATGTCTGATTTGGAACCTGCAGATGGAAAACATGGTAGAAGATATCCGTATTTGAGATGATCATTTTATACAGAGATTGTCTTAAATGTTGAAATACCGTTTAGAAATGTAACGTTTTAGACAGATACAATTATAAATTGTAATCATTTTATAGATAATGCTTGGTACTTAAAGTTTTGAAACACGGAAAATTCCATTTTTTTTTTAAATAACTCAGAAGGTATTAGTATTAGGTGAGCTTGTTGTTCCTATCATTAATTTTATTTCTTAAAAAAATATCATTTATCATTAAAAATTTAAAAAAAATAAATTAAAATTCATTTATAGAATAAAATCGGTTTCTGCAAATTTATTGGCTCGTACGAAACATATGTGATAGTTCAGATCCAAAAATAACCTATATTATATATAATAATAACAAAATTTTGTTTTTAAAATGGGCTAATTGGGCAATAGTTAAATAATATACTTTTTAAAAAAATTATACACGGACTATAAACTAATTAAATAAAATTCGATTATTTCCTAAGATCACTGATGAAGAGTACTCGGCAATACTCGAAACAGCGTTGTATGGTCAGCCAAATTTCAATAAAATTAAAATAAAATTTTTGTGTTTGTCCTTTCTTTCTTTCTTTACTATTCGAAAATTTTCTAAAAAAGGTATTCTAATTATCTTATAAAAATATTTCTTAATTCCCTTTTTTTATTTTCGTCTATTGCTGATAAGCGCTATGTAAAAATGATTGATATCATATATTTTTATATGCATACATATAAATACCGTTTTTTATTGAAACGAGTAGAACTTCAGTTATGCTTGCTGCAACAAAGAATTAATCCTTAATATTCTAACAGACATTATTCATATGCCGCCCATTACAATAACAAACACATAAGCTTGCATTTAAAAATTTTACAACAACAATTAACTAAGTAGTTTTTACTTACTCATGAATACTGCAAGGCATAAGTAAATTTTTGTTGTTGCATTTTTTAAACAGCAAAAATGGTTGCATGCATTTTATTATTAAATAAATTAAAAGTTATTCCACATTTTCTTGAATTTGTACATAAACACATAAGCATTTCTCATTTTATTTTAATTTAAATTTCAATTTTTAAGTAAATTATTTCACACCTGTTTAAATGTAAAATATTTTAAAATTTTTTGACATTGCGTAAGTGCATAAATGAAATTTTTTCTTTCGTACATTTTATTTAATATATCACATTATAGTAAATATTTTATTTAATAGAAAACATTTCAAATATAACATGTTCATAAATATTTGAGATTTTGTTATTAAATGCATTTATATTTCACATTTTTAATTTGAGTTTTTTAGTTCATTCAACACACAATTTTTATAAATTTGACGCCAATAACGTTACTTACGAAAATGACGTTTGTACACCAGTGTTGGGTAGTTGTTAAATTTAAATTTTTGAAATCAATATTTCGTTTTTCAAAAAAAAATAGTAAAAAATTTATTTAAACTACTTCCATTTTAATGCTTTTCAATTTCTTCACAAATTAATCAATTAAATTTTTGATTAATAATTATTTAATTATCTAATGCATATATTTGAAAAAGTGAATTAAATTAGTTTTTGAAAACTAAATAAAACACTGAAATTGTGAAAATTGTATACCAACAATACGGATAATAAATAAAAAATTAAAAATAATCCAAAATAATTAATTAAGAAAAATTTAATTTTGTATTATATATTTATTTATTATTAGACTCATGCTTCATGAGTATTATTATCAGCTTCATGAGTAAAAATGAAATGAAACCAAATTAATAAAACACTCTATTGAGAATGTTAGGCGAAAATTTATTTGACAAAACATTTGTTTACAAAACTATATGATAAAATGGAACTTAATTAAAAATTGGAAAATTGGAATTATATATAAAAGAATAAATATTTAATAAAATATTTACTAAACTTATTTATTAATTTACATTTTTTATTTTTAAGATTGTTATTTTTATTATGAGAAATATTATAAAATTTAATATATACACAGATGTCTTTTAATATTTAGTTTCAATTTCTCTAATTTAGAAATTATTATAGCATTAAAAAAGTCTACTAAAATTTTTTAAACCAATTTAATTTATAAATTTAATGAATTAGAAATATAAGTTTAGCTTTTTAAAACATATAAATCAAAACAATGCTTAACCATATCAACAGTGCTGCCAATATATTTGCTATCAAGTAATTTCCGATTTACTTTTTCTGTTGGATTGCACAAGTACGGGCTTTTTTTTAAATTTTATGGGTTTGGCAATATTTTAGTTCCTTGAAAATAACCATTTTAACATATATGACTCCATTATGAGAGTTATATCAAATTTTGATCAGAATCGTTACAAAAAGTTTGTTGTACATAAAATATTTTTCTATGTGCTACATATATCTTGTTATTAACATAACACTTCGTTCAATAATGTGTGTGACTAACTAATTAAAACACATTTTTTTGCCAAAATTCGTTTTTATTCATCAACGTAGTCCCCTTTTAGGGAGATACAATCATTCCAACGCTTTTGCAATCTTTCGATACCGCCGTTGTAATACGGCTCATCATTTGAGCCAAATCTCTTACCACAGAATATCTTTTTGAGGTCTGCGAAGAGCCAGTAGTCGCTGGGGGCCAGATCTGGAGAATACGGTGGGTGCGGCAGCAATTCGTAGCTTAATTCGTTCAATTTTGCATCGTTTTCATCGAATTGTGACACGGTGCATTGTTCTGGTGGAACAAAACCTGTTTCTTCGCCATATGAGGCCGTTTTTTGCTAATTTCGTCTTTCAAACGCTCCAATAACGCTATATAATAGTCGCTGTTGATGGTCTTCCCCTTCTGGAGATAGTCGATGAATATTACAATAACAAATGCTTCTTTTTGATAGAGCAGAGTCCGAATAATGTTTTTCAAGCCATTCCTGGCATTGAACAGTATTTTTTTTCATTAAAAAACAATGATAAATCAGCACACGGAATTGCTATGAATTCATTTTTTTTTGAAAATTCAAAAGTAGCGTCACTTAAAGCACTGTAACTTGTAAACAAATGGTCGGATTAACATATAATTTTGACAGTAAGCCTAAAAAGGTTGCCACTTTCGAAAAAAAATATTTATTTAGTATTAGTGCCGCCATCTATGTGTCAGTCACACACATTATTGAACGAAGTGTTACACATAAATTAACTCAGTATTAATATAGAAGCCTAAATGTTAGTTAGTAATTGTTTTAACACAATTTTATAAAAATAAATCACATATAAAACTGAAAAAACTGTTAAACACAGAACGAATGCAAGTGAAAATTTCTTTATTAAACATATTTCTAACAAAATAAAAAAAATATTGTTTACAAATTTTTTATAATATTTAATTTTCCTTATGAGAATATATTTTATTATTTATATAATTGAGTTTTTTTTTATTTGATGAAATTTATAACGTATGACTTCTCGATTAAATTTAATTTAGAATATTTGCTTATATGTATATATAATATTACATTCAAAATGCCGATGACTTAAAATAAGTTTAACCAAAGCAGGTTAAGGAGTATGAGTGACCTTTGAATTTCAAAAACATTGTTTTTTAAATAAAAAAATCAAAAAAAAAATATATTTCTGCAATAAAGATCCATTCAATATTTACTACTATAACATTTACATTAAAAAAAAAATTTATTATTTTAATATGAATAATTTTTTCGCAGGTGCTGGACAAAAGTACAATAGAAATAGTAAAATAGAGAATCTATTCTCATATGCTAGACAACACCGCTTGAACATACCCATCCTTTTGCTGTCACTTTCAGTTTTTGTGAAACATAACTGCGAACATACTTCGAAGAGAAGGCACTGCTTCATATGCCTTAGATATGTCCATGACATAACACAAATTTTGTAATTAAAAATTTTAATAAATATATATATTATAACATCAATACGTATTTTTCAGCTAATATAGTTATCTATTCGTAGCCAATAACCTCATATATCCACAGAAAATTTTCATTTTATTACACATATTGTCTCGCCAATCCTATAAGTTACAAAGTTTTTTACAGTAGTTATAACAGAAGTTAAGTCTTTATCATCTAAGTTTAAAAACAGTGCAATCATAATGTATTGCAAGTATAGGCTAATCATCATTCTTGATACTAAATCAAAAAAATCCATTAAATCATAAATCAAAAAAATTTGATAAAAAGGAATGTTAAGGTTTTAAAACATACCAACAATACTTTTCAGATGATGATATGTTTCAGAAATTTATATTTTTTTCTATAATATTTTTAATATATATATATAAAATTTTTCTAGAATAGCTTAATAAAAAAAAATTTCTATATCCATGTTCCATATCCCATACATATTAGTCAGTATGTATTACTTATAGATGCCAGATTCTCTTGCGCAAACGAGTTTACTACTCTGGAAAAGATTCCAACGAAACTCAAACAAGTTTGAATAAATATAACTTGCAGTTACCATCATAGTAATATCCAAAAAATAAATGTTATTTATAATTTCTAACAATTATATTTTATAACGTGATTATCAGCAATTTTTTTATTATAATGAAAAATTGATTTTCGTATACGTTAGAAAAGATTTAGTGTATTTTTAAATTTACTTTAATGACTTACGTATTTTTTTATATGGGTATAATAAAACTATTAACGTTAATTTGTATGTCAAGTTGGCAGATTATCTGATATGTTATTATGGCTTCTGCAGCCATCGGCCTGTAACCATCCAAGAAGAGTCAACCAATGAAAACTATGTATATACTTGCAAATATTCGAAACTCATTACCACACTTGTATTGAGTTTGTATAAAAAATGGCATTTATTGTTGCATATTTATCGAATTAATCGTGATAGTGTAAACATCCTATATAACATAATTTAACTAGTTTATTTAAATATTTATCCCTCAACAAATGGTGAAATAGGAACTGTATCTTCTTTTGTTCTTGCTCAAATATATTAGTAACTTCAAATTTCCCACCGTAAGTTTTGCAATGCCCCTCTGCTCTAATGTCTTAATAAGGGAAGGAATACCAAATCATTTTCTCATCTCTATAATAAAACAAATTGATTATGTCCGTCTGTATGTTAAGTATATTATGCATTTATTCGGCTCATTTACGTGTTATGATTATAAATAATTGAGTAAATTACTAATTTTAAATAAATAATTAAACAAAATAAGCAACATTTATTAAATTGCTTAAACTTCGTACTTACATTTTTATAATATAAATAATTTTATCAAAAATATCAAAAAAAATTATTTATTGGAGGAAATAATTTAATGTTGATTTTTTTTATAATTATAAACATATATACATATATATGTAAAAAATCTATATATAGTATTTTTACTGCCATTCGTATGTAAGTTTAAGATATAGTTTTACAACCATAGAATAATTATTTTGGTGGTCAACGGAGCGTATACGTAATTAAAGAAGTTTTACTTACCTTGATATCTATATAGTTTACAGACTATAATTAATAATGTTAAGGCTATCACTAAAATTATTTGTTACTATAATTAATTTTTAAATTATTTTTAAATCAAAAGAAATAAAAATCACCATTTTTTAAGATATTAGAAGTTGTCAAAGGAAAGCAGTTCATATTTTTTCCATCAGCGATACTTTGTGGTTGTTGAATTAGACATATCATATTATAAGTACATCGCAATTTTGATAAATTAATAAATTATGTATTTATATAAAAATCTAGTTAAAGAAAACAAAAATTTTTTATTTAATAATTCAACATAATAAATTGATAAACAATAATTATGTATAATTACCGGAAATAATTTTAATTTAAAATTATTTTGTATAAAATAAAAATATATTAAAGAAATAAAATAAAAAATTGTCGAAGAAAAATAATTTCTTAAAAAATTATTTTTTTTAATTCATAATTTATTTTCGGCAATCACAATTAAAGCGTATCAAATGAAAGTTTATTGCCAGTTACGATGTTGGTGCCAACAGTCGTATTGAGCTCCGGGGCGTACAGTATGGAAATGCAGTTTTCCACTTTAGTTGAAACACGCATTTGTAATTTATTTTGCTAATAACGTTTTGTTTTTGCAGTTGAATAAAATGTTATTGTCTTACGCCAGCACATATACCACGTTGTGCTTAACATTGCCGTCATCATCATAATCATAATCATCATCATCAACATCAACATTAAACAGTGTATTAAGCAAACATATGTAATGAGCTTTTCGGGCACACATACACAACTACAGAAGTGCAGATATTACGCTATAATCACTGTAATGCATACTCTCTCACACTCGAGTGTAGGAGTCATGCAGCCACTACTATATTTAGTGCTTTTACGTCGAGCGTTTTGTCTGTGTTGGTGTAGTGTTGACAAAATTTGCTGTAAGGCCATTAATGTAACTACAAATCGGCATTGTTCGGTCAAAAGGATTCAACAAAATGTTGTTTAAGTTGTGTAGGAGGATCCCATCCAACGATGGGTAGCCTCTTCAATATTTAAACAAGCGTTGATGCATTTTATTAACCGTTTGAAGTTGTCAAAGGTGAATATTTCTTCATTTTATTTTTCATTAACTGAAAAACACTTCAATTGGCGTATTGCAGATAATTTAAATTTAAACTAAAAATAGTTTATTCATTCTAAAAGTGATAAATTTAAATTTTTTTAAATACAATATATCGTACGAGTATACAAAAAGATTCATAGAAAACTTCATCAACTATTCAAATTTAACAAATGTTTTTGAAATGTTATTAAATAAAATGAATAAAAATTATATATTATTATTAAAAAAATTGAACAAAATAGTATAAAAATACTTTTAAGCAATGCAATAACTGAAACACTTTCTAAGCGTAATATGTAAGCGTTCTCTTCTTCTATCTAGTGTGCTGTTATACATACCATTCATGTATCTTAGATAGTATTATACTATTTCAAAAACTGTATCAGACCACAGACAACTATTTAATATAAGTTCATGCCTAGGATATACTAAAAAGTTAACTGAATTATAATATATTTAATAATAATAATCGCTACAGAAAAAAAAAAGAAAACTTGAAAAGTACTGTAACCAACCCACACAACACGAAGAGTCGATAAATCCTGCAGTTTAATATACGATATCATTAAGGCAAGAACAACTTTCTTAATTAAAAATTAAATTAATTAAATAAATGAAAAAAGTAATTTTAAAAGCAGCAGCTTCTTAGCACCTGTCTACAAAATTTCAGACTAAGAAACAGTAGCAATAACATTCAGCATTATTTTCTTGATTTACTCAAAAAGGGAGACAGTCTTAATCCAAGACATTAATTACGTTATTAAGATAATATTGTCAAAACAGAGATAAAAAAATTAGGAATTGAACCTCAGCTATCTAAACCATTTCATTCTTTTTATTGGTCACATTAAGAGTCAACCAAGAAGATAGTTTAATTGGTTTTTAATATGGTCGCTTGGATTAAACTCAAACGTTGCAATTACAAATAATTACCATCCCATTACAGATGCGCAAATCTGGATATATCTGCTTGAGATCACATGTACATCCATCATGTCTAAAATTTAAAACATAGTAAGACTACAACTCAAAATACCGGAAATATAGTAGTATAATATATAGTATATCAACTGGCGACTTACATTGGGATCTAGAGATGGATGAAATAATGGAAGTACTACGAAAGTGCAGTACAAAGCATACCATATGATTAAGTTGCCATACAAATAATGATATAAACCAACTACTGAAGAGATTAAAACCGTCCTACATGTGCCGCGTTAAATTCAAATTCGTTAATATGAATTATAAATTCTATTTCTTTATAAAAAAAACCAAATTAAACTGCACTGTTTCTCTATAATAGATGAGATAAAAACGAAAAGCAAAAAATAAATGAAATCTTATTCGAGCGTAAGTGAGTCTAGACATGGCTTCTACCATTTATCGTCTTACAAATTTATCGTTTGCGAATTACATTTCTTTTATATGTCACCTTACGCTTATGTTATTTATAAGATATGTATTAGTCACTTTGACCCCAATATTTTTGCATATTATAAACAAAATCAAGGAGCAAACAGTGAGCGTAACAAGTTAATGACATGTTGTGGCTTTTAACTTTCCCATTAAAACAAAATCATTTTATATATATAAAATACGGAGTATAAAAAGTAAACAATTGTCACTTATCTAAAATATTTATTAAATATGAAATGGGATAATAATTTTTTCTTTAAGCTTTGTACTTTGAACATTATTATTTACAAATACTGATATCAAGTGTATATCCGATTCTACGAGAATACACATAATTCCCTTTAATATGTGATCTTTTTTAATGACTACGTAATTTTAGTTTTCAAAACACATGAACTTATCTGCTAAAGTTTCTCTTAGTTATCTTATTTTTTATGCTATTAACATAGACATAAAATCCTTTTAGTACTATCGGATTTTTAGAATCGGATAATACTACCGCATATATCGCTGACGACAACTTTTTATTTGGTTACAAAACTAGAGTCCACTGTTCTGAAACGCAATGAATTATTGAAAATATTAATGCAAATGTATGAAATTGTTAAAAAATGTTTAAAAGTCAGAAGTGTTACTATTAATACCAATTGTTATAGTAATATTTTTCATTTTTAAAACATTATGGCTTTGAATATCGGATATGTATATAATTCACAATTTTAATAACTACACCTTCTTCAATACTCCTTCTCTTCTCTCTACTTCAAAAATTCTGGAAGATCAACATCAATATATGCATAAGTAATATGAAGTTGGGTTATATTATAATGGTGGAACGAAAAATCCATTTCAGCCTATTAACTTAGTGTGTTATACCTCGAAGAGTGTAAAAGTATCTTAAATAATGTTCTTTAAGAAAAAGATTAAGATACTCTAGTAAGTAAATTTCTAGCATATTTATTTGATTAATTATGTAATGGATATGGTGCATTGTACGTTTGTTTTTTTGATAGAGACAGGTATGTTTTGATAAAAAAAACTGAAAATTTTGCATAATGACAGAAATTGCAAACTTGTGCTGTATTACACATAATAGTTACAATGGGTAAATTATTTTACATTTCGTCCTAGACCTTACAGATGTTCAAACTGTTTATCATGTTGTTTATTGCTCTTTTCGAATCCTTTGATTTTTATACCAGATAATAGATTAAAATTGAAATGATGTCCATATACCTATATTGTGTTACTACTTTGATTCCGCAGTTGCTTGATCCAGTCTTTTTCTTCCTCCTTGAAAGAACATTACTTTCCATTTTAATATATAGTATTAATCGTTAAATATTATAGTTTGCAGTATTTTTACATGGCGGTTAAAATTTGACTTGGCGATTAACTAAAAAGGGTTGGTACCTGCTATTTATATAAACGTTGTAAATAAATATTTGTTAAAATATAATCATAATAATATATTTATAAAATATAATATCTAATATATAATATACAATATATATATAATATATATATCTTTATATATATAATTCTTCTGTACATGTGTTCACAGTGAACTCCTCCTAAACGGCTTAACCGATTTTGATGAAATTTTTTGTGTGTGTTCAAGTAGATTCAAGGATGGTTTAGATTCACAATTTGGTCCACTGGATAATGTTTTTTAATTATTATACAGTTTTTTTGTATCCATATATATTTATATTAGACATTTAAAATTTATTCATGCTTACTTTGATTTGTTTAAAAAGTTCAAAGTCTCTAAAATGAATCGTTCAACTATCCTGTTGAATTTTTAAATTCGCTGGATTTACCAGGCATGCCACCACATGACTTAAGATTAAAAATTGGCTCACCTATAATTATGCTGCGGAATTTAAATACACCTAAGCTATGCAACGGCACAAGATAAGTCATAAAAAAATTATGGGCAATGTACTTTAAGCTACAATTTCGAATGGCAAATTTGAAGGTGAAGCTGTTTTCCTGCCACCAATCCCAATGATCCCTTCAGACACACCCATTTTATTCAAACGTCTGCAATTTCCAATTGGCATTTGCCATGACTATTATTAAATCACAAGGTTAAACAATGTCGATTTGTGGGATAGATCTAGAAAATCAGGTCTTTTCACATGGCCAATTATATGTGGCGTGTTCTCGCGTTGGAAAACCGTCAAGTTTATTCATTTATACTCCTCAAGAGTTGAGTAAAAATATTGTTCATCAACTCGCATTAAGATGAAATTAAACAAACATTATTGATTATTACGAATTGTTTTTGGAAAAATTGATGTTATTTCAAACTATAGAATAACAAAATTATTACATTATTTGTCTTTCATTTCTTACTTTGTTTAATATCCTAATCGCTTAGTATATCATGCAGGACAACATCTGTCGGATCCGCTAGTATATATATATATTTCATCTGCTCTGGATTGTCTGGCGCTATTCAGAAAGAAGCTATGGACGATAGGTTCCTTAAATATAGATTCCCTTTATTAAAACGACAATTACAGCTCTACGTCCAAATATCTATTCAAATAGGGATATGCTTTTCCAAACTCCCTACAGTACGCTAACGCCTTAAAATATCTCCGTGGTTATCACATCAGCTTCCTCTCTTAGGGGTGTCATTGACAGTCTAGCTTCCATGAACTGAGCTATTAGTGGCATTTGTGTATAGCATTAAATATTGATCTATTTACTATTTACAGTACAAAAAAAAATTTTTTTTTGTAAATCTTAAATATAAACTATCAAAATATTCGTTTTATTTAATTTATTTTTTTAATTTTTATTTATTTTTATTTAGTTTTTTTTTTGTTTTATAATTGCCATAAACTAAATAAAAATATGATTATTATTTTAAACTGGTAAAGTGACATTTTTGGTTAAATTAATTCATTTGTAAGCATTTAACTGTATAAAAGTATTTTACACTAATTTATATATAAAGTATAATATTGCCACAATATAAATATAATTATTCAACAATTATATTACTTTGCATTTGAATAAGCTTTATTTAAGTAATTAAAACAACTATTAAATTATTACTCTAATGTTGATGCAAAATTTTCCATAAGGAACTACAATATGACAATATATCAAAAAATAGCCACTACAAAATTTTTAAACAAATTGCAAAATTATACTAACATTGGCCAAAAGAGTCAATGGCTTTAGTTAAAGACATTAAAACTTAAACCCTTAAAATTGCTTATATAAAAAATTGAATACACATTTTTTTATAGCAGAGAAAAAAATATAAAAACCAGCTAAAAAATGTAGTATAATGGACTAGTATAGTAAAAAATATTTATATGTAATGACAATAAAAAAAAAATTAATAATTAAAATAAAATTCGCTGAAATTTTGAAAGTAATCCAGTCAGTCAAAGGTTATGTATATTATTGCAGTAGTCAACTTTTTATTTAAATAGCTTTTTTGTAATTTCATTATTAAAAATTTTTAACTTTTTTTGTAAATTTTTAATGAAGACACGCTTTTACTAACGCTGTAATAAAAAAGTTCATCATAACTCACTTGGCCATGTTTCACTGACATTTCATCCACAACGTCATTGTCAGTTATCATCCAAACTCAGCGCTAGACTTGACTTATAAAACAATTTGGCTGGCATCCGAAGTTTCTTTTTTCTTTGCTGCTTTTATATTTTCATAAAATTTTAATTATGATTTACTTCATGAAATATTGTTATCAATTTTATATATAAAAAACATATATTTATTTACACATCTATAAATTAAGTAGATAATTTTTAATTTCGTTAGTTTCTTTTGTTAAATATTTTTCATTAATCTGTTACTTAGATAACAGATCATTTTGTATAGTTTAATCATACTTTTAGTTAGTTCAAGCTAAATAAAATTATTGACAGGTGATGCAAGCTATATAATCTATTATGTATCTCTTGTAATGGAATTGATAAAAAATTAATGGTTAAAATTATTGTCTGCAATATAATATTAAATTTCGTGTACAATAAAACTAAAAAATGTGCATTAATTAATTGATAATTTAATAAAAAAATGTACATTTTTTAATTAAACTAAACTTAAAAAAAAACATAAGTGCAAGATAGAATTTTTTTCATTTATTCTATGAGACAAAAGATTCCAAGGCAATAAAATGGCAGACAAACTTGCAAGAAGAGGCGCGGCTTCACGAATGATAGGCCCTGAATTATTCTGTGGTCTAGGCAAAGGAACTCTATCTATTCTTATGAACGCCGCAGAGGAAAAAAAAGAGAACTCTATTGGGAAAGGCTACTAAGACTATGACAATCTGAAATACTTTTAGGGACTTATAACCTAAAACGGTTCAAAGATTAATTTGGTGTCATGAAGTTCCACATCTTTAAATCTATCAATTGTTTTAGTGAAATTAACTATTTTAATAATGAATGTTAAAAATATTTGTGCTAGAAAAAAAAAAAATATAATAATCCACATTATCTACAAAGTAGATTATAATATTCCCAAAATAAATATTAACCAATTTATATAAAAAATAAAGAGTGGTAGCAATAATAACAACCCCGCTAATACAAAATTAATTGACAAATTTCTTCTTATTATGTACAAAAAAAAACGTTTTAATAACAAATAATTAACAAAATATATATATTGATATATATCAAATCTCTTTTCATTTTTTTCTGACGGATTACACTCTTATTAACTATGTTCCATCTATATATATAGATACAAAAACAATAAAAAACAAAAATAATTTGTTTCCTTTTATTAGCAGGCTTGGAAAAAAATCTGTGAGTTTTAATATCATCAATAATACATTAAGACTGAAAAGTTTTCGGAAATTCTCATTTAAAATTCGCGCGCTGTATATTTTTCGATATTTTAAGTTTATGTAGTTTGGCAGCACTGTCTTTAATTACTATGCCAAAAATGAGCGCGATCTGTCAGACAGTTCGTTTACGGCAGCTGTTGAAACCAGTTCACCTCAGTAGTGCGTTGCGAGAATGTCTTCGACGGTCGTACGACCGTCCTGAAAGGCTTTGTACCACTCATAAACTTGAGTTTTCGATAAAACTGATTCCCCATAAGCCTTTTGTAGCATTCGCAACGATTCTGCACACGAAATTTCGTTCGAAACACAAAATTTGATGCAAACTCTTTGTTCAATATTTTTTCCATTGTTTTTTTCGCAACGCACTACTGAGGTGAACTGGTTTCAACAGCTGCCGTAAACGAACTGTCTGACAGATCGCGCTCATTTTTGGCATAGTAATTGTCCTTAATTGCTGCCAAACTACATAAACTTAAAATATCGAAAAATATACAGCGCGCGAATTTTAAATGAGAATTTCCGAAAACTTTTCGGTCTTAATGTATAACTGCTTTATACATCTTAAAGAGACTAAGTACGATGATTGGAGAATTGCAAATGAAAGCGATTGTTCTTAACGGGAGTATGGGTTGATCAACTGCTTCAAAAAAAAATATCCCATGAATCAAATTTTATTTTTGAATAATATATTATTATCCAAACAATCATTTGTTTATCTATAGGAAACCCTTTAATAATTATTCTTAATATTTCAGTTTAAATTTTAAAAGTTGCTAAGTGTTTTTTTAGTATAGAGAAATTTCTGGAATGCTATAAATTAAACAAGATAGAACTGTCCTATGAACTAAAGTAGCACAGAAAAACCTAAGTAACGATAACTTTAAGACAATTTTATAAAAATCAACACTTGTTCAAAAAAGAAATGCTTTAATTTTACTACATAGTGTTAAATTGATCTTAATTTTAAAAATATATAATACATACAAGTATAATAAAAATAATTAAAAAAACACTTAAGTAATGTGAAAAAGTCGGAAGATAGCTTTCTATTGCATGTTAATTAATATTAGTTAATGATAATGAACTTTCATAATTTTGCAGTCTTATGAACTTAAAATTCATTTTCGAAAATTATTTAAAAATTAACATGAAACTTAATTTTTAAACGAAATCATTTCTTAATTGTAATTGTAAATTAATAATATAATTATGTATGTAGAAATTGTTGTTGTATGTTGTATAAATACTTTTTATTTAAAATAATTATTTTTTTCTTTAATATAGTAACATATATTAAATTAATAAAATTATTAAATATTGGGTTGTAATTATGATTTAACAAATTTATAAATTTATTTTATAATTATTTGTGTAATTATTATAATTAGATAATTAATTATTTTATATATAAGTGATTTAGATATTTTAATTCTTATATACATAATCAATAAAGACAAATGAAATATTATTATTTTATTATTACTTTTGAAATATTTAAATGTGTAGCTACAATTCACAACACCTTCAATCTGAAAATAAACCAAAAGAACGTATTTATCAAAGTTTCCAACTGGTTAAGGTGCATAAAACCGTCTTTCCAAAATTACTTGAAATACGGACTTTCTACCTTTGTACATAACTAGTTTGTAGTTTGCAGTGTTTAAAAATAGATAAAAATGTTCTATTGTAGATACAATATTTATAGGTAAATTAATTTGCAATGAACTATAAAAAAATTATTCCTAATAGCCTAATAAAATATAAATTAATCTTATAAATATAAATATATTATATATCAAAATATGGTAAATATTGGTGAATGCGGAATAATTTGCTAAAATAGGAAAATGGTTATTGAATTAAACAGTCATATATATCGTTAGTAGATATCATCACCAAAGACTTTTACAAAATAGTAAAGCGTACAAGAATGTCATTAATATTCCCCGTTTTGATGAATGGATCAAAAAAAAACTAAATTATTTCAACATTAGAAGTATAATATTCGTCAGTTAATCACTACATATTTCACTACTTAATCACTATTAGCAAAACTTTCAGCTATATCAGTAAATTCGCACAGTACAACTGTAATATTATATGTAATATTGAAATTCTTTGACAAAACTAGTCCTATCTTTGGGAGATATGTCATGATGACTGTATGTAATATAGCTACCCTCAATAAAAATACTTCATATTTTAGGGATGTGAGCTTTAAAACTTGAAGGCTTAAATTGTCAATATATAATGAACGCTTTTAAGCTATTATATAGTGTTTGATATCTTAAAAATAAATAAAAATAATTAAAAATAACATCGTCAAAATCAAGTTCCATCACCTTCTCAGGGGAACATTGGATCATCAATGGTACAGTTGGTTATTTTTTTTTTGTATTTTTTTTTGTAGTGAGGATATGGAATGCTTTATGTTGTTGGAATAGTGTGCCCGACTCTCTAATATTAATATGTAATATATGCCTTGGAATTAGTAGTAGTGTCTCCGATTTATTTTCTGCAATTATTTTTAAAATTCAGTCGGCGTTCTTTAGCTGCGATCGTAAGTTCTTTTTCTGTGAAAGTTTTAATATTTTTCGGGTGAACTTATGCGACGTTTTCGTCACTCCTCATATCGTAGTTTGGAAACAGCATTTTAACATTTTCGTTAATTTTTCCTTTTTCTAGATCACTTACTTCTGATTTTAGTTCTAGTTTCTTCATTACTTTGTATCCAAGGCCTTGTGGATCATGATTTATGTCACTTCGAAGTTTCTGCCACTTTCTTGAGTTATTAGAAAACAAATTTTCGGCTGAAACTTCCATATTTTATAATGAACCAACTTTCATGGCAGAACTAAGCTACACCTGCACCTATATGACGAGAGTTCATGCTGCAGAAAAAATATAAAATATAAAAATACGTTTATATGTTTTCCCTCTTATTGTCGTGTGCGAGTTTGAGTATATTGATGGTAAATTGAGGGAAATATTTAATTATGTCGGTATGGCAGCGAATGTTGGTATTTACCGGAATTTCGAGTAGAGCAAATTAGATAAAAATGAGGTAAATTAAATGTTACCATTGTGAAAATTTTATAATATGTTTAATAAATAAATAAATACATTTGAAAACTTTTAACAAAAAATAATGAATAAGTGTAATAAATAAAGAAATAAATATTTACATAACTGCAGTGCAAAATATCCCTAGTAAATTTCAATTTACTTAACCTCAATTTACTCAAACTCGCACACTGCCCATATTGAAAATTGTAATCATATTGCCCATATTGAAAGTAATCAAACGCGATACACATCATCCAATGAATTCATATTAATGTAGATCTCCGCTATGTTGAATCTCTGGTATTAAGATTCCCTCTTAACGCAAACAAAATTAAAAAAGGTGAAATTTTTTATTATGTTTCTTATATCCTGAATTGACTACTGATTCGCTAATCAACTGATGATAGAATAGATGTAAAGCTTGCCATTTAAAATATTAGTATTTTACAATCAAAATCTTCAAGTATAATATAAATAAAGAAATAAATATTTACATAACTGCAAAACCTCCCTAGTGAATTTCAATTTACTTTACCTCAATTTACTCGAATTTGCACACGGCCTATATTGAAAATTGATGCAGAGAATTAAGAAAAAAAAACAGATTTAAAAATATTGTCAATTAAAACAAAAATGAATATAATATTAAAAATTGCTATATGTTACTATTAGAGCAATGATTTCAACACTACAATTTTTTAGTCCATAAAACCCACTTTCAATAAAAAATTCAAAATAAATTAAATATTCTTTCTAGTTTATTAATCATATATTTATTTTTATATTTGATAGATACTCTTCATAACAACATTTCTTAAGCAAAACTCAAATACATGCTTACAGATATACATAGATCCAATATAAGTTGTATGTTATTTTTCAATGAACTCAAAATATGCAAAATTGAAGTCAATCTTTAAAAAATTTTAAGTTCATTGGCAAAGCTTGCGTTTCGTTAATTTACCACAAAAAAGAACTAAAAAATTAAAATTATAACTAAAACATAATAGTTAAAGGTTGCATATAATTAAATTACAGTATGAAAAAACCGTACACATAGAAGATATAAAATAATCTACAACAAAAAAATTTTAACATGAAAACCTTAAAAAACTACAAAACTTAGAAAAAACGGGTTACAAAAACGCTAAAATTGAGTAAAAAATTTGCAAAAACAAGAAAAAACAAAATTAAATAAATTAATTAAATAATAAAGTCAAAGACATGGAAGCTGCACATGATTCACAGTACATGGTTTCGGTTTCGGCACACAGATACATTGCACATATAATAGATAAAAAATTAAAAAGTTTCTACGCATATGCAACTTATTTCGGTTTACTTTTTTTATTATTATTTTTTATGCTTCATTTTAAATTGTACTTTTTTGGCAATTTTAAAATTTTTAATTAATGTTAATAAAATTTACAGCTTAGCAGTTTAAAACATTAAATTAAGAAATGGAACGTAATGGCTTTGCCGTTAACTAAAATAAGAAAGCAGTTAAGCGCATTTAAAGACTTGTAGAAAGTAGGGTTTCATTTCGTTTATTAGTTCGAGATCATTTAATAAATAAATTGGCAATGAAATTTATGATTTGAAGATATCTGATGATTTCAACAAAACTAAACAACTGTATAAAACATTGTGACATAATAATCATCTTATGAGCATCTTTGACTTTATTGCAGCTCAAAAGCAGTGACTCAGATTTATTAAAATTTATTCATTAAATTTATTCCGATTACAAAAAAATCTTTAAATCTGGCTATGGTATTAAATTTTATTATAGAATAATTATAAAAATTTTTAAATTATAGGGAGAAAACTATCCCCATTATCACTAAGCTGCTAAGTAATTTTAAACAAGTGGATGGGAATATTATAATATAAAATATAGCAGATATAGTACATATTGATTTATTATAGCAAAATTTATTCACAAGATTTATTATTCATCAGTATTAGATATAACAGATATAAATAAACTTTAAGTACTGATCTGAATGTAGCTATGATTCAAAAGTTTCTATGTAATTATGCAGTACTAAATGATTTAATTATTGATTGCTTAATTTGAAATTGAAAATTGTGTGGCTTCATGACCATTGTAACATTAAATTAGTCTGTTTTCAAATCACAAGTTAAATTTTGTTTTATGTTTTAAGCAACGTAAGATTTTATGTAGACAGCTAAAGTAATAATAGTATAAAAAATAATTGCATTCAGATTAATTCTTCAGTGATTATGTCTATGAATTACATGACGTGTACAATCTTCGTTTTTTTAACGTACATAAACTTAAAATATCGAAAAATATACAGCGCGCGAATTTTAAATGAGAATTTCCGAAAACTTTTCGGTCACAATGTATGATAGCAGGCATTTCCGTTAGTTCTAAAATTTTGATTTATGTTTCGAGATATCTTTTACAAAAAAGTATTATCTAATTTACTAAAATACGGTACAAGGGGTATTTCTGAATCGATTAAACAAGTTACTAGAAGCAGCAAATGATTTAATCATCGATACAAATGAAAATTGTGGTCAGTTGAAATAAATTTTTTCAGAACACAGTATTTTGTTTGTTTTAAACTAAATTTTATTTAAGCAGCAAAGAATAATGTTAAAAAATAATTGCATTTCAGATAATTCTTCAGTGATTATGTCTATTATACATGACGTGTACAATCTTCTTTTTTTTACGTATAAATATTTTCTTGAGCACATCAAGACGTCGGTTTTCAACAATTGTTGCTAAATGCTTGCTGTAAGCAGATGTCACCATTTCGATACTGCTTGAAGTATCACTGGTAGTTAGTGACCTCCCTCCCGCGCTTCTCTTGTGCCCGTCTTACACGCTGGGAAGTGTTAATCTGAAACCACAGGGGTCAACACCTTTGGCTGACCTGGCCAATAGAGGTCGGCTCCTTGAAGGCAGTATCGTAGTGACTATGGTTAAAACTCGAATGACTGTATGTATTTAGTTTTTTTCTATATGGAGGTGCGGTAACCCAAAGACATGCAGAAATATTAGATAGGTCTCGCTCCGCACAAAAATGAATGCTATATCCAAACGTATAGTTTCAATTGGTAGATTTGGAATTCTTCGCAGTTCCGATGAGGCGGTTATCTGCACAATATACCGATACATTTGTGAAGAACAACATGGTGTTTAACGTTCACAGCAGTTAATCATGTTAAATAACTCTGGACATCTGTAGGTAGTTGTAAAATCTTATTGAAACGTTCAACTTCTGAAAATTTTAACATACTAGGTAAAGAAAACATTACAAAACTTTTTTGGAGTAAATATTTGCTTAAACTTTGAAGCCGTGGTTCAAAACTTCAACAAAGTGATCATTTATTGAAAGCGAAACGGATGTGCTCGCTATCGCACAATATCAAAGCCAGTGGTATTCATCTTCCTGTGACCATCCGGATATTTAATTTTTTAATGCCCTCTTGAAGCTTATTTCATACACGAATTGGTAAATTGAAAAAGTATTTTTATCGAAGTCGACGATAATTAACTCTTAGTTCCTTTCGTGCAATCACAATAGCTCCATTTCTATATTGAGATTGGATTAGTTTTTGAAGATCGGTAGAACCTTTTCTTTGGCTCATTTGTTTTTAAACTCGTTTTAGAGTTCATTTGCATTTGCTTGAGTTATCTGCATTTTGTTGTTGTCGATATGTTCAGTTAATTCCAGCCTTAACATTTCAAATTAGTTACATTGCAGATGCAATTATTTTATTATTACCGCCATAGCGTAGTACACAACTTTCAGATTCGCTATAATGTGCTCAGGTTCAAGACTTGGAAGATTTATTTACTTTAAGAGATTAAAAGACTATTATGATTTTCCCTTTAAATACTTATGTATATTCATTTATATATAAACTATTACGCTTTCGTTCCATTAAAAATAAAAAATAAAATAATATTCAATATATGTATCCAAAAATGGATAAATGGTAGGATTAAGAGTAAATATTTAATGTAATAAAAATTGAATGTATGCACAATTGATTATAGACATAAAACATATTTCATTTTATAAATTTAATAAAAATAGAATATTAAATAAATTAATAATTTAACAATATTTTTTTGTATTTAAATCTGCAAATTATGGTAATTGTTTTTGAAAATTTATTATTACATGCTGGTATTAATTTTTTATGAGTAAAATAGGAAGAAACTATATAAACATTGTTTCATAAAAAATTATAAAATTTATTTATTTTTTAAATCAAGCTAAATATCCATTGTGAAAAAAATACATAAAATATATCATATCAATTTTAAAACTATTGCTCATGATACGAGATTCAAATTTATTACTCATTTTTCATGCACGCCACTGCTGCAATATTGCAATCTCAGTAAAATAAAAATTTTTTTATTTAATAAAATTTACCAAAAATAATATTTTAAATAAAAAATTAAAAATTAAAAACGCTTTCTTCGTTGAAGCGTGCAAATTTGATTCACTTTTGCAGAGCGCCTCTATTGCATTGTTTGGCGCTCGTGTAGATATTTATCATTATAATTCGCATGATACAAGTATTTCGATTTGAAAGATTATACCCAGATATGCATTAAGATACAAATATTTATAGATATGATAACTTACACGTAATGTTGTATTTATAGAAAATTAAAAATTTTCAATTTTCAGAAAACTATTTTCTTCCCGACATGCAATGAGGTGGCAATACGCACGGTCATACACTCACTCAAATGTTTATCGTGCAATTGTGTATATTTTATAAGATGGGTCAGTCATATTATAGTCAGTAATTCCGGCTTATCGATATGAGCTATAAATACTTACTTATTCAGAATATCATTGTGAAACTAGAAGAGGCAGCCAACATATTGTTGGAAAGAGATAGTTAAGCATATTTGTTTCATTTTGTGTGTATAAACAAATCAATAATATATTTCACAAAAATATTTTGAACACTTATTTTATTAATAAGAGTATATAGAAAATTATGTATTTCTTCCATCAATATTTTATTGATTCATTCTCTTTTAATACATGCTCCCCAAATAATCATTGCTGGACAAACGGAACACACATTTCGTTAGTACCCTTACAAGGTGTGACAGAAAATTACATTTCTATCACGAACCCATTGATTCCACAACACAGAAACATATCTTTCGCAAAGCCTCCGTTCGCGTCGTACGCTAGGTCTCCCAGACATCATCGCAAACTTTCCACTGTTCTTATCAAAAAAATTTATTGTAGGACTGAATCTGGAATCCGGCGAGCGAAACCATGATGAAAAAGGTTCGTTGTACAATCTAAATCATTTGATTATAAAGTTTATAACAATTATTCAGTATATATCACTAGGTGGTTGCTTATCCTTTAATAAAGTATCTTCCTCTTAAGCCCTTGGCCAAATTTCTAAATACAAAATATTCATAATAAACTGCATTGGACAAATATATTGAATTAAATAGCACTTCACTCTAAAACCAGTGAAATTTTTAAAAACAAAGTTGAAGAAGGTAAATTGAAACCATTCTTAAAGAAATGTTAAATAATAAAATGGACGAGAAGAAATTTCTGTTATTATTCCCAAAGGTTTATATATAAATGGATTTATCATACTATTTAATCAAACGTAAAATACATACACTAGATACGAGGGCGGTTTGAAAAGACAGTGACTTTTTAATAAGACAAATTTTTTTCGGCAAATAAACATTTTATTTTTCTATATAATCACCTTTTAGCTCGATACATTTAGTCCAGCGTTTTTCAAATTTTCTTGTTCCCTCCAAATAATAGGTTTTCTCAAAGCTCTCAAAATACCCGTTTGTTTCGGAAATAACTTCTTCATTCGACTCAAATCTCTTACCGCCCAGCCATTTCTTTAGGTTTGGAAACAGAAAATAGTCGCAGGGGGTTACATCTGGAGAATATGCTGGATGGGTAGCAGTTCGTATCCCGATTCGTGGATTTTGGCCATCTTGCTTAATCTGCACACGAAATTCACTTTTTTCCATTTTCGTAAACATTCACGAGGTTGTCTGCTTTGAACGACTATTAAACACCAACTGAAGGACGTAGCTTGCTCAAAATTAGAAAGTTGCCCACTGGTAGATTACAGCTGACGGCAGCACTGTTGCATTTGGAGTAACTGCGCGGAAAATTCAAAAAGTCACTGACTTATCAAACCGCCCTCGTATAGCCTTAGTTTTTAAAGTAATGCTATAAAGAGGTTTTCGGAAAGTAGTGAACTACAACAACAAAAATTCTTTTTTTATATTATTTTTATTATTTGAATTTTTGGCTGAGCATACAACTGTTTCGAGTAATGCCAAATACCCATCATCAGTGTTCTTGGAACATTTGTGCTATAAACGCATGTATCCCATGAACTAAACATACCGGTCAAAGGATGTAAGTACATAAAACATGCAAAACTTACGTTGCTGCATAAAGAAATTTTTCTTTACTCGCCGCCTTTGCTGTGTTACAAATAATTTTTGACCGATTTCTTTGGCTTTCGTATGTTGGCCTAAAATTATAATCACTGTGATTACTGCTGTTACCATTTATGCTGCTGCTGTTGCTCTATTATTGCGTTTAGTGTAAATATTTTGAATTTTAGTTATAGTTACTAAAAGTAGTTATTATTAATATTATTGTTGATTTTGTTGTTGCAACAAAACCAGCCGAAACGACGCGTCGTCTAACACTACTGATTTTATAGATGTATAAATATATATATATTTTTATCTATTCCATATATATAAATTTGTATTTGTGCCTGTGTTCGTATACATCTGTGCGGTAATAAGCACATTTCAAAAGCACGCATTAATTCAACACCAGCAAAACGCTTGTACCAAACTCCATTCATTTTGAACGAACGACTTACATAGATTTTTGGACGGCTTACCGATCTTACAAGCGGCCGGTTTATATAGCGCCAAAACATGTTTAGCTGAAGTCAGTTGCAGTTTTAGTCACAATCGAAACGGTCGTTTACTGAAAACAACGCGGCGTGTATTTCGGTTCGAAATAAACCACAATTAAAGTATCTTAACACAAAGTTCCTGTTCTGTTGGATTTAATAAACTTCAACTTTGCTAAAAATCAAAATATTTTAAAGGATTTTCCTTTTTACTTTGGATTACTTTTTTAAATATTAAAAGAAACTATCAAGGTGAGAATATTATGTGAAAAAAATAATTAATTGAAGTTAGAATTGAATTTAGCTATATATGTTATATTATTTGTGAATTACGAGTATAAAAAAAATATTTAAAAAATTCAGTGACGAGGATATTGATATATATTTTATATTGTGAAACAGCAAAATTTGTTTCTAAAAATCATTTTTAATGTTGTTTTTAATATATACTTTTTTATATAAGTTTTGTGAAAAATTTAAAAATGAAATGTTTTGAAATTATTCTTTCAATATATTGAATGTTATAATATTTTAATAATATTTAATTTAATATAAAAAATAATTTTGTCTTAACAGAAATATATAAAATTCATAAAATTTTAATAATTTCAATTTAAAAATTAAAAAAGTAAAATTATAAAATTACAATATATTGCAAGCCTGTAGTAAAAGAAGGATATATATTCAGCTTTTCTATAAAAGCAGTTTTTGAAAAGTAAATGATTTAGAAGATAAATTTTCCAATGTCAGTCAACGACCTATATAAAAAGAAAATAATTCACCTATTAGAAACTTTAATTTTTTTTTCATTTATCTGTTAATTCGTAATATAAAAAGTGTTAAATAAACAAAATTTAACAGCTTATGAGAAATTATTTTTTTAAAATTTAACTTATATTTTAAAAATAATTTATTTTTAACAAAATTTTTCTAAATTAACAATGAAATATAATAAGAAACTTTTTGTCATATGTATATATACAAAGTTTTTTATAATTAGAAACAGTGTCGACACAAAAATATAAAATCTTGATAGTATTAAATTTATTAAAATGTTTTTAGCTATTCTGAGTACTTAAAGGAATAAGATACATTAACATAACAAAAATGTTTTTATACTTTAAATATTATATAAATAAATATAATATAATAAATATAATAAAAATGTGAATACATAAATAATATAAATAAATATTCTTTTCTCATATAATCCTTAAATATTATTAAATATATTGTATAGTTTTCCATTATTGATATTTTTAACATCACGAAAAGTTTATATATAACACATAAGTAATTTTAGTTTATCTATATGGATGGAATAAGTTTCATTTATTTTAATTTAGTATAAAATTCTAATACTTCTAATGGATAGGTCTTTGTTTTTAAGTTAATTTGTTAGTATATAATATTTGTTAATATAATATTATAAAATGATATAACTAACATATTTAAATAATTTTGATAAACAGAAATACTACATAGTTAAGCTTTGAACTATATACGTTCAAAAATAATATACAAGGACCTTCGCAATCTTTGACATTTCTTCACGTAAAATGACTACAAAATCTTTTATAACTCAATTTTCTCTATTAATAGTAATCACAATTGTGAAGTAGTAAAGATGTTTATTGGCACCAAATTCTTTATATAAATAATATAAGTAATAAAAAAATTACTTTAATTACTAAACTTGAAATTTCCCTTTGATATGAAGATGTCATTACAACACTTAATTATTTAAATAAAAAATGGTTTTTTTAAAAAAAAAATTGTTATATTATTTTGTTATAATTATTACTCATTGAGTTTATTGACCGTATTTTTATATAACTTAAAACATTTAATGTTTTAATGCATAATGTTTATTATATCATGTATCCTTAAAAAATATTACTGTAATCCTTAAAAAAAAATATTCACATATTGTTAAAACATTTTTAACTCTATTAGAAAGTAAACTAATTTTCAAAGCTAATTTTCATGATAATAATATTATATGATTTACAAATTCAGTACTTAATAATACTCTTTGAAATTACTTCAATTAATATTAATCATAATAAATGACTTACGATTTTTATAATTTAAAATTAACAAATGATGTGTGATTATTTATTAAATAATCATACATAATTAATTAATGAATTAAATTTTGGATTTTTTGGGGAAATAGTCTTATTTAAAAAATGATTAATAATGAGTTCATGAATGTATTAATTGACAATAAGTAATAATAAACAGTGTAGTGCTTTCCTGCGAATCATATTACATAGATGATTATTAATATAACAGTTTCTTTCACTATTTTTTATACTATTATATTATATTTATACTATTTTCTTATACTAAATTCTTTTCATGATTTTTTTACATTTAATATTGTCAAGATTTTCTAATATGTGACATTGGAGTCCTTGATGATATTCTTAGAGCCATCAACATCTCTACTTAGATACTTTTATTCTAGCTGCATTTTATTTATAAAACTCAGCTTTTCTTAGAGTTTTTCTTAGAGTCTGCAATAATAAAGCAAATAAGCAATTTTTAACAGTATTTTAACGGTAATAATGTTAAAATAAATTGTTACTTAGCGTGAGAAAAAGGTTTTAAAAAAATTTTTTTTTGTTTGTTAATTTAACTTTTATTTTAAATTTAATTTTATGAGTGAAGAAAGGAAGTATTTTTTTTTTATTAAAAAAATAACTAAAAACTTTTAATGGTGACAGCTTTACTTGAGAAAACTCACACGTTACATTAAAAAATATCTACCAAAAAAGTCACAACTTCCAGTAAGTAAAACAAAATTTTATACTTACTTTTTATGCCAAAAAGAATTAACTTACAAAACTTGTGTGACACACATATTAAATAGATACACTAGAGACACAAATTATATATAAAAAATAACAGAATTTTAACATACAAGCATATCTAGGTACGCGAACTTGAAGTTTGTTGCTTAAGTCTTTTGTTTCAAATTTGTTAAATAAATAAACCAAGTTTTAACAGTTTTAACTTGAAATCATTGTGACACCGTATGTTGAGACTTTCATGCTATTTCAATAAAAATAATATGTGAATAAAAATAAAATGGTTTTGAGATAAGATATTAAAAACAAAAATCAACAAAGTTGAACTTGAAAGTTAATTTTATTTTTTAGTAATATTTTTTTTTAAATACTCGTTTATATATTAGTAATAATATACTTAAACATATATTTGTATTTCTACTAGGTTTTAGGTTCAAATTTTGAAATGATAGAAAATCATTTACCAGAGTTCTTGTAATTGTTTTTTGTCTTTCAACTTCACATAAAACTACGGCGACTTTACAAATATAAAATAGTTATATAAACTAATTTTTAAAAGTTTGTTTGAAGTATCTGTTTGAAAGCAAAAAAAATAAATTTAATACTCAAACCTTTTCCTATGTGTTTATATGCTAAAAATGTTGTTGGCACTAAAAGATGCTGATATATCCAAATTCAATTAAATGCAGAGTAAAATGTTCACGTATATTATCCGCCCATATCTTGCATTTACTTAGCAACAGGTCTAGTACCACCATATTTTTTTTATTCAATTGACTGAAGTTCTGTATCAAAGAATATTTTAAGACTTATCAATA
The DNA here is from genome assembly GCF_002237135.1 of Teleopsis dalmanni. Classification (NCBI taxonomy): domain Eukaryota; kingdom Metazoa; phylum Arthropoda; class Insecta; order Diptera; family Diopsidae; genus Teleopsis; species Teleopsis dalmanni. The sequence goes on from NC_051847.1 coordinate 144,900,639, forward strand.
GTTTTAGTTTATCCGTACTAGCTAAAAATACAAAAAAATAAATAGACCTATATATTGCTGTACTTATTACTCATAGGAATACAATAGGGTAATAGATCATATATATAGTTTCAAGATGGCTTCTCTAAGGCCATCACGAAGTTCTACAATTAATCGATACAATAGAAAATTATAGATATTTTGTAGAATTTGATATAATTTTCTAAATAGTATAGTGTACTATAATATTAAATATCAAAGTGTTGTATGATCAATTGTCAACTAAACAGATTATTACAAACTCTTACCAAAAGAAAAGGCTGTGCAAAAGAACCTTTCCTTTGATAGTTTGAGAATTCAATAAATTTTGAAGCAAAACAATTTTTAACCATTTTTTGTATTTGGTAAATACTAATACAAAATCAATAAATAATTATATATTATATTCAGTATTCTTATTTTCAAACTCAAAAATCTCAGTTAACTGTATTTAACAGTAATTGTTCAAGTTTGACATTAGTTTCTCTATCTTGTATATTAAAATTTAATTTCGGAAAAATATTAGAGTTCCAAAAAGTTTTTTCCAACCGACATGCTTTTCGTAATTTTCAATTCTTTGAATGCCAAGATATTTTTGACGGTCAATATGATTCTTTTCAAAAAGTAGGCTGAATTTTCATAGCAATACTGTTGAAAATTTTATTATTTTAAAACATGAAAACTTTACTTAGTCAAATTAAATCTACTTTTTTAAATCAATAAAATTTGATCTTATGTTTCTATTAAGAGATAATAAAAACTAAAGTTTGTAATACCCAACTTCACCAAACACCAATTTATAATTTTTTTTGTAAATTCCATTATTTCCGGAAATTTGGTCTGCTGTGTTGTGCTCCCCTATTTTAAATATTTAATTTGGAAAATTTAATTTATAATCACGGAACTCAGAAATTCAATTTAAACTTTAATTTTAATTTAAAGTAAATTAAAATTTAATAAAAGCAATCGTCGAACTTTTATTTATATGTTAACTTTACTGTTACTTATTTCCGGCAAAATATTCAAACGCTAATTCACTGCCGATACTTTTGAATGCCTCTAATAGAAACCAACATTCATTTTTGGTCTCATGATTTCTTATATATGTGTACAACTATAGCTATGTTATTAAATATATATTGCTCTAAGATTTATGGCATATATGTTGCATATATTTTGTTTGTAAACTTTCAAAGCAGTTATTGCATTTTCCAGATTTGCTTGTAAGAAACGTAATAGTTTATCAGACTGTTTATCTAATCTAAAGTTCTTTTTAGGTAATTACTGATAATGATAGTCTTTAATTCATTACTGTATTAATTAATTATAAATAAATATAAATAACAATTTTAAATGAATTAAATAATAACTATTATATAATATAAAAAATATATCAAACAAATCTAAATCCAGCATCTGAAGTTAGTATTTTTATTTTCTTTAATGAAACCTCACTGTATTTTTTAATTTTAAATAAATATAAATAAAAATTTTAAATGAATTCTTTAATAAAATCTCACTGTATTTTTTAATTATAAATAAATATAAATAAAAGTGAATAATTACATGACATACAAAAACTATCAACTAAATTTAACATTAAAAATAATATCCTCTTTACATACATTTTTTTTATGTAATGTTTCCTATATTTTATATTTATTTTTCTATATACATTTTGTAATATTATTATTATTTTTCAATAGTTACTCATTTACACAGCTTGACAAAAAAATAGTATTTATTTTATTTTGTAAGCAAATCAAATAAATAAATTTTATGACATGTAAAAAAACAAGTAATAATATTAAATACATAAAAAAATAATGATATTGAAATAAGAAAACAATAGCAAAGCATTTGCTTTAAGGAGCATCTTAGGAACAACTTATAACGCCTTCCTTTTTCTGATTAACAAATCTGAAAACCCCATCGAACCTTAATCATTTACAATCTATTATTAATTATTTTTTGCTATTATTTTTTTTAATTCTCGTTGACATACATTTTTAAAAGTAGTTAATTATTCAGTAAAGTATATCAAAATTTTTCAGTACTATAAACAAATGTTTAACTACTTCGCCAATTATAACGATATTAAAGGTGCAGCATAAAAGAAATCATTATTTATATCAATAATATTAATTTTAGATTAGATTAATTTTTTTTTGCAAATTATAAGGCAATCAAAATAAAGCAATTTTAAATGTTAATTAACAAAAAGTTAGTTTAGGTTAGTAAAAAAAAAATTAGATGTAAATCACGTTATTTTTTAAATACATATTGACTTGTTAAGTACTTGTATGCAGTGCAGTCAGTTAACGACTATTTAATATGCATTTTTTTATTAAAAAATATAAACAATAATGGCGCAAAACAACAAGTAAAACATATTTCCTCAGTAAACGCTAATTCTATAAAATTTCATTCTTTGCATAAGAAATAATCATTTCTCAAAAAAAGCCTGGCTTAATGCATTTTCAAATAATTTAAAATTCAAACAAAAACATTTCGAAAAAATAGTTATAATTTGTAGTTTCTTTATAATAAAAAAAATGGTTAAAAAATTAAATATAATAAAAAATGTAAACAAAAAAATTTTAAAATGGAAAACCTGTTGCATGCAATTTTGCAACATTTATAGCAATTTTCAACTTTTGCAATAAGCGTACAGGCATGGCTGATTAAAGCGTGCAGTTTCTTTCTGTCCACTATAAACACAACCAACAGCAATGAATCAACAGTGTAAAAGTGTAGTGTAAGAAGTAAAATACTCTCATAACATAACACTCATACACACAATCAGTGAACGCCGCTCTGTTTATGTTATGTATGAATATTTGCATTGCTTTAACATGTTAGCAAAACTTATTTAAAACGTTAACAGAGCTTTTCTATATACATATGTGTATGCAAGTAAAGAAAGAAAAAACTGAAAACTTACAGCACACGTTTTACATGTGCGCTCAACGATGCCATTGATGACTCAGTGAAAATAAGCGCAACTAACGTAAGCAGTATGAATTTGTCTGTTATTGTTATTGTTATGTTGTTATGTGCCAAATTGATACTTTCGTTGTTACAAAATAGTTCAATATGTGCCATGTACCATATCATTTTATAAGTAGCTATAACTACATACACATGTTGTTGTGTATGTTTTGTACCTTCACTGAAATCTCAACACTACCACCGTTACTGTTATTGTAGCTACTCTGCTGTGCTGTGCTTGCTGTGTTGTTTCTGTTATTACATATTCGGTATACAGTATTATTATTGATGTTATCTTATGAACTCACGTCATAAATGTGCTTGGAATTTATTTGGTTTTTGCAGTTCATGACTTTTGCTTTCTTCTGATATTGCTTTTGCCTTTTTTTCAAAGACATTGTTATTGCTTTCTTTAATTTTAGTGCTTTTAGTTTTTTTTTTTAAATATAAATCTTAACATTATTTTACTTTCTGCAAAAATGTAACACAATTTTTTTGGTGTCACCAAAATGTTAATTAAAAGTCATACGTGCTTACATAAAAAAATTTGCTGTCCAAAATTTTGCCATCATATTTTATATGTTTAATGTGAATAATAAACATTTACAATTTAGCAATTTAATAGATGTTATCTTAAGTAAAAAAAAAAAACATAAAATTAAAAATTTTGCAATTTATCTTTCTTTTTGCATAATTTTTATTTATTGAATTATTATATAGTATATATTTAAAAAAAGTGTTATTGAAATGTAAGATATAATTTAACAAATTATTATGTATTCAGACTTTGCTTTATGTAATTTTTTAAAGTAATCAATAAAATTATTAATCAAAATAAATATATATATTATATATTAAATCCTTTAACTCCTAGGAGAAGCATAGGGCCGCAACAAATATCTTCCACTCGGTACGATTGATGGTCAGTAGCTTAAACTCTCCCCAGCTTTTCCGCATGTGTGACATTTTCATATCAATTTGCCTTCTTCAAGTGTGTGCAGGTCTGCCCCTTCTTTTGCTACCCATCAGGTTCCACTCAATCGCCATTCTTGTAGTGTTACCAGTCGGTCTACGCAAAGTGTGACCGACCTAGTCCCATTTGCATTTATGGTTTCGGTTCTTATAGGAATTAAAATAAATAAACTGAGCATATTTTGCTGTTATATTAGGTAAAATTTTAAAATTAAATCTAAAAAGTGTAAAAAAGTGTAAAAAAATTAAAAAATTCATATAATAAACTGTTTGAAAACAGCTTTCAAATATTTAGAAAACAGATATATATGTTCATAATCTCTCCCACTTTATCTCTCTCTTGGTGTAGAAATTAATGTGGACCTAAGAACACTACTCTGTGTATTCTTAAATATAATAAATTGAGTTTGTTTCTAAACGCATAACAAAAACGGGCTCTTATGTTGCTCGAATATATATGAACGATATGAAATGGAGTTCTGACAAATTCTATCATTTGCATTCAATGAGTTTTAGTGTTAATTTTGGACAAGTTGGTATCGAATATTTCTCTCCAGTTTATTCTATCAAATTGCCAAAGTTTTGAACAAGAATAAAATGTTTTTCGCTGATTCTTATTTGAATGATATAATAATTTGAATATAATAATTTGAATGATATACTTTTAATATAACTTTTTATATTAAAAGTATAGAGTTTAATATTAATATCTTTTAATAGAGTTTTTAATAGATAATTTTTGTTAAATAATTTCCTTTTAAAAATTTTGAAATGAACATTTTTTTATAAAATTTTTTTTCCTTTAAAATTTTATTTTTTATTTTATTTTAAATGTTTAATACAAATTTTTAATGCTTAATATTTTAATTTTTTTAAAATTTGAAGTGAAATCTTTGCCCTTTTGAACAATGTTTAAAAAATATTAAGCTTGGTAGAGTAAAAAGGCCATCAATTTTTGAATAATGCTTTTTTTTACGAGAAGAATTTTTCAACTAAGTAATATGTTAACAAATAAAGTAATTTAGTTTACTTAATCACTTTAAAGGTTATTTTTTCCGAAAAGTAGTAAACTACAACAACAAAAATTCATTTTTAGATTACTTTCATTAATTGAAATTTTAGCTGACCAACACTTAATCACTTTAGTTTATTTGTGTGACACATACAAATACAAACTCACTCGTTATTTCGATATGAGATATTTTGCAAACCAATATTTACACTAAAAATACTAGAGTATTCATTTTTTTAAGAAAACCCTTCTCCACGTGAGACTGAAGTTTCCACGAGTTCATGTATGTGCAGCAACCGATTTGTTTGTAGACCGTGTTAGATCCATAGTTCGCGCTAAAGATTATAATAGATTCTAATGAAAATTCGAAATAAATTAAAAAATTTTATTTTTTTTCAACATCATATTCTGTTGGTTCAATATAATTGATAATTATGACCAGTTGGAATGCAATTGGATCATCCTAAAAAAATTCATTATTTTTATCGGTTTTCAAAACCTATTTATTTAATACTCTTTATATTATTACAGCTTATTTTTCCAAATATACAAATACGTTCAGTGTGTCTACTACGTAAATCGTTACTAATATTGTTATTTAAATTTATTTATCAGATTGATAGTATTAATCTCAATCTTATATATATTATAATTATAATCTATATATTTTTAGTGGACTATAACTAAAAGTTGTTAATTTTCTGCATTTCTGTAGTTTCTATTATAAACATATAATTTTAGAAATTATCTCTTTATCTTAATGAGACATTTAAAATTAAATAATAATATAGATATATAGATTATTAACTTATACATAATATATAACTTCTTAATAATATATTTTGATAAAAATCATACAAAAAATAAACATGATATAAATACATAAATCGCAAAAGACCTCCAAGACTTTAATCACTAGAAAGCTATGCAAGGTAATTAAATTTAGATTCAGTTAATTACACAAAAATTAAAATCAAAATTAATGTTCAAAAATACAAATTTCAAAAAGAATAACAATTATTTTCAGCTCTTAACCTATCTGTGATGGAGACGAGTCATGTCATATTAAAAATATTTTTTTATTTTTTTATTTTTTGAAACACTTGAGTGAACGCCAATAAACACCACACTTAAATTTAAGTCCAGAAGTATCTTTTGCTCAATTTTGTATTGTATCTATAAACAAAATAATATTCAGCAGTACATTCAACTTAATTACAGTTTTTTTCTTACCAAAATTAACAAAAGCAACAATATTACTTCAATAATAATTAAGTTTTATTTGAGTATTACAAATTAATCTTCATAGACTTCAGAAGACAGTACGTCATGTCTATGGTAGACAAAATCTTATGGCCGCAAAAAAAAATCGTGAAGTCAAGTTTAGATACGAACACCAAACACAATTTTGAAATATTTAACCGTAAAATTCAATGAAATACCTAAATGCGACACTTCAAAGTTATGCAATTTGTTTTTACTTGAATTCTTTTTTTTTTACCATATATACATATGTATCTATACACATATATCTATATATTTTTAGTTTTTGTAAATTTATTTAAAATGTTAATAATTCAGCTAATATGACCTCAAAGTTATTTAACTTTTTGCGGCCGTTTCCGCTTTGGCTGTTGATATGCATATTTTCTAGTATCTTTTTCGAGTTTTTTTCCCCGTTTTGTATATTTTCGGTTAGATACTTTTTTTCAATGGTAATATCGTTGCTAACCGTTGTTGCCAAAACTGATTATGCAAATTAGTAAAACAAAAAAACAGCAAACTTTAGCATCTCATAACTTTGCCAACGACCGAGATACGAGAATTCGTGAACGTTTATGTATTGGCACCAATGTGGTCTGATGCTTAGATGTGATGTGAGTAGAAGATAGTTTTGGTTTCTATATTGCAGTTAGTTGATGTTAAGGTAATTAAAGTAGTTTTATATGTCAATAGGGTAAACGATTTGTTTGCTTAAGGTTTTGGCCTCAAAAATTATTTCTTAATGTTTGCATATATTTTTATATTGTTTTTTTTAAAGATAATAACAAAATGTTATACAGTCTATTGCAGCATAACTTCTATACATAAATTACCAAATCTTTCAAAATATTTTTAATTATATAATATATATTGTTGCAAAAATACTTTTAGTTTGACAGAAGATATGTACGACTTTTTTGAAAAGTATGGTGACTTAAGTACAAGAATTAAGTGCTCAGCAAAAAGCCTGCACTTATGTGGTAAAGAGCTAAGTTGTTCGATAAACTATTGGTCCGAAATAAGGAAGACAATTTTGAGAAAACCACGACTCTAAACAGTAAGCGATCTACCTTTAATTGGATATAAGGATTTGTAGAATCTAGTGGTAGTGACAATTAGCTCATATGAATAAATCTGCTTACAAAAACATTTGGGACAAATTGGTAGTCCCAATAAATTAAATGGTCGTACGCTGTAAAGTTGTCGTAAGCTATTCTTCACAGTACACTTAGAAAAATTTGACTAAAACATTAGGTTCCACTTGAAGGGAGCTTAGAAATAAACTAATATCTCAGATTCCATTCATAGAAATTTCTTTTCATACATAACAATCCGAAATCAAGTCAGCACGTTTCTGATATCGTTTCTATACAAAATTTAATATTTTAATATACTTTAATATTTTTTTTTTAATTCTTTAAATTTAACACATTTCAAAATCTTTTTTTTTAGATGATGTTCGTACAGCCAACACCACAACAACGCATTAGCATTCGCGAAGAATTGCGCGAACCTGAGAATCCAGCTGAGATTGAGCGTGACATTAAGCTCATCCGCGAATGGCTCAATACTCAACCACATTTACCAAAGGATATGGATGATGAACGTTTGGCTACATTCTTGCGTGGCTGCAAATTCAGTTTGGAAAAGGTGAAAAAGAAGCTTGACATGTACTATACTATGCGTAATGCTGTCCCAGAATTCTTTGCGAATCGTGATGTTAACCGGGAAGAATTATCCATGGTGTTTGATTATGTGTAAGTTTAAATAGAATAAGCAATTTATTTCTCTGAAATTATTGACTTTAATTATGTGATATATTAATCCTATAGACACTGCCCTACATTGCCCGGTTTAACTTCAAATGGCCGTCGTATTACATTTATACGTGCTATTGATTGTGATTTTCAACCAAGCCAAATTCCTGATGCCATGAAAGTTGCACTTATGATTGGTGATGTACGTTTGGCTGAAGAAAGTGTCGGTATTGCTGGTGATATCTTTGTTTTGGATGCTGCTGTTGCTACTGCAGCTCATTTTGCCAAATTCTCGCCAACCATTGTTAAGAAATTCTTAATCGCTGTTCAAGAGGCATATCCAGTAAAAGTGAAAGAAGTTCATGTCATTAATATATCACCACTAGTGGATACAATCTTTAAATTTGTTAGCCCATTCGTTAAAGAGAAAATACGCAATCGTATTACTTTCCACAATAATATTGAAAGTTTATACAAAGTAGTGCCAAAGGATCTTTTACCCAACGAATATGGTGGCAAAGCCGGTCCCATCATTGAATTAACTCAAATGTGGAAGAAGAAGTTGAATGATTACACTGCTTGGTTCAAAGAGCAAGAGGATAAGAAAGCAAATGAATCTTTACGTCCAGGTTCACCAAAGACTAGCGATGATTTGTTCGGTATGGAAGGTTCTTTCAGGCAATTAAACATCGATTAGAGAGCAATTAAGATTCAAATTTGAGATCCTAAAGATCATTTCTTGTGGTGACTACTTTAGTTTTTACAACCAAAGCTAATGTGGTGCTCATTATCGTATTATAGCTTAATTTTTTTATACTTTATGAATTTAATATACTTTTTGTTATTTTCGGTTAGCATTACTTGAACTGCTTTGTCATTTTTGTTAGGTGCGAAATTTTCACACAACATTTCATTTCTCATATATGTTTTTAATTGAATTATTAAAATAAATAAAAAGCTTGGAAAAAATGCGAACAAATTTTTTTAATAATATTTGATTTGACTATATATAAACTATAATAAGCATTTCTATTTTGCTTACTCTCTCTCTCTCTCTTTTTATAAGGTAATATACTGAATTTGCCTTCGTTGCGTCTTAAATAGTGTTTCATAAACGGGCCTTTAGATTTAAGATGATTATATAGTTTTTTATGTACCATTTCCTTCAAATCTTATTAATTTTGCTAAAAACTCTTTTGTTGGCAAATCAGAAAAATAGATAAATGAAAATTTGTTGAAGAAAAGTACAAATGAGAGAGGAATATTATCAAAGGAAGATGAAAATAAAGTGAAAAATAAAACGAAAACAAAACTGACTAGAGTTAAAAGTATTGGGAACGATCATATGTTATTGAAGAAGTAACTACAATGAGTGTAGGCAAGCATTACTTTATTGGGGGAGTATCATAGACACGGTTGCCACTTATGGTGCTTTAGTACCAAAATTGGTACTTTTTTTTCCGTTTGGTACTCTGGTACTCATGTTCAAAAAATGGTACATTTTCGGCGACCCAACTTTATTGTGGACATTGTATTGTTTTATACTTTTTGTACATTTTATATAAATTGTATTTTCTTATAAAAAGACAATAGAAAAATTTTGGACCTTTATTTACAGAAATGGTACCTTTTTAAACCAATTTTGGTACAGAAAAAAATTTTCAAGTGGCAACCGTGATCTTAGTTTGAAAAATAATAAAATAGAGCAAGAAAAAGAGAGAAAAAGAGAATAAGAATAAAAAAGTTAAAGCTTATGTTAAATATAAAAGCAGAAAAGAAATCAGGAAGTTTAAGAAAAGTGGAGAAACACAAAATAGATATGAAATGTAAGAGAAAATTACATTAAAATAGTTCTTTTCAGATTCGCATTCTGGAGCATAATAGAGTGAAGGAGAATGAAATAAAATATTGTAAGATACAATATAAACAATCACTAAAGAAAAAAGATATATATCAAACGATGTCAACAGTTATTTTATTTTTTTTTTAACATTACTTTTTTTTCACTGTCACTTCGATGAAATTGAGATGAAGAAAAAAAAGAAAAAAGACTATGAAAAGATTAGGAAAAACTATCTGTTGATGTCGTCATTGTTTTTATTTTTGTATTTTTTTTTCTTACTTCATTTCGGTTTTTATTTTGAATTTCATAATTCTTTTTTTTTTCTTTATTATAAATTTTTCTTCTTTAACATATCATTTTCTTATTTATTCATTTATTTTAATTTAATTCTCGTTCAACTAAACTTACAGTTTTCTTCTATCCACAATTTTTTTGTAGAGTTTCTTATTTTTGTTATATAATATTCAGTTTATAATGAATAATATATATTTTAAATCATATTTCTATATTTTTCTGTGTAACTCTTCCCTAACATATTCTATATTTACCAGGATCTTTATTTGTCTCTTTAACCATTTATCTCATTTTCGGAGTTTCAATGATTGTTGTCCCCACCTAATTAGTTTCATTCTACAAATGTGTATTACTACTTTACTTCTTACTTTTATTTTATTCTTTTTCTTTGTTTAATGAATGAGGTTTATTATCTCTTGAATCATATAGTCATAATATAAAGAAAGTCACATTTCGCTTTGATATTAAAGTTCATCGTATATATTCTATTAGGCGCAACGAAATATAATGGAATATAAGAGTACTAACAACTCTTTAACTCAGTTTTTAGAACATTTCAAATATTTTTAAATTTTTAAATCAGTTTCTATTAGTATTTATTCGTATTGGTATAAAAAATCAACATTAAAATTATAACATATAAAATAATTATATATTCTTTCTTTAATTGAATCCTCATGCGACATATTAAAGTAGCTAATCACTTTTAAATATCATAGATATGTTAATTTCTACAATATTTAACCTAATTGATTTATCTAAGTCTTGTGAAATATTTTTTTAAAATTTAATAATTAACTAAAATAATTAAAATTTAATCTAAAAATTTTATTTCCGAATTAAAATACGAATATCCGAAAAATTTCATAAACATGTTGGATGCGGAAGTGTGAAATTTCCGCACGTGGACTGGTTTACAAACACACTTTCATTTAACAAAAAGCAAAACAAAACAAAAACACAATGTATTAGTATTTATTAGTTGAATAATTAATTAAATCTCAAATTAAGTCAGCCAGTCATTCACTAATAAGCTTCGGGCAAATCCCTTGAATAAACAAGCTTATAAAAATGTATAAATTCATGGATAAATTTTGTAGTTCAAGTTCAATACGCAAAATTTGAATAAAATGGATTTGAATTCGCTACAAAATTTTACTGATTTTACCGATTTTACTGATTTATTTAAAACTAATAACTGTGCATATAACGAAAAATAACGTTATACATATACGTACGTGACTAACAGTGAAAATAAATCATGAATAATGGTAAAATGCAAATGTATCTCAAATGAATGCAGTCAATTGAAATTACAAAATGTAAAAAAATTACTTTTTAAACTGTTAAGTGAATATTGTTAAGTATGTAATGCAAATACTCTGCTACTAAGTGAAGTACGTTGCTTTGGAGTAAATCAGATTAGGATGATGCCACACTCTAGCTTCATTATTTAATGTCGAGGCTACTTGAGTCAGTGCAGACTGAAGCACTTTTACTCTCTATTAAATGCGATGTTTCTTCATAACCCCTCTCTACGCCTTGACTGAATTATTGTTTATCACTTCATCAGACTAAGCAATAATTGATCTCTAGCTTCAATTTCTTGGAATGTATTTAAGATAATCGTAAAAGGATTTTAAATATAAAAATATTTGAATACTAGACTCTAAGAAATATTTCTTCAACAGTCACAAGCACAAACACTAGTAGACATTGTTCTACGTTACACTAAATAATTTAAATATTTATCAATTGATTAATCGTATCTGAACTTTTAAAGATTTAATTCTTTCCAATTAATTCTTTAACTTAATTCTTAATTCTATACTAGGAATGCAATTCGCGAAATTTCATCATGTTCCTGTTCCTAAATGTGAAACTCTTTAACAATATTGCAGAAACATTTTCTAAAGAGGTTTTTCGAACAGTAGTGAATAACAACAACAAAAATTCATTTTATATTATTTTAATTAATTAAATTTTTTGCTGACAATATAGCTGTTTTGAGTATTGCCAAATACCCATCATCAGTGGTCTTGAAAATAGTTTTTGTATTTAATTAGTCGTAAATAATTTTTTGTAACTGCAAGTACCAGAAATCGAACTCATGTCCTGCCAAATTTGAAGCCCAAAGTCAGTGCACTTTAACATTTTCTATAAATAAAAATATAGAAATCTGTAAAAAACATATGACTCCAAGGTTCAAATTACACATGTTTCAATTCTTAACATATGCTGTCCAAAACTTTTATGATAATTATAATCACCCAAAAATTTTATTTGATTACGAATTAAATATTTGAATTTCTTCACCAATAGGCGATATTAGTCCAATTCAAAATTGATTATCCCGAAAACACCGGTATGATGAAAAGATTTGAAAATAACACTTATATAGAGTATAAGTGTATATAGAGCTATGGTTTTGGATTAATATGTATTTAATAATAGTTTATAATCACCTTCTGGTAATAATTCTCAAATTATAAACGGTGATTATTACTGCTTATACAGTCTGGAACTTGAGCATTGAAAGTTTTTGTAACCTTGGTTATTTATGGAAAAACACAATTAGTCATCGCTTTTAATTTGATAGGCACGTGTTCTAAGTCTGGCACTTGTAGATAGTCAAATTGCAGTCAAATTTTAATAAATTAATCAAATTTTTGCTGTTATTTCTTTATAACTGTTTGAACCCTTCAATTTTGTTTTTAGTTTCAAACCTTTGAATACAATCAGTTTAGAAGTTGTGTGAAATGATCTGACCTCACACGTATCGACCACTTATGGAAACAATAGAATGATAACGGTTTCAAATAAGAAACGAACAGCCATAATCGGATTCAATTGTGAATATTTGTTGAGTACCATGTAATGTATTGTGAAAGCAAAAGGGGTTTTGAATAAGAAAAGAAAAAGAAGAAAAATACAGTGAGATTCTTTTTTTTCAAGGTTTTCATATAACATCGCTTAAATTCACTAAGTCAAAACTATTGGATTATGTGCTAAATGTGCTAAATATGGACTTCAAATTTTATTTAGTTTCATTTTCACTTCGGATATTTGCTTTACTCAATCGCAACATTCCACTATACATATACGATATGTTTTATTTGTACATAATATAACTATTTAATAATATAAATATATAATTTTTTATATTCAGCTTGTCAACACTTTTAAGTTAACCCCACTCCAAAATCCTTATTGAAAAATTCCTGTTTAAACGTCTTGTTAGATTAAGGTGTGTCTAAGTAATTACGAAAAATATTTTAAAACTTTTGAAATTAAAATATATTTAAATAGTTTTAAGTATAGGTTTTCAGTAGTAATAAACTAACTTTGAACAAAATAAAAATAAATTAGAAAACTTTTAAAATAAATAATTTATAAATTAATAAAATAATTTAAATAATTAGAAGGTACCAAGACATCAATTGCAATTATTCCCGAAACTATAAAAGTAATAACAACACGCACAAGGAGTAATCATATAAAAGCCAGAAGCTTCTGTGAATTAATAAATTCATTTTATTTATCAACATAAACACATCAAAGGACGAAAGCATTCTGCAGAAATGTGTAAATTTAAGAGCCAACAACAAGAGCAACCGAGTTCCTACCAAATGGCAAATGCAGCGAAATTTCATCCTCGACGTGATTTATTTCGATTTATACGCAACACGATGCTTGTTGCGGCCATGTGTCCATTGCGGTTGACAGACTATTTTCCAAAATATTTATACTACTTGGCCATATTTTTGGAGTTACTATTTGAAGTGTTTTTATATTTTGTTACAATCCACATTTGGATTTTATATCTGCTTACGCTGTATTTGTATTACCAAGAAGGCGATTTGGAGTTTTTGGTCAATTGCCTGATACAAGCAATTATTTATTTCTGGACCATTGCCATGAAGCTATACTTTAGACGTATGCAACCTACCAAACTGAAGCATCTCATGGATTTTATCAATTTGAAATATGTTACTTGTTCAGCAAATGGTAAGCTCATTGTGTCACATACGCACAATTGTCCTTATTTTAGTTTGTTGGTTATTTTTTTTTTGTGTTGTTGTCATGTAATTGTCTCTGCTATAATATTTCCCCATAAGGATTTACTTATGTGACCATGAATGAATCGCTATCCATGTCGAATAAGTGGATTAAAATTTATGTTTATTGCTGCTTCATTGGTACAATTTTCTGGTTAATTTTGCCTATCGCCTATGGAGATCACAGTTTGCCGTTGCGTTGTTGGTATCCTTTTGATTATAAAGTGAGTATAAAATATATATATATTATAGTAAGATTATTTAAATATCACTGGATTTTATAATAAACTATGGGGTTGAATATACTAACACACTAAATTACTTCAAACCATTATACAAATATTCTCATGAACTTTAAATACGTTTTCAAAAATCCTTCTTAAATTAGCCTCAATATACGTTCATTATAACAATAAATTATTTAAAGAAATTAACATAAATACAAAAATGAACTACATAAACTTATTATTTTAATAGAATTTGTAGACTTTTATCATTATAAATTTTGCTGATAAGACGATTTTTAAACAGAAATATGTTTCCCCATACACAGTTCTCTAGATACATATGACTAGTTATATAGCATGATATAACTAAAACTTGTAACATAATAAATTTATATCAATGTGATAAATTGTATTTATTATGTTTTTTGATTATTTAGGGTTTACATTTTATACAAAATGTTTTTTTTGTTTAAAGGATTTTTGTGACATCTTAAAGAAATAAAGAATCTATAGTTTTTTATTTTTAATTTTTTTCATTATACATAAATTGCTATTTCCTTTATAAATGTACCCGAAACGTTGTAATTTATTTGACTAAGTTTATAATACTCCACCTTAAGAAAGATACCAAATAAAATTTAAAATATCGACGACATTTACATAAAATAAAATAATGTCTCTACAAAAGAATAGTATTAAAATTTAACAATTAAAAATAATAAATATGATTAATTAATTCAATTATTTTATAGCTGGTTTATGATTTATAATATAGCACAGCAAGTAAATTTGTTAATGAACATTCACATCAAATTTATAAAACTATACATACGAACATAAAAGTCAAGTGTGACTTTGATCAGTTGGCTAATAAACACTGACTCTGAGCTTCAAATGTGGCAGGGTACGAGTTCAACCTTTGGTATATTATATTCTTTAAAAATTATTTACGAATAATTAAATAGAAGAAATAATTTCAAGACCACTGATGTTGGGTAGAAGACGTATATCTGAGATTATATACTTAAACGTTTCAGTACATATTTCAGAATGTTAACACATATGCATAGCAACTCAAAAATCTGAACTCCAAACTTTATAAGATAGAAATTCTAAGAGTTATAATTCTTCCTTCTCACACTTTTTACAAAATTCAAATAGTTGATTAGCAACAAAAATTAAATTTCTTCTTGAAATTAATTTGTAACTTTTATTGATGTTATTATGTATTTATTTTTATTATAGGAACCCTTGATATATGAAACAATGTACTTTTTCCAAGCCATTGGGCAATTGCAAGTCGCTGCGGCATTTTCAGCTTCGAGTGGATTTCATATGGTTTTAGCTATACTCATATCTGGTCAATATGATATACTCTATTGCAGTCTTAAAAATGTAATGGCGACAGCTTATATCAATTTAGGAGCAAGTCGATCAGAATTAAAGTATATTTTTTTTAATAAATTCGAATAAATTCCTAACAATTACTTGATATAGCTATTAATATTCTTATTTATAAATTAGAAAACTAAGTGAAAGCCAAGTAATCGCCGATAAGGAACCCAGTCAGTATTACTGTTCTGTAGAACTTCAAAATAATGAAATTCTGAACACAACTTTTACAACTACGGGTACAGCTGAAAATTTTTATTCTGCATTCAGAGCAGCATTTAAATCTTGCGTACAACATCATCGATATATCATAAAGGCCTTACAAAAAATGGAATATTTCTATAATCCAATTTGGTTTTTGAAAACCGGAGAGGTTATATTTTTAATGTGCTTAGTAGCATTTGTTTCGGTGAAGGTGAGCTTTAAATTCCTATAAAAAGAAATATTATTTTATTATATCTATATTATACGTATAATAGTCAACTACTGCAAACTCCAGTTTTATGAAAATAGTTTCTTTGGGTCAATATTTATTATTGGTAGCCTGGGAAATGTTAATAATTTGCTATTTTGGAGAAATTATTTATTTAAATAGTCAACGTTGTGGAGAAGCTCTATTGAGAAGTCCTTGGTACTTACATTTGAGAGAGATGAAAATGGATTTTTTACTCTTTTTATTAAATTCACAAAGGACATTCAAATTGACAGCCGGAAAAATTTATGTACTGAATGTAGATCGTTTCCGTGGAGTAAGTAAACATATAATTTATATAAT